>NW_008344599.1:864950-917639 GCF_000622305.1 Nannospalax galili | reverse complement strand
AGGAGGAGGAGGGGGAGGAGGAGGAGGAGGAGAAAGAGAAGAGGATGGTGAGGAGCAAGAGGGGCCTGGCTCAAGGAAGCCCTGGCCCTCTTCCTGCCCTGGGCTACATTTGTGAGCAGTATGGGACCTGAGAGTCCCTGGCTACCAGATGGCAGCTCAGGCCTATCCAGCCACAGTCCTAAGCATTCCATAGCCTTCAGCATGTGGCAGGAGCAGGCACTGGTGCAGGCTCCAACCAAGGCAGAACTTCCACTGAAGGAGGTCATGCTCACATCTGCCAGTCACAATAATCTCTTGGACTTCTGAAGCAAGCCAGCCCTCTATTTCTGACCCTCAGAGCTGTCAGGATGGCCAAGACCTAGTCTCATGTGTGACGGTCCTGGGAGCCAGTCAATGTCTGTGCCCCTTCACCTGGCTCTGCTTCCCTCCCTCCCTGTTGCCTCCTGTGTTTAGGGACAGGTCTGAATCTCACTCCTCAGTTTGGGGCTCTGAGGAAAAACAGAGGTGGTGATGTCCACAGCAGCCCACCTGTGACCAGGTAGGGGCCTGAACACATCCTGCCACCACAGGTGCTTCTCAGCTCCTACTGTCTGAGCATCGCTGTTGGACATGTCTAGGATGAATGGCTATCCTGGCTCTTCTTTGCAGAACTCCAAGTCCCTGCCTTCAGTCTACATTTCTACCATGATGGAACTGATGCCCTTTGTGATAGATGGCAAGGTTTTTTTCCTTGCCTCTGATGTCAGACTCAATAAAGAGTACTAAACAGGAAAAAACAAAAAACTGGAAATAATCTTAAAAGTCCAACAGTGCCGGGCTGGAGAGATGGCTCAGCGGTTTATAACACTGGTTGTTCTTGCAGAAGATCCAGGTTTGAATCCCAGCACCCACATGGCAGCTAACAACTGTCCGTAACTCCAGTTCCAGGGGATCTGACACCCTCTTCTGACCTCCACGGGCACTGCACGACATGGGTGCACTTACCTACATGCAGGCAGTACATACATACACATACAATAAAATATTAAATTTTAAAAAAAGTCTTAACAGTGGAAGAATAATACATTTACAAGGTCAGCATCCACAGGACAGAATATTATCTTGCAATTTCAATGTTAAGCATGAAGATTAAGCCATGACAAATAAAAAATGTTAAAATTTTTTAAAAGGCTGGGGATGTGACTCAGTGGTAGAGTGATTGCCTAGCATGCATGAGGTCCTGGGTTTGATGCCCAGCACCACAGACATAAACAAAGAAACAATAAATATAACTATTAAAAAGTAACACAAAAATGGTTATTGGGATGTGGGAATTCTATTTTTATCTCCCACCTCCTCCCCTCCCAGCTCTATCAAAAACATGTTTTAGTCAAGATTTAGCTTAGTGGTAGAATGCTTGCTTAGCATGTACAGGCAATTCCCAGTTGGGCACACATGTGTGTACACCACCCCCCCGACACACACACAGTATACTTTCCTTCCTCAAATTTTTCATTATAAAAATTCTCTTGTGGGGGGTGCTAGAAAGATGGCTCAGCAGTAAAGAGAATTGGCTGTTCTTCCAGAAGACCTGGGTTTGGTTCCCAGAACCAACATGGTGGCTAAAAGGGTCCCTAACTCCAGTTTCAGGGGATCAGGCGCCCTCTTCTTGCCTCACACTTGGACACATGTAGGCAAAACACATACACAAAATTAAAATAATTTAAATAAAAATTTACTTGGGACTGGATAGTTCAGTGGTAAAGCATTTACTTTACTTGCAGTGGTAAAGCATTTACTTTACTTGCATGTTTAAAGCTCTAATTTCAATCCCCAGCTTGCAAAATAATGATGACGTTTTAAAGGTTAGAATGCCCTAACGGGAAGGCCACTACTTAAAACTATCATTTTAAACAATGAAGGTGATGACCTTATAAGGGAACATGGAACTTAACATTTTAGGGAAGGTCACTGTCTGCTCTGACTACTTTTCTTATACAAACAACTAGTGAAAACCCACCTTTTCTTTCCCTCTTTCTAATGCCAAGTCCCAAAAGGAAACCAGCAAAGAAATGCTAATAGAAATTTTTAATTGTTTTTAATTATTTACTTTTATGCGTCTGAGTGCATTTAAGTGCACCACATATATGCAATGCCTGCAGAGGCCAGAAGAGGGCGTTGGATCCCTTGGAACTGGAATAAAAAGCCCTTGTTAGCTGCCATGTGGGTGCTGAGAACCAAATCTGGGTCCTCTCTAAGGCCCCCGTCCCCCTGCCCCCAAGCAGATGTTTTAATTCTGACCAGCCCATAAACATTTTATCCTCAAAAGTTTCTTAGGGGGCTGGAGTGATGGCTCAGCAGTTAAGAACACTGGCTGCTCTTCCCGAAGACCTGGGTTCGATTCTCAGCACCCACATAGTGACAACCATCTGTAACTCCAGTTCCTGAGGAATCCAACGCCCTCTTCTGACCTCTGCAGGCATTGCAAGACATGGGTATACTTACATACATGCACACAATACACATAAAATACTTTTTAAAAAAAGTTTTTTAGAAAAGCCTATACTGACATGAAAAATACTTCTCTGGAGTAGCATTTGTTTTCATGAACTTGCTTTTCTGACTTTAAAAAACCAATTTACTCCTTTTTTAAAAACTCACAACCCCAAGATCATACTCACTACTACTACATGTTAGAAAGCCTCCAATGGACTAAATTTTTTCTAAAAATCTTCTCAGGGTACTTATTCATACAATTGAGAAAGTATTCCCCACCCCCAAATTCTACATGGTAACTGCAATATTATCACCACCACAACCCCTCAACGTGCCTTGCAACCTCCTGGTCTAGAAGACCAACAGGTCCTAAGGATGCCACCTAAGCTTCCCAGAACTCTCCCTCAAGTCTTTCATTTCCATCGTGGAATTTTCAGAGTGCAGTGTTATTTTTTAATTGTTTTTTAAATATTTTTTTTATTATTTTTATTTTATGTGTATGAATATTATGCCTGCATGTAGTTAAGTGCATCCATGTCATGCAAAGCCTGCAGAGGACAGAAGAGGCTGTTGGATCCCCTGGAACTAGAGTGACAGACAGTTGTTAGCTGCCAAGTAGGTGCTGGGATTCGAACCCAGGTCTTCTGCAAGAACATTCAGTGTTCTTAACAGCTAAGCCATCTCTCCAGCCCCCAGAGTGCAGTGTTTTTAAGCTGGGAAATGCCTTACTGACAATGTAACAATTCAGGTGATAAAACCAGCAGAGAGAAAACAGAGTTTTACCCAAAACTTGGGGTTTTATCACCTAAATTCTATTTTTTTTAACAACAGACAATACTTGGTTAGTTTAAATTCTAGATGGAAATTCTTTTAGCAATTAGAAATTTACAAGGATAAAAGCTTGGTGTGGTGGCACACACCTTTAGTCCGAGTACTCCAGAGGCAGAGGCAGGCAGATCTCTGTGAGAATAAGGCCAAGCCTGGTCTACATAGTGAGTTGCAGGCCAGCTGGGGCTACAGGGAGACCCTGTCTAAAAAAGAAAGAAAGAAACTTACAAGAATAGAAACATCAATAATAGCATTCAATGATTTCTTTTTTAAAAAAATCAAGTCTAAAGATGGGTGAATTTAAATTTAATATTTTCATATAAAACCAGCACCACTGGTTTTAAATGTTGAAAAAAACTAAATTACAAAACAAATACATGAAACATGATCACAACTTAAATTCTTTGGATTATTTATCTCCTAAGCCCCCACATTTAATACAAAAGTTTAAAACTTTCCCAACTAAGTATGGTCATATTATTTAAGACTGTACATGTAAAAATGTACTTCAGGAATACTTCGTGAGTTTTCACAGCTGTCAGGAAAAATGGGAGCTGAAGATCCAACACAGTGGCACAGTATAACCAGAGCAAGTACCAACAGAGACCTCATGCCTCCATTTCTCTTCTCTACAAAAATCTCTTGGCATCTGATAGCATCATCAGCCTTTAGATTTTCTAACAAGAAACTTTCACTCTCCTCAAGCAAATGAGTCCTAAGACTTTCTGAAGGACGGACCTCGAGCAGTTGGGTCCCCTTTCTGTAAGGCCAACATCGGTTTTAATGTCTATCGGAACAAGGGAACTGTCACTAGGGTGTTTAGAATGTTCAAAAAACCCCGAAGTTGCACAGCTTTTCTGGTCCGGGCAGAACAGAGAGAAGGCAACAGCAGTAACAGGTGCAGGGCACACATCACTAGTCGTATTTGATTCTCTCTGTTAGGCGCTCCTCCTTGTAATGGGAAATGATCTGAATCAGGATGCAACAGTTGATGAGAAGGAAAAACAAACCAGCCAACCAGATGTACAGAAAGGTGTTCTTCCCTTGGAACTCGAGCATGTAGGCAGACGCCAGCCACGAGGCCTGGCCTAGAAACCAGACTATCAGGAGGACCACGGCTCGTCTCCAGGGCATCCTCAGCAGGGGCATCACAAGAGGCAGGAGGCAGAGGTACCAAAGAAAGTACTGGGAGGTGCAGACTTTGTTAAAAGTCACGAAAATGGACGTGTGGAGGAAACAGCAAAAGACAAGGTCTCTGTAATAGGCGAAAGACACCGCCGAGAGCAGGATGAACTGGGGCAGGAAGGCGGCCATGCCCAGGGTGAAGCTCCACTTGCTCTCGGCCGTCAGGTACAGCATATAGAAGTACGGGGAAAAGTTATGGCGGATGTCCCGCCTAGTCAGGTGATACAGGTAGGTGTGCTCCAAGAACTCCCAGCCGTATTTACAGTAGAAGCAGAAGCTCAGAGCGAAGAAGGTGAGGCCCGCCACGGCCACGAAGAGCAGCACTGCCCAGCTGCACAGCCTCCGCAGGAAGTCGTACAGCCGCGCCTGGAAGGAGTAGCACGACCGGCGCAGCGCCTCGTCACTGTCGCGCTCGGGCCGCAGGTGCAGCGCTATGGGCAGGATGTAGGTCACCGGGTACATCTTCAGGTGCACCGCGAAGCCGTAGAAGACGGCGGCGCAGGCGACCAGCCGCTTCTCGATCAGGTATAGCACGGTCAGCACCAGCGAGGCCACGATGGAGTCGGCGTTGCCGCGGCTCGACACGGCCATCGGCAGCGGGTTCAGCAGCCAGAAGACACAGTAGCCGCAGGCCTGGCGGCGCCCCAGCCCCTTCAGCAGCAGCAGGCGGTAGAGGAGGAAGGCAGTGAGGAGATCGCAGCTGATGAACAGGAACTTCCCGAAGAGCTCGCCCAGGTAGATGTTGGGTGTGAGTAGCCAGCTCAGCAGCGGGGTGTAGCGGTAGGTCGCTCTGATGTACGGGGAGCGGCCCTCGGTGACGAAGCGCGCGGCGTCCGTGAACACGTGGTAGTCAATGTCGGTGTAGCGCACCAGCAGCGTCCGATCTTGGAAGACGCCGTAGAAAACCAGGGCGACTCGGGCCAGGAAGGCCACGCCGAACACGCCCGCGGGGGGCACCCGCAGATTCAGGAACCATTCTCCCCAGTGCTTGGTGTAGCTCATGGTCCGTCGGCGCCGCCCGGCTCCACACGGCAGGCTTTTCTCTAACCGCCCGCCGGCGTCCTCGCCACAGACGGCCGGAGCATCTCCGCTCAGGTAGACCGCCAACAGTAACTACGGAGGAACGAGCACTTCCGGCACCAAGTCCCGCCCCCCACTACTTTGCGTCGCGCGCTTTCTCGGCTGCCTCCCCCGAAGGATGGCCTTTCTCTGGATTGGCTGTCTCGCTTCCGCGCCTTACTACCGCGAAGGGGGATTTCCGGTCCCTCGGTAGCGTCACATCCGCTTGTCTGGAAAACCTAGAGTGGCTTCGGGTTGATGGAGTTGAATGCGGCTTGTTTCTAAGTAACCTGTCCTTCCTCATCTGCGATTCCAGTCTACACAGACGGGCTCTGGACAGCTACGGGCTGCCCGCTCCGTCCCTCAGAACTGGGTTGCAGACCCGAGGGTGTAAAATTAGGAATGGAAGGAAGGAAAATGAACCTAAAATAGTTACACTTTACCCCGGTATTCACGGGGACTAAGCCCGTGGGACGGGCCTGGGCGAGTTGGAACCCAGAGTGTGTATGTTCCGTGCAACATCTGGGGCGACTTGGAGTTATAAATGAATGGCTGTGGAAGTGGGCGGCTTGCCTTTCATCCAGCCATCCTCGATGGAGGGCGTGGGCAGGAAGACACGGTGGCAGTTCCTAGTAACCCATCCCAGCCCTCGGCCCACTGTCTCCTCACGCAGAACGATTTCTGTGGCAGTCCTCTCCGAGGTCTGAGGGTAGGTGAAGGGGGATGGAGCTCCAGAAAGCCATTTACACAGAAGACCCCGCCAAGTGCCTGTCATCCCAGTGCTCCAAAACTCCCCTGCTCATCCTTTATGGTATTTGTCACAGTGCTTAGTTATAACCAGCCGATTATTGTGGTTTCTCTCCTAGTTTTTCCATCAGGATTCTTGAGCTCCTTGAGAACAGTTCTTTTCTGTACCTTTTCTAACACTAGGCGGGACTTATAGCCATTCAAGAAAAGTTCATTGATTTGTGGGCTGGAGAAATGGTTCAGGGGTTAAAAGTGCATACTGCTCTTCCAGAGGACCCTAGTTCAGTTCCCTGCAGCCACGTTGTAGCGTGGCTCACAACTGCCTGTAACTCCAGCTCCAGAGGGATCCCGGCCTGCCTCTGTCTTCTTGGGACACCTGCATTCATGTGCACATACCCACTCATATACATAGTTTCTTAAAATAAACCTTTTTTTAAATTAGTAGAGTTGGATGTTCCCCCCTGCTAGAGCACATCTAGAATGGCATCCCTGGAGTGCTGTCAACTCCATTGGTTTCCTTTTCAAATATCTTTGACTTATGTCAAAATCTGCCCTTTACAAAAACTACTCCACTCAACTTCCATTGATTTGCCAAGAACTCAACCCATTCATTCATTGTTTTCTGTGGTCAGTTACTGCACTTATAGTCTGCATTGTAGAATTTGATACTTTATTTTAGATTGTATTCAGTTTCAATTAGATTGTAGAGTTCTTAAAAATAGAAAGTAATCTTAATTTCTTTGTAATTCTTCATTTTTTATTACAGTCCCAGATATATGGTAATGTGTAGTAAATTCTAAATGGCTTGATTTTACAAATTGAGCCTGCCCCCGATGGAAAGTCTTCTATACTAGCATAGAGGTGACTCCACTCTGTCTAGACATGCACCTCTCATCCTACAGTTCACGTTTATCCTTTGAATGAGCCATATTAATCTTATGTTCGTATTCTGATCTCTCTGTCCTTTAATATGCCTTGGTATAAGTATGTGCCTTAGATCAATAATTCTAGTCATTTTGGCTGTCTATACAGTGGTAACACATTGTCTTTCAAGTAATGACCCAAAATAGTTGTTAAGGACCTATTTGCAGGCTGGGTGCAATAGCACAAGCCTTTAATCCCAGCACTCCAGAGGCAGAGGTAGGAGAATCTCCCTGAGTTTGAGGCCAGCCTGTTCTACTTAGCCTGTTCCAGACCAGCCAGGACTACATTGTGAGACCCTGTCTCAAGAAATAAAACCAACCGAACAAACAAGGACCCATTTGTAATTGCCAGGCACTGTACTAACTGCTTTTATGTGAAGCAGATATTCCTGCCTTCACCAATAAGGCAAATTAGGGTTTATGGAGGGTCAGTAGTCCCAAGTCACATAGCCAACTCATAGTAGAACTGGAACTGAAACCAAGTTTGCCTGACCAGAGTATCTTAATTATGTGATGGACTTGCAAATGAAATAATGTTGATTATGAATTTTAATTTCCTTCTCTGTTTCTTCTTGTTTTTTCCTTTTCTTTCTTTCTTTTTTTTTTTTTTTTGAAACAGGCTCTCCGTGTAACCCAGCTGGCCTGGAATTCACAGAGATCCACTTGCCTCTGCCTCCCAAGTGCTGGATCTACAGGAGTGTGTGACCATGCCAGTCTTCTCTGTTTCTTCTTATTCACCAAATCTTTCTGATATTCTCTCTCACTGTTACTCTTTATATCCCTGAATTATTATTTTCCTATGTGAGTTATAGATAAATGATTTTATATATATATGGGGGGAGAGAGGGGGGATAGTCTCATAAATAGAGAATCTGGGAAATAGATGTCTGAAGACTAAGTAGGGAGTCTTCTGGTTAGGTTGGTTTAGGTATTTTGGCAGAACTGCCTCAGCTAATTATCCCTATATGGCTGGCCTAGTAGATATGGGAGACACTGAATTCAGGCAGATAAGGGAAACAACTAATTAAAAGACACATAGACTGTCACTGAAGTCAAAGGAGTGAGATGTAGAGAGCAGAAAAATCCTTAAACAGAACTACCACTCCTTAATGTCTGACCCTGTGAAATGTTTTCCACAGAGATTGCTTTTTATAGAACATATTCGTTTTGTTTTTCATTAGCATATGCTAATCGATTTGCCCTCGGTTATATGTGTTACCTGCCAGAAACAGAAACAAGTTCTCTGTTCTCACAAGTTTGCTAAGAAGTACAAACTTCTAGGAACTGTATATTTCATACATTTTATACATTTCACATATCTATGACTCACCCATGGTGTTTCCTAAATGTTAATTTATTAATGATGAAAGACCCAATTTTTCCCTTCTCTTCCTCTGTCCAGCTCAGGAACAAGAGTCAGTGACTGTCGCCTGTTGCTTCATGTCAAAGAACTTGGGTCTGAATACAGACAACAAGACCTTCTCAGGCTAGTCCCTGCTAAGAGTGAAAGAGAAATCACTACTTTGAGATTTGGGGAAAGAAATGCCTGCTGATTAAAATGGGCTTTTAGAGCCTGGAGGCAATGTAAGGAAAACCAACCTCAAAGTCTTTCCAATAGTGTGGAAGGCAAATGGACTCAAAATCACTGACCAAAAGGGACACTGTCCCTGATTCAGAGCAGTCCGACTCCTAGAATAAGCTGAGCCAGTTTTCAGATTGCTGAGTATTAATATTTGGTAAATCTTGTGCTTTAAGATCTGGATTTGAGGGGCTAGTGAGATGGCTCAGTGGTTAAGAGCACTGGCTGCTCTTGCAGAGGACCCAGGTTCAGTTCTCAGATGGTGGCCAACAACAATCCATAACTCTAGTTCCAGGGGATCTGGCACCCTAGTCTGGCCTCCACAGATATTGCATGCATGTGGTACACATATAGGTGCAAGCAAAACACACATTTAAAAAAAAAAAGCAATAAAAAAAAGCAAAACTAGAACTGGATTTGAGAGCCAGCAAGATGACTCAGTGGGTAAAGGTACTTGCTTTTGAGAATCACAACCTAAGTTCAATCTCCAGGACCCACATGGTAGGAGAGAACCGACTTCTGCACCTTGATGTTCTTTGATATTCACAGGCACTTATATGCTACACACACATGCACAAATAAATGTAATTTCAAAAATTAAAAAACTATTTGAAATGAATTTGCTAAAGGATCTTAAAGTTAATAAGGACCAAGAGAAGGGTAGAAGGAATTTGGGTAATGCTATTAGTGCAATGCGTGAGAAGAATTCAGCAGGAAAGGCCTGGCCTCCTGGTCACTTCTTCCAACAGAGCCTAATTCAATCTTCCACTCCCATAAGGACACCTATGAGTTCAAGCCTTGATGATAAGATAGGTTGAGATTTCTAAAAGAAGATACAGTGAAGACAAGAGATTCATCCATTTTATTTAGTAGCTTGTTCTGAACAGACAAAATAAACCAAAAATACTTCACACATCTTTTTTTTTCTAGATAAATTTGAACTGGTTTAGTCCTTAATGCAATAAATGGAAAAATCATCCCTAGATATTTCTGCTTCAGTAGAGATGGCCAGTACTGAGCATGGAAGCCCAGCTACCTGTACAGCATAGGTAATGTGTTATGTTACAAATAAACTAGATTAGCAAGCAGGAGTAAAAGTCCATGGTAGCAGCCTTGGAGAGGGTGCAGTGTCCCTGGCTGATAGCAACAGTATGGCCAGTCTTCTCTCTCTGCTTACCTCAGAGGGAAATCCCTGCATAGTCTTATTATCTGACATAGGTTTCAGGAAATAGTAGGGGGCTGTAAGAATTAAGTGCAGCATAGTTTAGAGCTTTCAGAAGCCTCTCATGGAACTGCATCATCCCCTGGGGGCAGATAGTAGCCCCACTCTTCATTTTCATAGCGAGGCATCAAAGCCAAAGCATCCCATCTGCCTTCATGCCAGGATTGAGACTAGTGGCATAGACAGCACCCTCTTTAGGATTTTCATGGCCATAGAGAGGTTTGGACCTCTGTCTTGGGAGTACTGTGGACTAAACAACTCATCACTCCTGGCGTCTGCATGCTGGGTGTGAGGCTCCCACTTTGTGCCTCTCAAACTAAATTGTTCAGCTTCTTGACTTTTAGTCAGGGTGGCTAGAGCTTCAGCTTCCATCCTGGTGGAAGAAAGGGAAGTGCAGTGTACTTCAAGAAGAAAGTGGAAGAGTGCGTGAGTTTGTTTGTTTGTTTGAAAAGTTGTTTACAGTGCCAGGTTGTTGCCAGGGATAGGTAGCACATGGTATAAGTGGTAGATTTTTTCTAGATTTCCAATGAATAGGACATTTCCCCATCCTATTCTCCTAGCTCCTCTCTTGTCCTATCAGTAGTATTGGTTCATCAAACCTTGATGGACTCCTTTCTTTATGAAGTGGGGAGGTCTAGCCTAAAACCATTGGCTGTCTCACTGCTCTGCTGGAACCATAAGATAGAAAATCTGGGTATCCTACCCCACAACCATGGCCCTTGCTAAAGTCTCTGAATATTTCCTTTCTGTACATTCAATATATTTGGGTATCTGTACATCTATATACATATCTCTCTATATATATTATCTCTGTTTTTTCTCCTTAGATAAACTTTTCATATATATCATTTCCTAATTCACCAAGTTTCTGCCCACCTTTTACTTGCCAGTCATAGGTACCTTAAGGGTTTCGTTGATTTCACTAGGGCCCTTAGCCCCATCCTTTCTCATCTTCATACCCTGGGAATGCTTCCCCGTTGGCTCTTTTACCCACTGTCTGATATCTCCAACCCCACTTAAAATCTGCTTGTTACTCTCCTGACATTCCAAGTCACTACTCCTGGCTGCTTGTAAAGCTTGTCCTATAGCCTGAGAAAGGATTCCAGGTCTGGGGAGACAGGCTGTAATCTAAAGAGCCATTTAGGGTTCGGAGTTTTCCTTGCAGGACAATGGATTTGGAGAAGATGCCATATTGCATTAATAGGACAGAATGATTTTAAAGTGCAACTTAGAGCAAAGCTTGGGATTGTAAAGGAGATTCAAAGAAGGTTAAGTCATAAAATGTTCTCTTCTCACATTGTTATACAGAAGTCTGAAGAAAGTCCAGCCTTACAGTAGACAGCAGGGAAATGGGACGAGGGTATTCTTTCAGGAAGGAAGCAGCAGTGTGCAGAAGAAACCAGAACAAACTGACAGGAATAAGAAGATACACACATACAATGGTACATTTTGCCTTTGTACACTGAATGAAATCAGGTAAGTTCAATGTTGAATAAAGCTAAGAGCACAGAAGCTGGGTCTTTGCCTTCTGTTCTTTCAGATTTTCAAGTTCTAGTGCTTGCTTTTATGAGCATAAGTTTTACAGTGAGTGAAGTCTGGAGGTTCTTCATTTTAAGACATGGCTGAGGTCAAGGAGAGACCAGTAGATGAGGACTGCATAGTTGAAGTAGGTCAAGCCTCAGACTTTTCTGAGTTTCTCTGCAAAGCTTTGTGCAGAGATGCATGCATACATTCTGTATAAATGTGTAGCTTGTAACAGTTTGTCAAGCCCACTATAAATCAACAGCCTTGTGACTATACAGGAATTCTTGCCAAACTACTTTATGGGGCTTCCTTTGTACCTAAATAGAGCCTGAAATCACTTGTGGAATTTGGGTTTTGGCGCAAGACCTGGTGCCTATACTGCCCTTCCCTCACCCTGCCACAGTTCTCACCAGACAACAAGGAATGGCCTGAGTTGAATTTCTTAAGATGTCTTTTTAACTTGCCTGAAACTAGCCCCATGGCAGAAGAGAGTAGAGATGAAACTGATTTTCATCATCTTATGCCCAGCCTTGGAATGGCAGAGACCAGGTTTCTTTTGATCAGAAGATATAATTTCCTCCCCTCCCAGCATTGCCTCATAAAATAACTGGCACTCTTCAGAAGGGCAGCAGGAGATTTAACAAAATAGTGGCTGCAGCCAGAGTTCTGCTTCTGCTCAAACCCTAACAAAACACATCAATTCCCAGAGGCTCTGTACAGCAGTCAGGAAATTTAAGATATTGGTTCAGCTTTCCTGAGGAATCTATGTCTTGTGAATCCAGTTTTAGTTGATCAGTGTTAAGAAAGGGAAAACATTAATTCCCTTCCCTTTCTCCAAAGGGTTAAGTAAGGGAAGAGAGGTCTGAGATCATTAGAGAAGGAAGAAGAGAAGCCAGATACAGTGCAACCTAGACTATTTTCAAACATTTTTATGGGGCTGGGGCCCTGAACTTATTCAAGGGAATATTGGCTAAGGTCTCCCCACTCACAGAATACAGTGAAACAAATCTTCCCAGGACTGCCTGTAGGATAGATTTAGCGTTTTAGACAACAGCTACTAAATGGAATTGTTCAGAACCCAGGATGGGTGCAGGAGTGGTTATAACTTTGTTTCTCAGGTCAGTCCCAGTTCTCTAGGAGCAGAGGCAGTGAGAGAACTGGGTATCCTTAAGAGGATTCACTTGAGAACTGGAAAGGGAAAATGGGTGGTAACCAAGAACCTAGGTTAGGTCAAGAGTTACCAGCAAAATTAAATACATCATGACAAACCCTAACTCATTTCAAGGGATTGATAGAGATCCCAGGGTAAACTGATTTCAGGTTCCTGTATTTCTGAGGGCACAGACCACAAAGTGACCATCAGAGAAAGTCTTGCCTTTGGGAACTTACTAGATGGAAACAGAGATGGAGTGCCAGCCTCAAGTTACCAAACTTTCTAGCAGTGGGAGATGGGGGGAGTCTATCCTTCCAATCACATGATCCTCCTAATGTGAGTCTCTAAGCATGGCTGAGGCCTTTCAAGCCACTTCAGCCTAGTCTTCCCTTTCCTTGCCCCCATCCTGGCTTAAAAGAGTTGTGTGTGTTGGAGTCGTAGAAAGGAGACAGTGGGAGGAAATCTTAGGACTCCAGTTGGCCTAGACTATTGACCGGCCGTGGATTGAGGTGGGGAAGCAGAGGATGAGTGCTTCTAGGGCTCTCCAGTGAACCCAGATAGTATCCGTTTCCCAGGACACTGAAAGAGGAAAAGACCAGAGAGCTGGGGAGATGAGAATAGGACATCAGACATTGCTGATGCGCACACTGAGAGCACTGCCTTCCTTTTCAGCTTGCTCTCTTAATGACTCCTCCAACTTGAGCTTTTCAGGGTCTCCATAGCGTACAGTGGTATCATGGACACCACTAGGGGGAGCCACTTTCACAACTTGGTCAAAAAGGCTGAAGTCAGCTATGTATTTACCACTGGCTGACAGTGAGATGGCAGGTGTGAATTCATAGCCCCAAAGGATCTCTTCTGGCAGGTAGGAAGTACGCACCTGGCAGGTGGCACTGGTGGACTCTACTGTCCCACTTAGGATCAGCACCAGCTCAAAGTCCCCCTCGCCACTGCGAAGGGGGAGATCTTTCAAGGGGCTCGTCTCATCTACCACATGATAGAAGGTAAGGGGTAGAATGAGAAAAGGGCTGTCAGAGGCTGTGTCTACTTGGAAAGTCACATTGACCTGGTTGAGCCGAATGTTCTCACCCTCCTTGGTCTGGTGGGTCTGAAGCAGTTTGCCTGTCACCTGGCAACCAATGAGGAGACTCTTCCGCATGTTGGCAACTCGGATCATAAGGCAGGGCTTCCCATTGTGGGAGGCTACAACTGCATGTTGGCTGAAACGGATGGTCTCCGCCCTCTTCTTGGGTCTAGCAATTTTTGCCAGGAAGGTACCTGTAATGAAGATTTCCAAAATTGTGGTGAGCACCAGCTGGGCAATGAGAAGCACAATGGCTAGGGGACACTCCTCACTGATGTAGCGGAAGCCATAGCCAATGGTGGTCTGGGATTCAAGGGAGAAGAGGAAGGCTCCAGTGAGTGTGTGCACCTGTACCACACAAGGGGTGTGGTTGGCAGGGGGCCCCAGCTCCATCAGGTCCCCATGGGCCACTGCTACCAGATACCATACCACACCAAAGAGGAACCAGGTGCCTGCAAAGGTCGCAGAGAAGAGCAGAAGCTTGTAGCGCCATTGCATGTCAATGAAGGTTGTCCATAGGTCCTTGAGGTAGAGAAAGCGCTTATCAGCAATATGCTCCATTCTCACATTGCTACGGCCATCTTTAGTCAGGACTCTCCGCCGTCGGATGCCTGGGCCCATTAGGGGCCGGCTTTCTGTCTGAGTGGTCTGACTGTAATATACCTTTGCAACTGATGTCATCTGGAGGGAGCAAGAGCATAAAAGAAGTTATTGCCAAAATCCTGCCAACTAGACATCACCCAATGGGAAAGAGGAACAACATTCAATTTTTCAGATTTTTAAAATTATATTTATGTGTGCCACAGTGTGCAGGTACAGATCAGGACAACTTGTGGGAGTCAGTTCTCTCCTTCTACCATGTAGGCGTCATGGATACAACTCAGGTTGTCACCAAGTGCCTTTACTTGCAGGGTCACTCTAACCAACAGATATCTGTTAGAGCATTTGTTACATGCCAGCCACTGTGCAAGGTGCGCTGGTAAGTCAACAATGAAAGTGCCTTTTGTCAAGAACTCACAGTTTAAGAAGATATGTATTAAGTAAACAAATATTTGCAACACATTATAATGTTTGTAATTTTTGGAAGGGAGAAGCAGAGAAGAAAGAGAAGTTCATAGTCTCTGAAAGTGGATATGAGACTAAATCGGGCTCTGCTGATCCCCACTCACCACCACCTCCACCACCACACACACACACACACACACACACACACACACACAAAACCACTCTAAAACAGTACCTGAGGGTATTCTTGTGAATATCCTAAGACAAGAATGGCTATTCCTTTGAAATTGGAATTTCTAGGACAATCCTGCTTAAGATACACACATACTTTTAATTACTTTATTTTCCTAGCCCCAAGTTAATATCCATCTGCTTGAGGAAAGAGTAGATGCCCATTCTTTACCTTCCAAGATACTCCCCAAGTATGTAGTCTTTCACTCATTCATTCATTCATTCATCATCTATTCACATTACCTGAGGGAAGTTAGGTCTGGGTTAGGGTCTAGGTTGACGTTAGGAAGAGCACAGACAGGACTTGAGGAAAATATACAGAAGCTTCCTGGCAGCACTGGGACATTTCCCCAAGGACTGGCAGCAATGCCAGATTGTAGGTGGCAAACTTTTCTTGGCAGTGAAGTGAGAGTGGACTGTATATTAGCAGCTATGTCTGCACAGGCTCAAATTCAAGATTGCTATTTGTCCTGACAGTAGAAAGTGGGACAAGGGACTGAAATGGGAGGCAGTTCACTCAATACAAGATGCCTGGCACCCCTACCCAAAAAGTAACTTTGTACTTTTCCAGTAGAGAATTTTTTAATCACTTGAGCCCTGAGACACTGGGTCTAACACCTAGATCTCTTGAGAAGGATCGCAGTGATTTGGGGGACATTGGGCTTTTTTGGAGATCAGTGCAGCCAGTTAACATTCTCCACTCTGTAAGTGGGAACTGTTGCATTTTGTCATTGCTCTTTATCATTCTTCCCTATTCTCTCTGTCACTTGCCCCTGGAAAATTCTAAGTTATATGAGTCCATCCATATATTCCTATCCAGGTAGGCACTGAATTGGAGATTACTAATGGATAACATAAAATGTTCAAAGGCAGCCATCCTGGCCATTTTACCAGCCAGGAAGCCATTTGGAACTTTTATCCATGTAAGACGCTACTCATCCAGACTCCAGTGCTTTTCACTGCCCAATACCCTTGATTCCTTTGGAGCTAAAAAGAAACTCTATAATTCTAAAGAGTTCTTATTTAGAGTTTAATAAAGCCCTGTTTGGTACTCAGAAGTACTAATAACAACCACCACCTACCACAGTGCCTATGTGTATATATCATTGTAAAGTCTTCACATGTTTGATCCTTAAGTTCTTGAGGATGTAAAACCTCTATATGAGATTTTGATGACAGAGAACAAATTTTACAGTTAGAGATGAGTGAATATAATTTTAATTTTCAAAAAACAAAAAATATATTTCACAAATTAGGCAAACAAGTGATACTGATCTTAGACAAGATTCTCAAATACAATGCTAAGATTATAAGTAGCTGGCAGAACAAGAGAAAGGAAGTCATCAGGAAGACAGTATGGGTTTGCTAAGAACAAAGCATATCAAAATAACTTAATTGCCTTCTATGGTAAGACTACTAAATTGGCAAACCAACAAAACATAATAGATAAAGTGTACCTAAGCTTCAGGGTTTTTGACAAAATCTATCCTTATGTCCTTGGAGCTAAGATAGAGAAAAATGAACAAAAAGGTAATATAATTAGGTGGTTTTAAAACTTCAGTAGGACTGGTGAGTAGACCCTGATACCTGGAATTGATTTTCTGTTGATATACTAGAGAGGTTTTTCTTTGGTCTTGGCTCTGTTCAATGTTCTTAACACTAATTTCATTCAAAACTAGAGAACACTATGGCCATAAATTATGTGAATGACACAAACCTGGGACAGGTTATAAATGTAAGGACTAGGCAGAATTGGGATCTAAAAAAAATAATTCAAATTTAACAAAAAGGATAAACGTTGGATTATGCACTTGGGTCCAGCAAGTCCAAGAGCAGGAAGATGTGATTTAGTAAGCAGTATCATTAGAAGAAGAGGAGGAAGAGGAAGAGAAGGAGGAAACATTTCAGCAAAGAACCCGATATTCATGTATTTTGGTTGCCAAAAGGCAATACAATCTTAAGCTGCTTTCATTGAATGAAAGTCTGTACTTCTGCTCTGCTCACCTCTTTCTATATCTTCAGTATTCCACCTCGAGTAGCAGCCAAGGTATGAGAAAATTCAGGGCCAGATCACATGGGAAATGGTTGAAGAAAATGGAGGGATTTGGTCAAAAGAAGAGACAACCTAGGGGCTGAAGAGATGGCTTAGCAGTTAAGAGCACTGGCTGTTCTTGCAGAGGCTCCAGGGTCGATTCCAGCATCCACATGATAGCTTACAACAGTCTGTAACTCCAATTTCAGGGGACTCCAATGCCCTCTCTGACCTCCATGGGCACTGCATGACACAGGTGCACTTACATACATGCAGGCAATACACTCATACACATGAAATAATAGTTTTTTTTTTTTTAAAAAAAGAGACAACCTGAAAGATAGAACAGAGGTGTACAAATATTTATCTTGAAGGAGTGTCCCATGAATAAAGGTTCGGACTAGTTCTTTGAGTGCCAAGAACCAGGACTAATAAATTCAAACTACAAAGAGTTTGAAGACTACAAACTGATACTTCAAAGGACACTGTACAATCAGGATAGTCTAGTATAAGGAGTCCTTGGAAATGCAGAGAATTCCTTGACCCTCAAGTGTTCAAGGATAGGTTATACAGCATTTTCAGGGATCCTCTAGAGGAAATGAAAGCCCTGTGTGGATGTTGAAAGATTATCTCTAAGCTTCCAACACAGCTATGTAAGTATCAGGATGCCTGCCTCCTCCTCTGTACTTTTTTTGTTTTGTTTTGTTTTGTTTTGTTTTGTTTTGTTTTGTTTTGGAGACAGTGTCTCACTGTGTAGCTTATTATAGAGACCAGGCTGGCCTCAAACTCAGAAAGATCTGCCTGCCTCTGCCTCTCCAGTGCTATGATTAGAGGCATGTGCCAACCATGCCTGGCCTATCCCTGAGCCCATTCAACATATCAGGGAGAAGAAAGCCTCTTTTTAAAAAATAGAATTTACTTTTATTGAGAGAGAGAGAGAGAGAGAGAGAGAGAGAGAGAGAGTCAGAGGATGACTTGTGGGTCCTAGGGATTTAACTCAAATCATCAGGTGGGTACTTTTACCCACTGAGCTTTCTCACCAACCCAATAGAAGCTCTTAAAAATCTTGTTTATCTGAGACTGGAGAGATAGCTCAAAGGTTAAGCGTGTTGGTTGCTCTTGCAGAGGACCCAGGTTTCCAACACCCACATGGTGGCTAACAATCATGTATAACTCCAGTTCCAAAGGATCCAACACCCTCTTAGACCTCCACAGGCATTGTACAACATGGATGTACTTACATACATGCAGGCAATATACTCATACACATAAAATTAAAATATTGTTTATCATTCTCAAAATAATAGCCTATGCTTATCACTTTATAAAATACGTAATTTGATCCTCACACTATGAGAGCTAGGAAAGACTTTATTAGAATCTAAGGAGCAGAGAAAATTACTCCAAGTAAATTAGTAGTGGAACAGGAAGCCAAACCTGGGTCTTTTGTTTCTGGTCTAGAACTGGTGATAAAACCTGTACTGAGAATGGTAGTAGCTAAGACAGAGCCTGGAGCTCCAGAGCCCAGTGTTAAGGCCATAGACTCAGGACCTAGAGATTTTGGCTACTGGCTAGCGTCTTTGTTGCCTCTAACTGTTGTGTTTGCCGCCTCCAACTGTTGTGTCTGCCGTTGCCAGCCCTTATATCTGCCACCTCCAGCTGTGATCTGAAGTTCCCAGCTGTTGTGCCACCTCCCACAGTCAGGCCACTTTGTTCTCAGGGGTGGCCAGAGTCAAAAACAGATAAACAATCAGCACACTCCACCCCCAGGCTGGCTAGGCCTCTGGGGAAGGAAGCCAACCAAAGTTCTGGAAGTGGTTTGTTGCTGCCCCACCCCAAAACACACATTCTTCTTCCTCTAGAGGGTGCAGTTTCTCCAAAACAGTCCCAGCCATGCACTAGGAATGGCATTCTAAAGACTAGCCTGAATAGTGAAAGAGACAAACAGGGCTAGGCATGCTTTTCTTCTCCAAGAAATAAGCTAACAATTTCTTCCTTAAAGCAAAAACCAACCCTAACTACATCAATGTCTAGCATGTTCCTTCACCATACCTGTCTTCTGTTTCACACTGACTCCTCCTCAAGCTGGGTTTCCTTACTTACAAGCTCTTTTATTTTACCTGACAGTCACTCATGCTCCAGAGTGAATGGATTTATCAAAGCCTTTCTCAAGTAGAGTCAAGACACAGTGCTTCTGAATAAAATTGGCCAAGGTCCCTTAATGTTTTTAGGATAAACTGCAAGCACTTAACACAGCATTCAGGGTCCTCTATGATTTTAGTCTCTACTCTCAACAGTGTTCAGCACACCCTTAGACTTTAACTACAAAGAACATCACTGTCTGATTCTTTCTACCTCTGGATCTGCTTTTGCACTGCCCATCTAAATGACTGCCTGATGCCCTCCTGCTGACTTTTCAAAGCCTGGCTCGAGTGTGAGTGATGCACTTGGAAGCTTTCCTCACAAAGAAACAGTTCATCTTCTCTATGCCCGCTCCTGCCTTACTCCAACATGGGTTTTCTAAGCATGTTCTTGTACATTTCCATTTTTTAACACTATAATGCTTTCAAATGTTTGCCATCTGTGATCTCTTAATTTAAGGCCACGAACTATGCTTACATCTGTTTTCCCAGAACCAAGTACAGTTTTTTAAGACTAGGGAAGAGATAATTTAAAGCCTGGTCTGCACAGGCAAAGGTTGAATGGAGTTGCCCCCTTGATGCTTCTCACCGGAAATAACTTGGTGGAGACCTTCAGGAGGAGCCATGGCACAGAAGCAGGGGTCCCAAGTTCACACAGGCTTCACTAATGCTGTAGAGGTTTGCAAATCTTTTCAGAAGGTAGAGGAAAGGCAGCTCAGAGAGATGAGTGGCAACTCTTGTCTAGGTCAGCTGATCTTTCGCAGAAGCAAGGTGAAAAAGTGAGTCTTTTAAGGTGCTGCAGATCAGGGCTGGAAAGAAAGTTCAGTTGGCAGAGGGCTTGTCTAGCATGCATGAGACCCTGACTTTAATTCTCTGCTCTCCAAACAGCCAAGAATGGTGGCACACATGTATACCAGTGCTCAGGAGACTGAGACAAGAGGATCAGAGAGGCAAGGTCATCCTTCACCACATAGCAAGTTCAAGGCCAGCTTGGGCTACATAAGACCCTGCCTTAAAAAGGTTAAGTTTTTACAGAGTACTAAAGTTGATTATGCTTAATTAAGTGGCTATGAAGTATGCTTTAATTCCCCACAATTCCCCACAGATAGAAGTGAAGGGAGACTATGTACCATCTCCTGAAACTTACCAGCTTTAGCTGTTTTCTCTAGAAAAAGCAACTCAATGGAAAGGAGCTTTGGTATGTGAATACTAAATACATTATTTCCAAATGTAGGTGACTTCCCACCTGCTGTCCTCTCTTTTTACCTAAATCATTAAAAGTACCATTTTTGCAGCTACTCACACCCAAGGTCCTAGAATCATTTCAAGTTTCCCTCCCTCCTCAGTTCACCATCTAATGTTCTGTGTGGTGGGTGTAGTCCTAGAGTGTTCTCCATTTCAGTATCCTCCTTTAGGACCTTAGTGCCTTTTGACTAAATCAAGCCTCTTCTCATCGCCCATGTCCATTTTTTTCTGTACTCAAATCTACCCTACATTGCTACCAGATTACTCTTCCTCAATTACACTTCCGATTGTGAATCAATGAACATTGATCTGGTATTTTACAAAGCACTTGCACATTTCACTCTCATGACATTCTTAGGAGATAGTAAAATCATACTCCTTAGGCTAGGGATAGCTCCATGGTAAAGTGCTTGCCCAAAGACCTGGGTTTAATCCCAAACACTGGGAAAAAAATCATAGTCCTTATTTTATGAGTGAGGAAACAAGCTCAGCAATTTAAGGTAATTCTGTAAATCACGGAACTGGACTCATGATCAGGTCCTCTGACTCCAAACACATCCACTTTTCATCATACTGTAAACTATCCCAGTGCCTTTCCAAGCTCAAAAAAATGTTATATACCAAAGAAAGACCAAACTCTGTGTGGTACCTGAGAAGCTATGTGATCTGCTCCTACACCACCTTCCCAGCCTTACTTCCTACCACCCCGCTCCGATGGCACATTGAGACAAACAAATGGCCTGGTTGCTTCCTGCTGAACTCACAGTCTTCCCTGCCTTCACATAGCCTGTCTTCCAGGTCCCTGAACCTGGTTCAGATAACTCCTGTTCATAAACCTTCCCTGACACTCACAGCCTTTTTCAGTTTCCATGTATGTGTATCTATTGAATGAACAGAAGTTATTGAAAGAAGAGAGTGGGCCTAATATATCTTGATAACTTAAATTTTATGATATAGATGTGAAGTATCCCCCACCCCCAAAAAAACTCATGTACTAAAGGCCTAGGTCCTCAGGCCTTCTGAGAAGTAAGTGATTGGCTCATGAGAGCTCTAAGTCATCGATGGATTAGTAACCCATTGATGGGTCCCTAACTGAACTGGCCATTAGGAGATGGGGCCTGGTTGGAAGAAGCAGGTCACTGGGGGCATGACCTTGAAGAGAATATCTTGTCTCCCAAACCGCCCTCTCTACTTCCTGAAGTGAGCAGTTTTCCTCTACCACACCCTTCTACCTCACAACAGGCCTAAAAGCAGGTAGCCACTGACTGAAACATTTCAAACTATACCTCAAGTTAAACTTTCCTTCCTCTAAGTGTTTTTCTCAGGCATTTTTTCACAGCAACACAAAGCTGACTAACATAGCTAAGATTAGCACAATATATGACACCTAGTAAGCACTCAGGAGGTACTTTATGAGTGAATTAATGAATAGGAGACACGACCCTTTCTAGCCATAGATGTCAATCTAAGAAAACGAGAAGAGACCCCCCTCCCCCACCATTGTCACAGCACAGCTGGGGACACATGGAAGTGCTTGTTCTAGGTAGAGCGAATGGACTTCACTCTGGCCTGGGGACTTTGAGTCTTTTTCATTCTCTCTTCTTGTGTCTTCTTTTGACTTTTCTTGTAATGCTTCTTTTCTTTTTCCTTATATACATGGAAACCCCATAAAACTAATTAGAATCATTAACAGATAATGTGAACAAAGACAATGCTTCTATCTGTAATGATGTTGCCCACCATATACAGTATAAGTTTTGTTGGCATGCATTTATATAATAAACTTTTTTTAGTATCTCTTGAGTACCAGATTCTAAATAAGGCACCAGAATTATGGAGATGAATCAAATGTAATTTTATTTCCTTGAAGACCTTAGAGCTTAATAAGGGACTCAATCATTGAACAGGCCAGAATCAGTGAAGTACAGGAAGGTATGTGTAGAAGGAAAAGTGACATCTAGCACAAGGGATGAGGTTGGGAAGTAACTAATATCAAGCATTTATTGTGTGGTAGGAATAGGACTATGTTGTATATATTTTTCAATGTTAACTAATACAATTTCCAAACTACCCTATAAAACTGTTATTATCACCATTCAGGCCAAGAAACATAAGGAAGAATCAGGAATTGAACTTTTCCTACTATACCTGGGGGTCTCATTTAGAGAAGGCTACAAAGAGAAAGGTGTCTTTGGGCCTAGGCCTTCAGGCAAAATGTGAACTTGTAGAAATAGGGTTTTACAGAAAGAATCAAAAGAAAGCACTTCCAATGAAAGAAGCTTAGTAGCAATACATACACATAACATTAGGAAAGTCAGAGACAGAGAATAAGAAGCCATTCATTTTTCAGTGCTGAGAGCACAGGAAAGAGAGTGATAAATGCTGGTGCTGGGCTGGCTTTCTGTTTCCTGACAGTGGGTATAATGTGACTTCATATGCCCAGTGTTATGCCTTCCTGCCATGATGGATTGTATCCTTTCTCAAACTAAAAGAATAAACCTTTCTCCCCTTAAGTTGCTGCTTGTCAAGTATTTGGTCACAGCAACTAAGTAAGAAACTAATACAAGCCATCAGGCAGAATCTGAGGGCAGGCTATCTTCAACATTTTAGATAACTGAGCTAGACATGTGTTTATACATAGCATTCTGAAGATGAAGTGAGAGAGTCAGGCACAAAGATGTGATAGAATATGTGAACTGAATTCAGTGGTCATGGCTGCAGATTCCTGGTAGTCATTCCCCAGTCTACTCATCACTGTAAACTATGAAAGTCTTGCCAGAACACTGCTCAGTCTTGACCAAACTTTGGCCTGGTTTGCACTTGCACGAGGCCTTGTCCTTATAGGTGACTCAAGCACATCCAGCTCAGGAAAAGCTCAGGACTGTTCTTCCAGAGGACCAGAGTTCTATCCCCAGCACCGAGGTTAGGTAGCTCACAAGCACCTGTAACTCCAGATCCAGGGAATACAGCACCTCTGGATACCAGAGACATCCGCATGCATGTACACATACCTGTGTAGACACACAATTTTTAAAAATGTTTAAAAAGGAAATCAGTGTTGTTCAAATTACAAAATATGTTTTGATAGAATATGTGAACTGAAGAAGAGCCACAAGCCTCATTAGGGAAAGCCATAAATCCCTTAAAGTGTCTAGCTGCCCTAAATTAGCAGCCTGGCCTTGCTCAAGCCTTATCAACTGATCACTCCCTGGACTGAGACACTGTTTGTGGAGCCCACCTAACTCCTCTAGTGCTATAGATAACTCACCTACCTGAGAAAAGAAACCCTCAAAGACACCAGACCCTGGCACAGAGTTAACTCTTGCAGCTGTGCAGCAGAGTTCCTATAGAAGACAAGACTGCTCCCTGTAGATAATCATTCATTCCTCAAGGAAAAGAGCTGACAGCCCTTTGCTGGGCTTCCTGAATCCAGGGAGCACATTCTTTGCCTGTTTCAGGTCTGGCTGTGACTCTTATTTCTAAACTTTATACTCCTTCCTTTTTCCTCCCTCCTCAATCTAACAGGATGGGTAAGACTCTGCCTGGGAATCAAGGGCAGCACTGCCAGGTGGACAAATACACTCTACTGAGAAGCAGGAAACCTAAGTCCAGTCTCAATTCTGTCACAGACTGTGAACTTGGACAAGTTCCTAGCCCCCTAGGCCTTCATACCTTTCACTGTGGAAGAAGGAAATTGTCTGGGACCCTCACTGCTCCAACGATAGCACACTCCTATCTCTGTTCCAGGGGACACTCAGAGGCATAGAATTCACTCTGGAATATGCTCCATAGATATCAATTTTAAAGATTTTAAAGGAAAATATATTTTATATTGCACAAGTGATGTATGCTAGAATGGAATGAAACATTTACATTATTTAAGACAAAAGCAGATCTCTAAAATGTCCAGTCTGTAGCACTATGGCTCCTGTGTGGAAAAGTTCCTGTCCTCTGCCATTCAGAATACACTGACTGCTAGGTCAGTTTGGTGGTTCAGTGCTAGAAGAAGGCTAAGGCCACTTCCTGCTTAAAATTCCCCATCTAGCAGGGTATAGTGGCACAGACTGTTACCCTAGCACTCCAGAGGCTGAGGCAGGAGGATGATGAGTTCAAGGCCAACCTCAGTCACAACAGAGGGAACCTATCTCAAAAACAAACAAACAAAACAAAAACCTCCTCCTTCAGTCAATCTGGTGTGATCCTATTCCTCCCTCTGAAGAGAGGAAATGGCTACTCAGCCTCCTCTCACCAACCATATCATTTCTTTTTTGAATAGCAAATCCCACTTAAATAGTGAGCTTAGAAGCCTCCTGCCTTGGGTCTGAAAAGAAGCATTTCAGGGCTTCCAAGTGTTCTTAGTGAAAGCGAGAGGAAGAGACGAGAAAGGAGAGGGGCAGAAGAGGAAGGGCAGGAAGAAAAGCTCTGAGGTTACGTAAGCCTGCAAGGTTAGAAGAACGGAGTTGGGTTTGGGGTTCTTTTAAAACTTAACGTCTTTATTCATCAATCTTCTGTCCTTCCCCCAAAGAAAATAAGCAAATAGAAATGGAGCCAGATGCACACAAATCTTGAGGTGAGGAAAAAGAGGGCAGTGTGTGTGTCCAGGGGCCTGACTTTCCAGCTGAGTCACTGCTGCCTCTGTCTCCCACCCTTGAGCCTCCTTCCCCCTGGCCCTCCATCCTCTAGCCCCAGCCTGACACCAAGTCCCTGGCCGGGGAAAGAATAGGCTTTTCTTCCCTTGTGTCAACGTTTGGAAAGTTCTCATAGTTTGATCAAAAGAAAGGATAAAAGCCTTCAAAGCATTTCCTGGGAGCCTGTGACCTCTCCCTGGCCCTTCTGACCCCACCCCCCATGTGTTTTCCAGTCAAGAGAGGGAGGGACAAAGAGATGGGGCCATGTCAGATGTTCTCTTCTGTTTAGACACCACCACTGCCTGTCAGTGTGGGCCGATCAGGACCACTGACCCTTCCTCCACCTTTTCCCCAGACAGTGCCTTCTGACCCCATCAGGAAGGGAACCATGTCCCTGCAGAGAACTCCAGAGGGTGGCATCTCAGAGAACCCATTGTCCCTGGCTGGAGAGGGAGGATGACTTCATGGCACACTGCCCCCTTGTGTACCTGCCCTCTCAGTTTCCACATTGCCTTCAGCGTACTTCCTCCTTGATTCGTGGCCCAGCTATGGTATCAGCTCCCAACTGTTGTCTGGGACCTACAGGGCTTCACATCCTGAGCTCTGCAGGAAGCTGGTTCTTTGTGAGGCACTTGGCACTGTACAGAGTTCAACTGAGGACAGAGCTGTACCACTGCCTCTTTACCATTCCAGTTCCAATAGTCCAAAGATCCTTTAAGCCTCGCCTCATCCAGATCCTCACCTTGGAAGAACATCTGCTTGGAGATGTTAACCCATTCTCCTTCACCTTAACTGAAGAACCAGAAAATTCAGGTATTAGGAAGATTTAGCTGGAAGCAATGGATGGGAATAACTCCTTCCCACATCTCACACCCCCAGGCAGGTCTCCTGCAGTCCAGGCTGGCCTTGAACTCACTATATGGTAAAGGATGACCTTGAGCTACAAATCCTCCTGCCTCCATCTCCCAAGTACTGGTATTACAGACACATCTCTACACCTGGTTTATACAGTGCTGGGAGCTGAAGCCAGGGTTTCATGCATGTTAGGCAAGCAGCCTACCAACTGAGCTACAGCCCAATTTACCATTTTGTATTGTTATCAATAAGATATGAGACACTGAAAAGGTTCCCAAGGACACTAGGGAAAAGCCGAGGGTTCAAAATAGGTTAGGAAGGAAACTGGACAATGAACAACATATCGGTTCAGGATCTCTTCTTCATAGTTGACTGTACCCTAGATCTCCAATCAATCACAGCCTGGCCTTGGCCCCCAAGAGACTCCATAGGGGAACTCTATATACAGCTGTCCAACACTATTGATTGAGGTAATCAAATCGTTTAGGGATTAGAGGTAGTTTTGCAGACAAAGTCTTGGGAAAATGACCTCTACCTCTCATTGCTGAATTTCCAGCAGAGGGGACTGGTACGCCTACAGATGGGTGCAGAGAGGGAATGCCTACAAATCTGAACCTTTACCACCTGCCATTCTCTTATGCTGAAGATTTACCTCCTGACCACCAGAGGGCAGGGCTCTCTAGTCTGGCAGGCTGACCTCATAGACTTCCCAACCCACCTCTTTCACTATTAGGCTGAACTACATTAATTGCAAATTAGAAATAAATAGATATAATATTGGCAATATCAAATAGATTAGTATAATAACACTAACAACACAAATAATGATAGTAACCACCTTCACAGAACAGAAGTTTGCATTCTGGGAAGCACCTATGTAAACCCAGAACAATTTCATTTGATCCACACAGCCACACTGACTAGGTGGCAGTGAAAGAACAGGAAATTCTCTCCAAAGTCAGAGCCGATCTTCCAATCATTAAATCCAAGGGTATTTTCTCAGTCTTCAACCCCAGCAGTCCCTCAGTAGTGTTTGAGATGGATGATCAGCAGTCCATTCCTGGAATGCTCCTTTTTGGGTTTGTTTAGTTTAGTTCTTTTAGGTTTTTTTTGGGAGGGGTCTTTTTTGGTTTTGTTTTAGTTGGTTGGTTGGTCGGTTAGTTGGTTGGTTGGTCGGTTAGTTGGTTGGTTGGTTGGTTGGTTTCTATTGCACTGCATCTGGGAACTCATGATTTTATAGATCCAGGCTTTGAGATTCTGAACAAATCACTAAAGCTTCTCAGTTTCTATTTCCTTTATCTGTGAAAAGGGCCTACTAACATGGAGTGCTGGGAAAATTCAGTAAGATCATGAATGTGGGGCTGGAGAAACGGCTCAGTGGTTAAGAGCACTGACTGCTCTTGCAGAGGACCTGGGTTCAATTCCCAGCACCCACATGATGGCTAACAACCATTTGTAACTCCAGTTCCAGGAGAGCTGATTCCTTCTTCTGACCTCCACTGGCATTGCATGACACAGGTATATTTACACACATGCAGGCAATACACTCATATACATTAAAATAAAGATTATGAATATGAGACCTCTTCATGAGTTGTGGAGTACTAAGAATATGAAGTCTCTACTCTCTGACATTGAGCTTTATAGGTTCTCTCTTGCCTCTGTTTACTTTTTAAACATTTTTATTACATTTATTTATGTGGGTGCCACAGCCCTGGAGATCAGAAGACAATTTGCAGGAGTTGAGGCTTTCCTTCCACCATGTAAGCCCCAGGGATGAAACTCAGGTCATCAGGCTTGGCAGCAAGTTCCTTTACCTACCTGAGCCAGCTAGCCTGTTTACTTTTTGATCCATCTCTTTTGTTGTGGTCTCTCCTCTGCATGTTCATGTTGGTATTTCTCAGGCATCCACCCTTGGTTCTCACACCAAACCATGCTACTCTCCCCAGGTCTACTGTTTCAACCCTTCCCTTCGAGTCCATCTCACCTCTGCCCTGTATGTCCAAGAATTTACAGATTCCCTCTATGTGTTCCCACTATATGGAACATTCCTATTTTAAAATATACAGATTCATGTCCTCTCCTTGAGAATCTCTTATATGTTTCTCTCCTTGTCCACAGAATTATCTTCCATTCAGTGCCCAAGCAGGAAACCTGGTCTCCTGGTCACCTGGTCTCCTGGTCTCCTGGTCTCTGTCTTGCCCCCGGCCCCTTGGTCACCAGGTCTTACCAGTTCTGCTTTTTGTGTGTCTCTCCACATCCTTTGAGGCTGCCATCATTCAGTTTTATATTCTTTTTCACCTTTGTCCTCCTACCCCTCACTACCACAGACCCCACAGCCTGGTCTGAGCCATCATTCAGCTCAGGCTTAGGGTCCTTCAGTGAACTCTTTCGGCTTTCACAATGGAACCCAAACTGCTTGATAGACTATTCAGAATCCTCACCAACTGACTCCACCTCCCTCTTGCAGCCTCTCCTTTAACTCCTTCTCCCCATGTCCTCCATTCTAGCCATGGAGGACATGGCCTCCTGGCCCCATGCTTTTCCTCCTGCAGCTCTCTGCCTAGAATGCCTTTGTTACCCTTAGCTCCATTCCTGGCCCTTCTTCCCTCTAAAATCTTTCCATCCCTCAAGGCCCTGACCTAATGTTCTCTCTGCGATGGAGGCTGCTCCAGGCTCCCAGGTAGAAATACTGAATCTCTCTTTGTGCTTCTGGGACATTTTGCCACAGCTTTTTGAAGTTACAGACTTTTATCTCAGGCATATATTTAAACTAGTACCTTTAAACTTAACCTAATTGTTTAGTGTAGAAGGACTTAGATTTGATATATCTGGGTGATTTGTCGTTAAGGATGTCAACTATACGGTCTATATGAACCATGATTCACACAGAGACAGCGAGACAGAGATAGAGACAGAGAGTAGATATCACTAATTTATCATAGTACATTTTTTTTTCAACTGAGTCTCAGAATCTTTCCTAATGTAGTAATGCAGAAAAACATTTTCTTTTTCTTTTTTCCTCTTTTTGAGACAGGGTCTCCCTGTAGCCACAGCTGGCCTGGAACTCACTATGTAGACCAGGCTGACCTTGAACTCAGAGATCCACCTGCTACTGCCTTTCGAGTGCTGGGACTAAAGGCGGGCACCACCACACCCGGCTAGAAAAACATTTTCAAATGGAGTTGGCTGATTTTTTTTTTTATCTTGGTGTGTCTGGGTTCCCGCCAAAGGCCCCTATCTTTCCTCCTTTGCTCCTGTCTACCATCCTGGTCTTTGTCATTTACTAGCTACAGGAACTTCAGTCCATCTCTTAATCTTTCTAAGGCTCAGTTTCCTCATCTAAGGAGGCAATAAACTTTGCATTGTGTGCTCAGGAATACATGAGATAAACAAAGTATGTGAAATTTGTAAGGCCCTTATGCAAATAAGGATATCATTATTATCGGACTTTGCAGAGGAAGGAAAAATTTCCCTGAATTAGAGAAATTAATCCTCAGAGAGGCAAGATGGCTTTCTGACTTTTATTTAATGTCAAGCCAGAACTCATTTCCAAGTCTCACAGACTTTTCCTCATGCTGTTTCTCAACACCCCAAAGGGCTGGACACTGCTCAAGCTAAACCACTGCCTCATCACTGCTTTCTCTAAGATAACTGCAAGTCATGGGTAGGATTTACTATCACCTCAGAATTCAAGGAGCTTCCAATTCACTGCTCTGTCCAACCCATGCTCATTCCCAAGATGAGGTTTCCTCCAGAAGCCCCTCAGCCTGCCAAGAACCAGGGAAGGCATGCAGTGAGGAATGCTGAAGAGTTCCTCGATTACTGCTCTCTGTCCCCTTGCCGCCCCCTTCACCTGCTTCCAAACTTGGGGCCTCCAGGCAGTGAACAGACTCCTCCAGGCTCTGGATCTCCAGGCCCCAGGAGATTAGATTCTAGCATCTGATCTGTCATGAGAGTCTGAGACACAAGAGAGGGTCCAAGCTAGCAGGACTTACTCCTGGGCCCTGGTGAGGATCTCCACCTTGCAAAAGAGATGGAGAATGGTGATAACCCTGCTGATGACCCCTTCTCAGGGCTGGAGAGGTGGTTCAGCAGTTAAGAGCATTGACTGTCCTTGCAGAAGACCTGGGTTCAAATCCCAGCACCCACATCACAGCTAACAACTGTCCATAACTCCAGTTCCAGGGGATTCGACACCTTCTATCCTCCATGAGCACTGCATAAAATGGGTGCACTTACATATATGCAGGCAATACATTCATATGCATAAAATAAAAATAAAGAAAATTTAAAGAAAAAGACTCCTTTCTTAATCTGCATTTTTCTTTTACTCTTGTATTTTCTTCAGTGCCTGGTATTTCTGGATTGAAAAGAGTCCAAAAGGGGCCAGTGAGATGGCACAGCAGGTGGAGGTGCTGGCTGCAGGAACTCACCTCATGCATGACCTGAGTTCATGTGGTGGGAGGAGAGAACCAAATTCTGCAGGCTATCCTCTGACCTCCCATGTACACCTCCCCCAGGATCCATAGTCCACATTCATTTTTCTCTCTCGAGCTGCCCTTGCAGAGTGCATGTCATGCTTCATCCTGGCTCATTCTTCCTCTGAGCTTCTGATTGAACCTCTGAGCACTAGGAGCACTGACTCAGTCCTCACTCAGCCTTCACTCTGGACTGAGGAGGTGGGTTCTATTTGTTTCCCAGTCCTTGCTGCAGACTATTGTCAACCTCACTTCCCCATCCCTCTCCCTGCTCTCAGGGTGGCCATATAGGGAAATTGAAGCTACAGTAGGTACTCTGCTTACTGGGAGCACCTCAGTGCCAGAAGTCCAGTCTTCCACTGTAAATGAATCGCTCTCTCATGGTGGGAGAGGGAGAAGAAATGTCATGCCTTTCTAAAACAGCTGAAGTCTCATCTTAGACAGAGAGGTCTTCCAAGAGGACCCAGTTCCTCCAGGCCTGTGTGACCAAGGTAAGAACGGGAGTCTTAGGAAAGAGAAAACAGAACTGAGGAGAAGCCAAGGGACCTATTGCTAAAGTCTCCAGAAGGCCAGGTGGGACAGAGACCATTGCAATCTAACCTTTTCTGACCACCCAAATACCAATGTTCTCTATCATTCATCCACCTTTCATATATGCCCTCCATCCCCAAATCACACCAATATTCTCTTGCTTCTGGACCATACTACACTTTCTCCTAACAACAGTTCTTTGCAAATAATGGGGCCTTTTCCCATCCTACTTTGCTGTCTAATTTCTGCTTCAGACTTCAGATTAGATGACACACTCTCTGAAAACCTTTCAGAAGGCCTCTAGCTCCCATGTGGGCTGTGCCTTCCTCAGTGCTCCCACGGTACCACCAACAGCCCATCCCAGCCTTTTCCATGACTAGTATTCTGTTCCATGCTCCTTCCTTGTGATGTGAAATGCAGTCTTATTCCTTCCCCTCCTCAGGCTGGTGATAGCCTTGCCTTCATGTTAATGGTGCGGAAACCAGATTTAAAGAGTTAGTTGGCTTTCCCAGGAGCATTGCTAAGAGAGATAGTGCTACAAGCTGAACCAGGCCTGCTTAAACCAGTCTATGCTTGTCATCTTGCCCTGGGTTATAGACTGTCAGAGGCCTCCATACTCAATCCATTCAGTCCCCTGGATTTACTGAAAAAGAAACCAGAGACTCAGGGATGAGCAACCTTCTAAGATCACACAGCTTGCTAGTGGGGCATATTATTTTATAGCAGAATCAGAGCAATAACCCTGGCCTTCCTCATCCCACCTTCTGTCTTTCTATAAGATATGACTTTGAGCCTGAGGTCCTGAAGTACCAGTTGGTATGCAACTAGCCTTGAAACATCCATGGAGTTTGTGCCTGTCCTCACCCACCCTGGAATGTGTTTGATCTGACCCTCCCATCCATCAGAATGTAGGGTCTCCCTTGCCTCCTGTGCAGCTGACCCAGAAATAAGCTGAAAGAAGTTAAACAGAAAATAGTGAGGTCCCCAGGGAGGAAATGGGACACATATGATGATGCATTTTCCAGGAGCTATGAAAATGGTCAAAAGAGTTCCTCTGAGTCTACTAGAAATCCCACCTCCCAAGGGGCTCTGAAAGTCCTTTGAGCTATTGCCTAGGCCACTCAGCCTTTGTTTAGCAGGTGACCACAGGCGGAATGTCTTCTCAGCAGAGAGACACACTTCATCTCTTTTGTCCCTCTTCTATGCCTAGTAATAGCATCAAACCCAGGAGATTCTTCCTTTAAGGCAAGTTTTACCTGCCGCTGCTTAAGTAGTTTGTTCTTAGTTGCACCTTTGGTGGAGATGGAGACCCATGGGTATTCTACTTATGGTTCAAAATTAGGAATTGAGTCCCCTCCCCTCGACAGGTTCTTTCAACTCCCTTTCCTTCCCAAAGCTACTCTTCTGTGTATGGAAAGTAACTTCTGACCCTCACAGAGAGGTCCCAGGGGCCACCGTCACTCCTTCCCAACTTTCCCTGTCTTCCTTAACCACATTCCACTGGAGAAGGATAGGGGAGGGATGGGGGTGAGGATGGCATGCAGACTCTGAGTGGACACAGAGCTGCATTCAGTGGTAGGTGTCCCGTTGTCCTCCCTTTCAAGTAACTAAAGACTCCGCCCCAGCAGGAGAGGTCGAAGTTCTGCTTTGGGTAGATCTCCTTCACCAGAAGGGAACATTTGAAAGGACACTTAGAGGCAGAAGAACAGGACTATAAGATAGAGGCAGTGAATGAGGTGGTTAAGGCAGAATCTAGTAGCCAGGGGGAGGCAAGGAGCAGGGAGAAGGGCTAGAAGGATCCTGCAGTTATTTTGTGCTATTCTTATGTAAGAGAAGCATCCTGGAGACAGCACTTGCAGAGGAGCAAACCTCTCTTAGCTTAGCTTGCTAGCTACAGGAGCAGCTGCAGTTGGGACCCATTCACCCTCCCAGGACTCAGCACACCGCTGTGCAGCCCTCAGCTTCCTGGGATGCCTGTGGGCCTTTCTCTCTTCCCTCGTTGGGGCATCTACTCCAGGCTACTAGAAAGAGGCCCCAGATCAGAATACTAGCAGAGGCTCAGGCACATAGCACAGATGCTGTACAGACACACAGGACATGAGCTAGGAAGGGCAAAGCCAGGCATCACAAAAGACTTCCAGTCGACAGTGGTCTCCCTCTCAAAACCCAACTAAGAAGACTGGGCTGTTCTCTTTCCAATGTTCCAGAGTTAGTAGCAAGAGTGAGGCTGGTGAGAGTAGGAAGTGGACGGAGATAAGCTCACCCTGCCTTGAAGCAGGTAAAGGGCCAAAATGACCTTCTGGGACTCTTCCTAGACCCAGAAGCCTAGTGAAGGTACCTGTGCCTGTTCTGTCTACTCCCAACTGCCACCACACCCCAGACTTCTTCCAGAGGAAGGTGAGTGAAAAACAGCTATGGTAAAATTCCAGGGAGCAGGAGATCATCTGAATGGAGCCAAAAACAGGCTGTACCAAAAAAAAAAAAAAAAAAAAAAAAAAAAAACAAGCAACCTCCTGTCCAGCCTCAACCTTGTCACCAACCACTCAGATGCCTCAGTTCATCTCTCAGAATCTTTCTGGGAAAATGATAATTGTTCTGTCTCCCTCCCAGGCCATGAGGGTTTGGGATGTGCTGCAGTGTCCTGGGAAAATACAAAGGCTGGTCCACTGAGGCCTGTGCTGGGTCAGGAGAAGTTAGCTATCCACATACATAAACCTCTATCCTGTGTGCTTGATTCAGATCTGCGGTGAGGTCCTAGCCCACCAGTCTTACTTTACAGCTGGGATGGGGGCAGGGGATCTGTGCTGAGGTTAGTAGAGGCTGTGTCCATGGTTAACGTATAAGCAGGTACAGTCTGGGCCAGCAGGACATTCTCTGCCCCAGGGCTAAATTCTTGAGGTCACAACAAGTGCAAACTTGTTATAACCTGTGTCAGAGCAGCAGAGGGCAGCGAGGGGCAGGGTGGGGGATGGTGCTGTGGTGCCAGTGGCTGCTGGAGGCGGGTGAGAGAGAAAGGGGTGGAGTGGACAGAGCAAAGGAGGTGTGCAGCTGCATATGCTGATGGAAGGTGGTATGAACATGAGGTCTGTGAGCCTGGCTCAGCATGTTGTGTCTGGGCACATCCACTTGAGTTTGGGGCTGGGGTGGGTGTGGGGCGGCATAGATGAGTGTGTGCCTGTGTGTCTCTGCATATATGAGCCCAAGTGTGTCCATAAACTGGAATGAGGAGGGGGCTGGGTAGCCATAGGCCCAGGCTAGTCATATAGGAGACATGGGCAGGCTGTGTGTGCCCTGCCCTGTCATGGCCCTCACAGACCTGCATTCCAATTCCCTCCACGGTCCGCCCCCATTCCTGTGGTCCAGGCTGTGCCCTCCACAGTCAGCCCTGTCAAATGCCCATCTCTCCAGCCTGCCCAGGGAAGGGGGGTCGATCTGCCCATCCCCCCCGCCCGGCCCTGGGTCCACTCCCTCATGCTCTCTGGGACCTCTGGACACTGGGGCTGGTGAGGGGTGGTGGGGGGAGGCTCTGAAAGCAGGTGACTGTTTGGGGGAACTCGGGGACAGAGCCCCCATTGTGCCTGCCCCAGAGCCGCCTCAATGGAGCTCTCTGACACAAAGGGGCTTTGACAATGGGCAGGACATTAGTATGCAGAGCCAGCCCCTCAGCCCTCTCACTGTCCCACAGACCAGGGGTGGGAGCTGGGGGGCTGCTGGCAGTGGGAGACAGGGTGGGGCAAGGCTGGGACTGAGGAGATATCAGCCCTAACAGCTCCCCTGGGGGCACTGATCAGAGCCAAGGGAGGGAGATTTAACTAAGGCCCCCAAACCTGCCACTGGCCAAAGAAGATATTCCATATGGGGAAGGCCATGAGGATCAGAGAGGAGCTGTGGGCCACAGTCTTTGTCCACCCACTCCTCACCTCCTTTTGCTGTCTATTCGAGGGAATTGTGTGGGTAGGATTGTGAACACCAGCTTGAGAGAGCAAGGTCCCAGAGCCACAGCTGGTGGAGGTTGCGTGCCAGAGCGGTCAGCCTGCTGCAGGAGAGGGATGGGAACCTATAGAATTCAGAAAGAATATGTGCTCAGATTTTTTAGGTTTTTTGAGTTTCTGCTTCCTTGGATGCTGCCCACTCATTTCATGTGTAGGAGGGGATGTGGAGGCCTGAGCTTGATGTCAGGTATCTTCCACCATCATTATTTATTGAGACAGTCTCTCACTGATCCTGGAGCTTGCAAATTCATTGTTCAGCTAGACTGGCTGACCAAGTCTCAGGAATCTGTCTCCACTTCCCAATGTTGGAATTACAGATGTACACAGAACCCATATTTTATGTGGGTGCTGGAGATCTGAACTCAGGTTCTCATGCTTACACAGCAAGCACTTTATACACTGAGCCAGCTTCCCAGTCTGGTTCTGCTTCTTAGAAGACCCCGCACTACTACAGGCAGCATGCAGAGGGAAGAGGCACCACCTGAACTACGGTATAGCTCAATCACAGATTTCCTCTGTCCTGGGCTAGTAAGCTCCAACAGAGAGGGCAGGGCCACTACACAGGGACAGAAAAATACCCAAGGCTTAAGAATGTCTTCTCAGCTTTCTTTTTAGCTGATATCAGGAAGTCCTCCCTACTGTAAGGCTTCCTGCCATAGGTCCTGGGTGGCTTTCCTGGAATAACTCGGGGAAAGTAAAACCTGTTTCTTTTTCACTTCGAAAATTACCCTTGCCCTGCTTCAGTGTGGTAGAGAGAACACAAGGCTAAGTCCAAGTCAGACTCTTGGTTCAGGGTCAGTCAATCCAGCTTTCCCTAGGACCTTGCACAGGTCACTTGCCCCTGAGCCAAGAAATGCTGTCTGTATAAAAAGACCACCTTTGCTTCTTGCCACTCCTTGATCTGAAGTGAAGTCAGGGGCAAAGCACTGTAATATAATAAGAGCTCACAGTATTAAGCACTTCCAGTGTTATGGTTTTCATTCTCTGCACTGTAAAAAGCAGGTGCTGGAGCTGGAGAGATGGCTTAACGGTTAAGAACACTGAAATTGTCTGTAACTCCAGTCCCAGGGGCTCCGACAGCTTCTTCTGACCTCCGTGGGCATTGAGCAACACGGGTGCACTTACCTACATGCAGGCAATACACGCATACACATAAAATAAAAATAAATAAATTTTTCAAAGTTTTTTTTAAAGCAGGTACTTATTTATTTATTCTCTATGGTAGGGATTAAACAAACCAAGAACCACAGGCATGCTTGGCAAGTACTCTAACACTAAGCCACATCCCATCTCTTGTCCCCTGACCCTTCTATTTTGATTCTCACTAAATTGACCAGACTGGCTCTGAATTTACTCTGTAGCCCAGACAAGTCCTGGGACTTGTGATCCTCCTACCCAGCTTCCTAAGTAGCTGGAATTACAGGTCTGTACCATCAAACCTGGCTAGCAGATGCTTTTTAAAGCTCTGTTTTATAGATGAGAAAACAGATGCACTAAGATGTTAAGGATTTGCCCAAGGTCACAGAGCTACTAGGTGGAGGAGCTAAGATTCAACCTCAAGTAGGTAGCATCTCTCCAGAGCTCAAGTGATCAACCACTGCCTCTACCTGTCTGCCTAGTAGGAACATCCAGAAGACTCCACTGAGGGAAATCAGCCAAGGTATTCAGATCTTTAGAAATGTCTCCTGAGGTTCCTTAAACTAGCAGTTCTCAAACGACAGCCACGGACCTATGGGGGTTCCTGAGATGCTTTCAGAGGCTTTATGAGGATCCAATCATCTTCATATAATGCTAATACTGCATTATTTATTCTTTTCACTTTCATTTCAAGTGTCCAGTGGAACTTTACAGGGCATATGATATTGCGACATTAAATGCAGAAGTGGGTAGAAGGAATGGACTGATTTTTACTGAGTTAGACATTTAAAAGATTTGTGAAAGTAAAACAGCTCCACTCTTCCTAAACCTTTTGCTTTATAAAATACAGTTAGTTTCATTAAAATATTACTTACATCAACAGGTAATGGGTTTATTGTTATTGATAAATTAATTATGAATGATCATAAGTCTCCCCAAGGTTCATTTGTGACCTGTTATAGAATGTAGATATAACCCATGCTCACAAAGCTCTTTGGAGTCCTCAGTACTTTTTAAATGCAAAGGGGTGTTGAGATCAGAAACTCTGAGAACTACTGCTCTCAAGAGCCTCAGGCACACTCCTCTTATGAGCTGTCCAAGTCTTTTAAAAAAATACTTTTATTGTTAATTATGTGTGTGTGTGTGTGTGTGTGTGTGTGTGTGTATGTGTGTGTACATTTGCACGAGTGCAGATACCTCAGATTCCCCAGGAGGTAGAGTTACAGGCTGTTGTTAGCCACCTAACATGATTGCTGGGAATTGAACTCGGGTCCTCTAGAAGGCAACGAGTGCTCTCAACCACTTGAGCCATCTCTCTAGCCCACCATAGCTTTTATTTTATTTTTTTAATTTTATGTGCATGACTGTTTTGCCTGCATGTATTTAAGTGCACCTGTGTCATGCAATGCCTTTGGAAGCCAAAAGAGGGTGTCAGATCTCCTGGAACTGGAGTTAGGGATGGTTGTTAGCCACAATGTAGGTGCTGGGAATTGAACTCATGTCCTCTGCAAGAGCAGCCAGTGCTCTAAACAGCTGAACCATCTCTCCAGCTCCTCTTTTATTTTTTTAAACAAGGGCATCCAGGAGCTTAGGTATGGGGATATACATCTGAGCCTAGGAGTTAGGACTGAGAAGAAGGGCAGAGCTGAGAGGCCAGTCCTGGAAGAATACAACACCAAGACGCCAGGCCCTCAGCCCTCTTGGGAGGTGTCCCTCCATCTCCCACCTTGCAAGTTCCTGCTCAAAGTACGCGCAAGACAATGGGACTGTCCCAGACCAGACTCTGACTTCCGCCCTGTTTCTACTCCAGACGCCAAATGACAAGCCTAACATGAAGCTATAGTCACCTAACATGAGGCTGTAGTCAGACCTCCCGGGGAGAAAGATTCTGAGTAACCAACAATGCTTACACGACAGGAAATCAGAGTCCAAGGGTCTGCTGTTTTAATTTGGGGGTGAAGATGTCTCCAGAAAAGGCGATTGGTAAGTGAGGAGTCACTCTTGAAACTCCCTAAAGAGAACTGGGTAATGGGATCTCATATACATTACTGGAGGATGCCCACCTATGTCTCTAAAGTCAAGATGCTCCTTCTTAATGAGCAAGCATAGATGTTTCAGGTGTTTCCTGCCTAGAATGAAGGATGCACAGTAGCCTTTCTGCATGCTAGGAACCAAGCCCTCTGCTGGGGGCCTAGGGGCTGAGGGAAAGAAATCATACCTTTGTTTCAGGAGCTCTTCAGTGTGACAGGGACATGGGCCCTACCCTAGAGGAACCCTTAAGCAAATAAGCAAACAAGAAGTCTCCTCTGACATTTAGCATGCTATGGGTCATTCTGGGCAAAGTCAAAGGTGAAAGGGAAAAGCAAGGTGGCAGAGCAGAGAGGGAGCAAGATAGTTTTCAGGCAGGTGGACCTTGGAATGGCCTGTGATAGTCAAGAGTAGGAGGAAGAGTAGTTCAGGAACTGACTGTCCTTGGATGTGTTCATCAGGTACAGCATAGTCCCGAGAGATAAGGGTGCTAGAGGGGAGATGGGAAGGGAAGAAAGTCTCATGAATACTGGGACTGGAAATGCTGTAGTATCTAGGTAGGACAGGAACAAGATGAAATTGATGACACTAATAATTCCATGGTGCAGGAAGGAGAAGGAATCAAGGAGAGAGAGACCAGAATCAAGGAAGTCACAAGAAGGGCTATCATGGGCAACCAAGCTGATAGGATAAACAAGCTGATCAGAGGACAAAAGGCAAGGAGGGTATGTAAGCCAACCTGGGCAGGAAGAGGGACAGACTAAATGAGGAGACCAAAAGACAGACAGGCAAGCCAGTATTATAACTCAGTTGGTAGAGTGCTTGCCTAGCAAGGATGAAGCCCTGGGTTCCATCCTCAGCACCAGGCATGGAGGGAACTGTGGTGGTACAGACTACAATCTCAGTGCTTGAAGGTATAGACAGGATGATCAGAAGTTCAAGATCATCCTTGAATACATAGTAAGCTTCAGGTGCGCCTGGGCTACAGAAGAATCTATCATCAAAAAACGGGGGAAGGGGCATGGAGCTAAGGAGATGGCTTAGTCTGTAAAGTGTTTACCATGCAAGTATAAGGACCTGAGTTTGAATCCCAAACACCCACATAAAAAGCTAGGCACAGTGGACTCGCCTATAATCCCATTACTGGAGAGGAAGACAGGAAGATCCCTGGGGCTTGCTGGCCCATCAGTCTCACCAGATTTTCAAGCTCTGGGTCCGTGAGGGTCCCTCTCTGAAAATATATGATAGAGATTAAAGAAGATACCCAATGTCAACCTCTGTCCTCTACACTGATATGCACATATATGCACACACATGAACACATATGCACACATATACCATGAGAAGGAAGACAGGATCATGTGGGGGAGTAGAATAGATGAAAAAAGATAGACACATCCTAGACATAGGGGCAGAGAGAAATTGATGCCTTTGGCTGAAAAGCAGAGGTTGCTAATAATGAGAGAGATTATCTGGAGAAATGCTCAACGGGTCACACTTATTGAATCTGAATTGAAGACAGGACATCTGCTTGGCACAAACTCATGGGAAGAGGGGACTGTGGTGTGAAGGCCCTGCTTCTAGTAACAGCCAGCCTGTCGGCATGCAACAGGAACCTCATAACTTCTTGATAATTCTGCCTCCCCAGACCTAGGACAAAGTCTCAGAAGGAGACTGGCACCAGGCCCAGGAGATGACAGAGTGGAGAACGAATCAGAGAGCCTAGAGAACCCTAACAGCCAACTGTACCTTTTACATGCTAACCACCTCCTAAGTCCTTTGCAAATATTGACTCTTTTAATCCTCACAACTATTATTAGCCCTGGTAAAAGGATGAGGAAAGCTATTTGACTACTAACTGGTAAAACCAGGGTTTAAGCTCAGGAACGGGGACTCCAAGGCTGTGCTTTTGACCACTCTGTCTCTCCGAGTTGAAAGGAGGGAGGCCCGGGGCAGCAACATAAAGTCACCCCACCATCCATGAGAAGCTATTGGACAGCTGTCATGTAACCCCTACTCCTCAGAGCTTCACAGCTCCTTTCAGAAGCCTTAAAGATGGGCTTTTTGTTTGGGGTTATGTTTTTCACCCCCTGAAAGCTGTCTCTCTTTCTTTCCCAGTCATCATGTCAAATGTCTTTCCTTTTATGGGACATCCTTCCTGCTGCAGTCGCCAGCCATTGCCTGGGTTTTCTGCCACTGGAAGAGCTGTAGAAGTACCATGCCCTAGAGCCCCCACTCCCCCAGGCTTCTACAAACCACACAGTTCAGTTCTGACTTCTCCCCCACACCCAGTAGCAACTCCTCCCTTCCCGACCACCCCAAGTCCAGGCTCCAGGCTGGCAGACACCCACAGAAGGGGTGCTCCCACAATCCTTTTCTCTTTGCCCTTTCAAGGTTCTGAAGGAAGGAGAGTGGAAAGGGCCTACCCAGGATGTACTCTCTCTATGAAGAATGGTGACAACATGGACACTAGACTCTGATGAGGGAAAAAAAGCATTTGGCCTCAGCCTGAGGTGATGAGGTGCACGCAAAAAACTCCCCATTCCCTCGCATGGCTACAGCCAACTACCCTTCATTCTGTGCTAAAACACTTGGAGTCCAAAACTCCCTTTCTTGCCAGTCTTTCGGCAGTTTCAACTCAGTGGGGTGCCTCATGCTGTCCCTTCTCTCTGCCCCTCCCAGGGCCTCACTACTGTCCCGAACAACTTGGCCTCGGCCTGGACAGTACACTGACCAGTTAGGCAAGAGAAGAATCTAGGCCGGGCAGGGGAGGGAAAATTGAGGGTTCTTTCTTCTGTCCTAAATAACCTTTGGCAGGAAAACTCAGGGGCTTCATCACTTCGTGTGTCTTTCCCTCCTCCCCAATGCTAGGGGCCTCAACCTGTCTTTCCATCTTGTGTGCAGAAACCCAGCCTTTTGCTAGTAGGCCCAGGAGTCTCCTTAAGGACATGAACCTTGTTGCATGAGTCCTCTCTCCCCTCAAGACCCCTAAACTTCTTATCCCACTAAGCCTAGCAATTTCATCTGTGCCCACCCAGATCCAAGCATCCCAGCCTCCCCAGTCCCTAAGGAGAGACGGAAAGGAAGGCCCCTGGGTCTTCTGCCAGTCATTTCCCTTCTAGCCCAAGCCAACAAAGCTAGAGTGTAAATGAGCTCATGCAGAGGGCAGGTGGGGGCCACAGAGAACTGGGAGGATGCCTGCTTTTCCCCCCACATAAACACATGTCCTCAAAGATACATGAGCACATGTTGAGGAGATGTTTTCCCCCAAGGGTAAAGGACAGCAGTAAGATTCTGCCTTAGGGGTGCACAAGGAATGGGACCATAACCCTACTACCCCCGCCACCCCCCAGTCAGTGGAGTCATTGCCATTTGATATCCGCTGAGACAACTTGGCTGCTCTGGGCTCTGGATGGGGGCTGGGGGGATGGCTCAGAAAACAGCAGCTCCTTTCAGGACCCAGGTTGGCAAGGGCTTTGGGAGGCTGGACTGGCCCAGATCACCCCCCAACTCCCCCTCCTTTCCTCCCTCCCTCGCCACCGCCACCAAAGACTGGTTGAGGGGGGGCGATTGGCACTGCCTGGGCCAAGGCTACTGCCTCCGCAATCCTGCTCTGGACCCTCTCCCTGGCATGATGCCTTCCCTTTCCCTCTTCCCCTTTTCTTCCTTCCTGAAGAACCAGCTATGAGCCAGGACACCTGGTTCCTTCTAGACTTGGTCCCCCATGCCCAGTCTACACCCTGGGGAACAGACAAGCTCTACCCTTTGGCACAGGATGGTGCCCACCATCATTCCAGGAACTTGTTCAAAAATCCTTGGAGATCAGGGAAAGGATTTCGAGATGAAACTCTATTGAGCTCACTAGTGGCTAGTTTCTCAATGCCCACTCTTTGCTTTCCTCAGCACCCCTAAACAGGAAGCCCTCAAACCTTCCATCACCATTTCCCATCTACTCAGACTACCTAAAGCAGTCATTCTTGGTGGGGAGAAAGAAAGTTTAAACACTACAGCAAAGGCAGTCTGGCCAGAAATCTCTGGTCAGAATTTGTATTGATAAGCGACCTAATCAGACTCTAAGCTCTGACTCCCCATTGGGTCGAAATTTGAACTTGTTTCTTGACCACCCCTTTTCCCCACCAGCCTTAGCTTGCCCAAGGCACTTCAGTTCCTGAAATAAAATCTCAAAGTATCATTAAGTCCCACCCCCACATTTTTCCAGTTTTGTCCTTAACTATCTTGGGGCTCAGCTCTCCTGCCCCAAATCAGAAATTCTTTCCTAACACAAGTGCCCTTGGTTAGTCCCTGTTAGAGGAAGAGATGGACTAGATAAGGGGCATCTATTTGCAAGATTCATTTATAAACAGCCCCCCCATCTACACTCTTATCCTAGAAGCAGCCTCATCATCCCTTCTGAGATTCTCTGTATGAAACAACTGGGGGGGGGGGTCTTGAAGTAGGAACCATCACGAAATGGGAGAGACTGGGAGGAGGGTCCCAGGCACACTAGACCTGCAGTGTCTTCTTAATCTAACCCTTGTTTTACTCCCCATGTGTAAACTGGTGATCAGGACACCATCAGTGAGTGTCATTCTGTAAGTGTCACTGTAAGGGGAGAGGGCTAGGAGCAGGAGTAACCTGTCCCTACTGGAGGGGGGCACTGTCTGGATGCCTGTGTGGTGGGTGAAGGGTTATAAGTAGTGGTGACTCTAGTAGTTGCAAATCTGTCTACTGGGGAGGGGGCATCAGGGAAGCCTCTTCCTTAGATGAAGCGTTGAGGTAACCAGCCTGGGCAAAGTACCCATGATGGAGGTACTTCCCAGAGAAGTCCACTTGGAACTGCCAAGGCTGACGGAGGGAGAATAGGACTGTACCACTGAGACCAGCCTGGGTAGAGAGACCAAAGAACTAAGGAGGCCGATGTCTCTGGAAACCTAAGTGGACAGGACCCCTACCAGGGAAGCAGCACTCCTTCATCAGGGCCAGGGTCTTACCTTGGCTCCGAGGTGGAGTGGCCACTCTGATGGACCGCGGGGCAGCAGGATAGACAGACAGGGCCAGGAGTGAGGACCGGAGCTGTGAGATGGGCAGGGCCAGAACTCTTAAACCCGGAGCTAGAATCAGATAAGGGCTTGTCTTGGGGGCCGGGGCCGGGGTCGGGCCGGCCGGGGGCAAAGCTGGGCCGGGCCGGGCCGCCCCCTCCCTCAGCAGCGTCTGAGCCAAACTTTGTGTGAATGGAGGGGCCCGGCGGGGGCCGTGCGGGCGGGGGCGGGGGGCTCGGGGCTGGCCAATAGCAGAGCGGAGCGCCATGCCCGAGCCTGAGGATTGGAGGTATTTGGGCAAGGGGCGGGGCGTAGGGGGCAAGGAAGCGGAGACCCAGACTGATGGAGGCGCAGAAACACCCAAAGACAGAGAAACCCAGACAGAGTCCCGAAGAAAGAGATGAAGAGACGATACGCGAAGCGATAGAAGCCAACCTGGCAAGATGTCAGGGGACGAGAGAAAGAAGACAAGGGAGACGGCCGAGTCCGAGAGGAGGACCGAGAGCGGGAGCCGCGGGGGCGGGACTGGGGCCGGGTTAATGAAGTGGAAATGAATTCAGGTCCTGAGGGCTGCGCTTGGGACTGGGACTGGGCAGACTTGGCATGGGCTCTTGGGGTTACAGGGACGGGCCATTCCGTACAATTTCCCTCTTATTCGTTGTTCCCCACGTAGAGGGCGGGGCGCTGGGTGCAAAATAACCAGAACATCATCTCCACCTGCAGCAGCTTTATCTGGAAGGAAAGAAGGCTGGAGCCAGGCGCAAAGTGTGGGGGACACCAAAGGCTGAGGAAGGGAAAAAGGGTCACTCTAGGGGTTTCCCCACAGATGTTCGAGGAGAGATCACATCTGCGTAGTTCCTAGAGGATGCAGAGCGCTCAGGTCCTAGCAGGTGGCAGGGAGGACACTTTCGGCAGAGAAACTGTCTAAGTGAAGTCCTGAGGGGACATGGAAATACCCAGGAAACAGCATCAAACTGTTCCCACACACTAGAGCACCCAGTAGTGGTTCCCAGTCTTACCACTGCCAAAGATTACCTGAATCCATGTTTCGAGTGGTTTGTATCCACCATCTCCACCCTTGGCATTTACAGAAAAAAGTAATGACTTCCCCATTTTTGTTCATCATAGATATTTATTTACCAATCAATAACCATCAGTGTTACTGTATTGATGCCTCCTCCCCACCGGACAGTGTTACTGCAGTGTAACAATGTTAGTGTCCAGTACTGTTAGTTTCTCTTATTGGAGATGGGGATGTAGCTCAGTGGTAGAGTGCTTGCCTAGCAAGCATGAGGCCCTGTGTTCCATTGATGATCAGCACCAAAGGCAGCAGGCAAGGAGGGAGGGAGGAACGGAGGGAGGGAGGGAGGGAGGGGAGGGGAGGAAAAAAGAGAGGGAGGGAGGGAGAGAGGAGGAGTGGGAGGGAGGGCAGGCAAGCAAGCTTTCATTGGCCAAGGATAGTGCTGACTGGCTCTCCACCAGCACAGCTTGTACTGAGGAGTATGGAGAAAACCCAGACTATATATAGAGTTGTTATAAGACCAGCCCAGAGTTTCTATGGGCCATGGAAAGCAATAGAGAGTTTTTGAGCAGGGGAGACAAAAGCCATACAGAAGCTGAGGGAGATTAATCTGGAAGTGAGCAAGCTGGTTTGAATCAGAGGAAGACAGGAGGCAAAGGGGCTAGATAGGAAGTAACTGCAATAATGTTGGCATGTGGAAATTCTCAGTCTATATTGTGACCATGAAAAGTGACACAGAGAAAATAGACTGGAGTACAAAGAAAAGCCAAAAGTAAACAAAACAAACAAAAAACCCCGAAGGACTAACATATGATAAGCAAAGAGGAAGGCTTCAGAGCTCACACTGGGGTCTGGAATCTAGAAACAGGGAGAATTATGAGATGATTAAATCCCAGGGGAGGAGCTAACCTGGTGAGGAGTTAGGAGCTGGGAGGTATGGAGAGAGATCAGAGGGAAGGAGACAGAGGCTGCCAAAGCAGCATGAATTAAAGCTATGAGAGAAAGATAGCTCTACATACAGACTGTACACAGGGTAAAGGTGGACCAACAGAGTGAGGAAGGCTTGCACTTAGCAAGAGGACTAGCAAGAGGAGGGTCCCACAAAGAGGAACAGCAGAAGAGAAGAGAAGTGAACAGAAGAAGAGAAGAACAGAAGAACAGAAGAAGAGAGAGTGGGGTGTCAAAGAGCCAAGGAAAGAAGGAAGGGGGAGTTTCTAACACTGTCAGTAGATACAGATAGAAGCATTGGCTTTGCCCATGAGAGCCACTACTGACATTTGAGAGCAGCTCCAAGGTGGGAACCAGGTTATGAGGCACTGCATTAGAAAGTGAGGACATGTTAGCAAGCACGCTTACTCTTTTAGGAACTTTGCTTAGAAAGGAGAAACATACAATAAAAGCCAAAACAACGTTCCAGAAGCTATCTTTCCTTTTCCTTCAAATTCCAGATATACTCTGTGTCTAGGCAGGTAGAGGTGAGGGGCCATGGTAAGATGGTCTGGAGGCCATCCTGCAGGGCTGCTAGAAGAGCTTAAGGGTAATAGGGATAGGAAATCTAAAAGAGCTATCCCTAAGGGAGCCAACCAGGTGCTTTAGGCCTGCAACACTAGCTACTCAGAAAGCCAAAGCAGGAGAGTCACAAGTCCAAGGCCTTCCTGAGCTGCAGAGTGAGTTCGAGACCAGCTTGGACAACCTGGTGAGTCCCTGCCTCACATTTTTTTAAAAAGTGAAACAAGCACAGAGGATATGGCTCAATGGAAAAGCACTTGCTTAGCATGCACAGGCCTAAATTCAATCCCAGTACTACCAAAAAGGAATTCATTAAGAAACATTTATTGTGTATTTATCACTTTTCCAAAAATATTATCCAAGCATTTGGCTTCAACCACCACCCATGAGTCCATTTCTCTAGTCCACCTGTATATATATTTCATACTCAGCACACTTAAGGAAAATGAGTCATCTTGCTCACAGGAGTGCTCCTCTCCATTTCTTCCCTACCACAGCGAATACGCCACCATCATCCAACCAGAAACTCAGCAGTCTCCCAGGCTCTGTTCTTCCTTAGCCTGCTCCCTTATCTAACCAATACTTCTACTTCCCTAAATACTACCTCTGCCTCTTATCCCATTATCATTGCTATAGCCTGGGACAGATGTACCTCTCACCCAGGGCTACAATAGCAACATTCTGATTGGTTTCTTCCCTCTAGTCTTTCTCCACTCTAATAATCCTTTAGATCATGAATTCCTTTATGTAAAAGTCATTAGGACTGGCAAGATGACTCAGTGGGTAAAGGCACTTGCTAGCAAGCCTTAGGACCTGAGATTTCAGTTCCCAGGACCCATGTAATGAAAGGAGAAAACCCACTCCTAAAAGTTCTCTTCTGACCACTCCATGTGTGCTGTGAAATGTACATGCTCACACAAATGCACATAAAAATACATTCACATAAGTAAATAAACAAGTAAATAATATAATTTATAAAAAGAATTAAAAATAATTAAGCATCAATAATGTGTTTCTCTCCAAAACACAAATCTGACTGTGCCAATTCCGGACATGGTGGCGCACGCCTTTAATCCCAGCACTCGGGAGGCAGAGGCAGGAGGATCTCTGTGAGTTCAAGGCCAGCCTGGTCTACATAGTGAGTTCCAGGACAGCTGGGGCTGCAGGGAGACCCTGTCTCAAAAAACCTCATTATAGCCTGGGCTTGACACCATTCCATTCTGGTCTTCCACTGACCCTACACACACAAACTTATAGCCACTTCTTCCTCCAGCACCTATGGTTGGGCCTTTTGCTCTCTTTCTGTATCTCCTCCCTTGTCCCTTGGTCACACAGGCTCTGAGTGCTGAGCAAATCTCTGCCTTTGACCCTATATTCTCTCTGGGGCTCCACTTCCATTTCCAGTTGCCTACAGGGGATTTCCACTTCCATTCAGCAGGCCCCAAACTCAACTCATCCTCTTCCTCCTCGAGGTTGGGAATGCTTACAACTTCCTTATTTCTGTGTAACTCCTGGTCAAGCAGACTGAAAAACCAAAAGTAATCATCAGTCTTTACCCTTGCCCTATGGCCCACCTTGAAGCATGCCAATTAGGCCACCAAGTTGTTAAGACTCCCTTTGTTATTTTTAAAATATTAGTATTGAATGAGTTTTTTAACCTTTAAAAAAGATCTCCATTTCATTTTAGGATATATTCCTTTCAGAAAGACTCATTGTTTTTGCTACTAACACTGAGATGTTGGCGCATGCATCCCTAATCTGTATGTATCTGATTATTACTAGTCATAATTGGTTGCACTTGGATCCTTGGTGCCTGTGTATGTCTATAAAGTTGTTGGGTAGATTTCAATGGTAATGTTTATCACCTCTACTAATTAGCCAAACTGTATTGGTTCAACTGTGAACCTAGAAACTTGCAGCCACTTGTGAAGGAGATGTACTCTTGTTCTGGAGTGTGTTACTGAATATGTTAAGTCTCTAGTGAAATGCTTCTTCTAATCATGTAGTTATTAAAAATTTAAAAAAAGAAAAAATATTGCCCACCATAAAAAATATATTATTTTTATTATTTTTATTTTATGTGTATGAGTGTATTGCCTATATGTATGTAAGTGTATCCATGTCATGAAATACCCACAGAGGTCAGAGGAGGCCATCAGGTTCCCTAGAACAGGAGTGATGGATGGTTGTTAGCTGCCATGTAGATGCTGGGAATCAACCCCAGGCCCTCTGTAAGAGCAGCCAATACTCTTAACTACTGAGCCATCTCTCCAGCCCCAAGTCTCCCTTAGTTACATCTCTCTAGGATGTACATTTTCATTTCCATGATCCGAATCAAAAATAACTACTAGCCCAGGACCTGAACCACTCTTTGCTCTTCTGTTCAGTCTAAGGAAGAGACAAGCTGTTTTCATTGCTGAAGTTCTGTGCCCTGGACTCAAAACCCTGAACAAAAGTCCCATCTTACAGGTCATGGCCCAGGCTCCTTTGCTAGCATTTAGAGTTCTCCTTTGAAAAGAGAGGAAAGCAAGGATCAAAAGGCAAAACAGGAAAGAGAGATTTTAAAGAAACAGTCTCTGGAGAAGTTCCCTCCAAATAGTCCTTACCTACCTCAGAGAACAGAAAGTCAACTACTGAAGCTCAGAGTGAGGGCCAGGTGAGGTGGGATGGAACTGGGCATTCCAGAACTACAGGGATGCAGGACTGTGAGAAAAGCAACTTCAGCAGGACTAGAGTGTTCTCATTTTTTAAATTTTTTAATTGAATTTTTGTGTATTTCATACAGAACATCTTAATTATCTTTATACCCCCTTCCCCATTGGCTTCTTCCCATATAGCTTCCCCCACTGGAGTTCATACACATTCTGTCATTTGTGTTAAGGTCTATGATGTCGTTAGTGTCCCCAGATGTTCCTCAGTACAAGTTCATCCACTGAGGTCTAGGCAACCTATCTAGAGCCCCTCCCTTGAAGAAGATCAGCTCTTCCTCACCCAGCAGTAATCAGCTCCTTCAACTAAGATTGGGGCCTGCTGTCCACAGTTCTGTTCCACAGTTCTGTGCTGGGTTTTTGTCTGCTTGAGTTTGCATGGGTCTTGTGCATGCTGACACCATTGCTGTAGGTTCATATGAGAAGGAGCCTGTAGGACTCTATTTCCGTGTGGTCACGCACCTCCTCCCTGGCTCTTATAACATTTCCCTCTCTTTTCCTAAATGGTCCCTGAGCCATGGGTGGGTGGATTTTGATACAGGAGTCCCATCCAAGGACCCACACTCTGTAGATTCTTCTTCTCTATGTTTTTTGCTATTTGTGACCTTTCATGTTCCTGGCCTTCTGTTGCACGAGGGAGTTTCATTGATGAGAATTGAAAGCGTTAATGTTCGCTTCATCCCTTGTTCTATGTTCCATGAGCCTTAGATATAGAGTTTGTATCACAGATGTGCCACTTAGGCTCAGGCACAGATAATCTCTGTATCTGACCGTTTGTGGAACTCTGTAATAATCGCTGTCGAAAAAGAAGCTTCTCTGATGGGAGGTGACTGGGATACTTGTCTGTAAATTTAAGAATGACTTAAGTGAGTTTTCATTCTTAAATAATTATGCTTTCGTATCAACTATATTCCTCTGTATATAACAAGTGTCAAATTTTAATATTTCATTTTTGCTAGAGAGAAGTCTTAGAACACACTACAAGCACAATAAAGTATCAATGATGGAATTAATATGTGTATTTATTATACATGATAGATTTGGATTTGCCTATTTTGTTTTGAGACAGGGTCTCACTCTGTAACCCAGGCTGGCTGGGAACTTGAGATACTCCTCTCTCAGCCTCCCCAGTGCTGGGAATACAGGTATGCACCACCACACTGGGTTGTGCATAATAAATCTTGATATGGCAAAACACAGATTCAGAGATGTTAGGTATCAGCCTGCAGGAACATGCCTAGAAAGTGTTAAATCTGGTATTTGAATACACACGTTTAACTCTAAAGCTTGTCTAAGGGTAATGAGTGGAAAGAACTTACATGATTTAAACAGAACCTTATTTTTCCAACTAGAGGCTATGGAACCCAGCCAAATGTTGGTATAAAAACTTCTACAGAGTTATGATGTCCGGTGTCCACCAAACTAAAGGACAGAGGAATCCTTTTTACTTGAGGACCTCCTTCTTCCCTCTCATTTAGTAACTTATGACTTTCTTATCTTGATTAGTTGCTCCTACCTTTGGCCTCATTTCTTCTTTTACCTCATTCATAATAGGGTGGGTGCCCCAGAACAAAAGAGGAACATAGGGGTGATAAGCCTGTTGCAGAGGAGAATCCGCAAGTAAGCATTCATCAGGGTGAGGGGCTTTTGCTGGGAAAAGTAGGTGAGGGTGGAGGAAACCAGGGAAGCCTGGGTTAAAAGGTCTGACAGAAAAGGTAGCACTTAACAAGTCACAGGAGCTGCCTAGAAAGACTGAGACATGAACATGAGTTCAGGGACTCTAAGGAACATGTTATTGCTCAGGCCCTACAGAACTAAATAAGTTCCCTTAGAGTAGGACACACGAGGGATGGCAGGCCACAGATGAGTGATCCAAGAGGGATGCTGAGCTACATGCCCCCAGTCACTAACAGATCACTATTTTTTTCTTGTCTTTTTGAGACAGGGTCTCCCTTTAGCCCCAGCTGCCCTGGAACTCACTATGTAGACCAGGCTGGCCTTGAATTCACAGAGATCTACCTGCCTCTGCCTCCCAAGTGCTGGGATTAAAGGCATGTGCCACCATGCCCAGCTATAAATGTGGGTTTGTATATATTCTTACATGTACTTAAAGGAGGCAGCTTAACCAAATGCTGATCTGAAGTCGGACGTGGTGTTACAGATGGTTGTTACTGAAGTTACAGATGGTTGTTATAAAACAAGTAGGAACCAAACCTGGGTCCCCTGCAGAAGCAGCAAGTGCTCTTAAACTGCTAAACCATCTCTCAGCCCCTGGTCCCATTTCTTATCTATAAAGTGAGGGCTACTCCTGGACCACCTCTAAATGTCAATGTTTAAGTCCTGGTCATCTCTACCCAGGCCCCAGGTTTTCTATAGACCAGCAGTGTGGCCCCAACAAAATAGACTCCTGTGTGTGAAGGCCTCTGATCTTCCTGCTGGGCTGAAAATAGCCAGAGGAGCAGTGCACACCTCAGTCTCAGGAGTCCAGCCAGGGCTGGAACTGGGCTCTTTTTCCCGCATTTCACTTGTCTCCAGCTACAGTCACTGGCCACATTCACTCTTTTGACCATAGCCTTCCTCTGCTGGGATTCTTTTGGGGCCTCATCCCCCTTGTATGTATGTATGTATGTATGTATTTTGAGACAGGGTCTCACAATGTCACCCTAGCTGGCATGGAACTTGCTGTGTAGACCAGGCTGGCCTCAAGCTCACAGAGATCTGCCGATTTCTGCCTCCTAGGTGCTGGAATCAAAAGTATACGCCACTGATACTACCCGCCCCCCGATTGTATATAAATTGTTATTTTTACTAGCTTGACCTCCCTGCTCCACTAAGATCACATCCTCAACCATCTCCCGCCTTCCTCTTCATACTTCCTCCCCCACTTCCTAGCTCTTGCCCAAGAAATCTCATGATCTTGCTCAAGGAAGCCTTCCCAGATTGGCTGACCCCACAGCTGGCAACAAAGGCAAGTGCTGATGGGGTAAGCCGAGGGCTGCACTGTACTCAGCTTGCCAGTCCTTGCACCTGAACTCAGAGCTATCTGGGGAAGGAAGGGGATGTTCTGGATCTCACCAGACACAAAAAAAAACCCCGAAACAACAAAACTTCTACCTTTTCCCTAGGCTACATACTACAAGAACTGAAACACTAAGAGTGTGGAGTAAGCTGTTTTTTTCTATTTTGCACCAAGGTTCCTGCGTGTGTGTGTGTGTGTGTGTGTGTGTGTGTGTGTGTGTGTAGGTACATGTGGATACCCCAGAGGTTGATGCTGGGGTTACAGACACACGCTGCCATGCCCAGTTTTTATGTGGATTCTGGGAATCCAAACTCAGGTCCTCACGCTTGCTCAACAAACACTTTACACCCTAAGCTATCTCCATAGGCCAGCACCAAGGTTTTTTTTATACACCAGCAGTGTGGCCCCAAAGGTGGCCCTTCTGTTTTCAGTGTCCTCCATTTCCAATCTTCCTTTATTAGAATTCTGCTGACATATTACTTTGATTTCTTGCAAAGTTGTTTTTGTTCTCTTGGTACATAAAAGCCAGGATCTTGCCTATTTTTCTGTATGCTGGTGTCTTGAGAAATTTTGTTTTCTCCTGCCTCAGTTCAAGCTAGATAAATAAGGAATTGAGGTTAGATAACAAAGTCTAGGACCTGCAGTACAGTCTGGAAGCCTGGTAGAGAGTATTGTCCTCTGTCAGCTAGGTTCAAGGCAGCCAGGAGAGGAGGCTGGGGTGCGGTGGGGCTGTAAATACCTGGAGGGCACTGTCAACTCTGCAATTACCCCTCCAACAAAAGGGGCCAGCTCTATGCAAATGTCTTTTTACCTAGGAGTTTGGTTTCTTCTCTCTTAGCTCCTGGCACAGTGGAACCAACATGAGTAGCAGCTTGGCAGGACTGAGAAGAACAGGCTAGCAGTCCCTAGGCTCGGGTGACAGGGCCAGGCCCAGGAGACTGGGATGTTGACTGGGGCTTTAACAGCACTCTTGATGCCAATCTCGGGCTGAAAACCTGATATTTCCACTTGGAACAGCAAGAAACAGGCAAGAAGGTTGTGGAAAGGAGGCAGTGTACCAGGAGAGCCCCCTGCAGGTCTTACTTAGAGGTACCAGAACAGACGAAGGCAACCCGGGCCGGACAGGGCTTTCAGGGGACCCCTGGGATGATGATGATTGATGATGATGATGATGAAGGCAAGGACAAGGAACCAGGAGAGATATGGGAAAATAGTAGCTAGCATTCATTGAGCACTTATAACATACCAAGCTTTATGTAATCCTTTTGGCAACCCTCAAAAAGTGGAATATGTATATATATATATATA
>NW_008344599.1:843053-864930 GCF_000622305.1 Nannospalax galili | reverse complement strand
ATGAAATGACCCTCAAAGGCTCACATGTTGAAGGCTTGGACCCCAGCTTTGTGGTGCTATTGGGAGGTGATTAGATCCTGAGGGTGCTAACTTCATCAGTGGGTTAATCCATTGATGAGATCATCTTGAAGGAGCTATAAGGAGGTGAAACCTGGTGAGGAAGTAGGTCACCAGGGTCATGCCTTATCTTCTCTCTCTTCTTCTTGTCCTCACCTTTTCCCCCCCCCCCCCCCCAGTTTCCATGAGGTCTGCTCTACTGTGAACCAAAATAAGCGTTTCTTCTTTAGAGTTGGGTCCTCTTAGGTATTCTGTAACAGCAACAAAAAGTGACTAATGCAACATGGTCATTCTCATCTTAAATGGGAAAAAAAAGACTAACATTTTCCAAGCATGGTCACTCGTGTCTGTAATCCCAGAACTAGTGAGGCAGAGGCAAGAGGATCCACTGCAGGTTCAAGACCAGCCTGGCCTATGAATTCCAGGCCAGTCAAGGAGGGATTCCTTTGTTTCAAAGAAAGAAGATAAAGCTGTGAGTAGCGGCACAGGCCTTTAATCCTGGCACTCAGGAGGCAGAGGCAGGCAGATCTCTATGGGTTCAAGGACAGCCTGGTCTGCATAACAAGTTTCAGGCCAGCTAGGCATACAACGTGAGACCCTGTCTCAAAACAAAACAAACACAAAACAAAAAAGAGTTAAGTAATTTGCTCAAAGTCATCCACCAACTATTAGACTGAGTTAGATTTGAACCTGAGTCATTACCTCTGGAGCTTTTTTTTTTTTTTTTTTTTTTTCGTCTTTTTGAGACAGGGTCTCCCTGTAGTCCCAGATGACCTGAACTCACTATGTAGACCAGGCTGGCCTTGAACTCACAAAGATCCGCCTGCCTCTGCCTCCTAAGTGCTGGGACTAAAGGTGTGCACCACCACGCCCCGCCTTACCTCTGGAGCTTTTACTACCCCATGCACCCTGTCACACTTTGCCAGTTCGTTGCAGGAACTTCTAGCCTTCTAATGAATGTGAACTTGTACTTCCTCTTACTTTCCTCTAGTCATACTTCCATCCAATCTTAAGGTCTCAGGACAATGCACAGATAAATATCTTGTGCATAATAATATTCATAATAATATCACCTTGCATTTATATATCACTTTCTGCTTTTAATTCTTTCCTTGGAACTGGGGACTGAAGATTGGAGAGGTAGCTCAGTGGTAGAGCACTAGTATTCACAAGGGCCTGGGTTCAATCCTCAGCACTGCAAATCAGTCAGTCAATCAATAAATCCCCAGGGGAAATTAACACTGAACTATTTCTGTTTCTCTAAACTTCTTTCTAATGTTTACGTGGCTTTGCAAATTATTTACATATAGTCATGATCAGCATGTAAGAATATTTTACGTCCTGCTTTTCTTTTTTAAAATATTTATTATTTTTATTTAGTTAAAATTAAATTTTATTGCTTGCATGTAGGTAGGTGCACCCATGTGCCCTCAGAGGTCAGAAGAGGGTGTCAGAACCCTGGAACTGGAATCACAGACAGATGTTAGCCACCATGTGGGTGCTGGGAATCAAACCCGGGTCCTCTGCAAGGGCAGCCAGTACTCTTAGCTGCTGAGCCATCTCTCCAGCCCTGCCATGCTTTTCTTATGTTTCCTTTTTGAGACAGAGTTTCATATGGCTGAGGCTGGCCTTGAACTTGCTATATAGCCTTGAAGTCCAGTTTATGGTCTGCTTTTCTTATGTTTCCTTTTTGAGACAGAGTTTCATATGGCTGAGGCTGGTCTTGAACTTGCTATATAGCCTTGAAGTCCAGTTTATAGTCTACTTTTTTAGGTAGCAGTTTATCTACATGCAATTCACATACATAAACACAGCAATGACTACGAATTCCCAGTAACCTATCATACTGTGTGCCACAGAAATCATGTTTCTTAGATGGTATAAAGAGCTTGGAGCTGACAGTACCAAACAGTGGCGAGGATGCAGGGCAACAGGAACTGGAATGTGATGCTGGTGAAAATGTAAAACAGTCCAGCCACTTGGGAAGATGGTTTGGCAGTTTCCTACTAAACTAAACATACGCTTACCGTATGACACCACACCCGTATTCCCTGGTGTTTACCCAAGGAGCTGAAAAATTGTCCAAAGAAAAAACCTGCACACAGATGTTTACAGCAACTTTATTTGTACTTGCTGAAACTTGGAAGCAAATGTCTTTTCAGTAGGTGAATGGACAAATGAACTGTGATACATCTTGGCAATGGATCATTAGTTCCAAAATGGAATGAGCTACGGAGCCATAAAAAGGCGGAGCCGCCTCAAGTGTGCAAGTGAAAGAAGAAATCCGAGAGGCTACGCGCTCTAGGGTTCCAACTCCATGACTTTCTGGAAAAAGCAGAACTATGGAGATAGTATGAAGATCAGAGATGGTCAAAGGCTTAGGGGAGAAAGGAAGGACTAAGCAGAGCCCAGAGGAAAGCACTCCATACTGCAATGGTGGGCACATGCCATTCTACATGTCTCTAAACTCATGAAATGTACGACACCAAGAGTAAACTCTAAACTACGAGCAGGTGATCATGCTGTACCAGTGTAGGATAGTGAGTTGTAACCAGGGCAGAACTCTCACGGGGAAGGTTGATGATGGGGAGGCTATGCCTGGGTGGGGCAGAAGACATGGAACTCTCTGTACTGTTCTCTCAATTTTTTTTCCTGTGGTTCTGTGTGTGTGTGTGTGTGTGTGTGTGTGTGTGTGTGTGTGTATGTGGAGGCCAGAAGTCGATGTCAAGTGTCTTCCTCTATCACCCTCCCCCTTATTTCCTGAGACGTGGTCTCTCATTGAACCTGGAGCTCATCAATTCAGCAACATTAGCTAGCCAGTGAGTTCTGGGGTCTTCCTGTGTCCAACTTCTCAGTGCTAGGATTGTAGGTGCTGGCCACTATGCCCTGCTTTTACTTGGGTACTGGGGAATCCAAACCCAGTCTTCAAACTGATAAGGCAAGCACTTTATTGACTGAGCCATCTCCCCAGTATGAAACTAAATCTACTTTTTCTTTTTTTGGTCTTTTTGAAGCAGGGTTTCCCTGTAGCCCCAGCTGTCCTGGAACTCACTATGTAGACCAGGCTGGCCTTGAACTCACAGAGATCTGCCTGCCTCTGCCTCCCAAGTGCTGGGACTACAGGTGTGTGCCACCACGCCCAGCTTGGCTTCTTTTTTTTTCTTTTTAAAGTTCTTTTACATGTCTGTAGTCCCAGCATTCAGAAACGCCCAGTCTCAAAGGAAAAAAATAGTCAATGGGCTGGAGAGATGGCACAGCGGTTAAGAGCACTGGCTGCTCTTGCAGAGGACCCAGGTTCAGTTCCCAGCACCCACATGGCAACTAACAATCGTCTGTGACTCCAGTTCCAGGGGGTCTGACACCTTCTTCTCATCTCCAAGGGCATTGCAAGTATGGGTGCATGTGCAGGCAGAACATTTATGTATATAAAATACAAATCAATAAAAAAAAAAACTTTTACAGTCATGGGAGTAGTGACAAGATGTGTGAGTCTGGCTCCTATTTCTGTCTGACTCTGGAATTTGATACACTCCTTTTTCCATTTTCCTCACCCATAAACGGAAAAGGTAATACCTGTCTCCAAGAATTGTCATGGGGATTAAATGAGCGGGTGCTCAATGACTTAGTAATAGTAGCAAGTGGCAGTGGTCATAGGTATTTCTGTGTCATGTCCTCTATACAATCATAAGCTCCTCCTCGGCAGGAACTTAGTCATTCTGTAGTTACCGCCACCGAGCACATGGCCAGCACCACCTGGGCTCCATGAATGTCTGTGGAATGAATAGTTATCGAGCTCTAATCTAAACTTTCTGTCCATTGGACATTTGAGTTTTTCCTCAACTTTTTGCTATCAACAAAACACATCTCAAAGCCCTTCCTTTGCATTGATTTGATCTGTGTCCCATGTGAAGCAGGCAGAAAGGAAAAGCTTACCACTCTCAGCTGGAACAACTGTGAAAAGTGAAGGGATGCCTATGTGTCACATCATACATCAGTAACAAAGATGAAAACCTCTGGCCTGACTTCTAGTCCCTACCTTCAGCAAACCTCTTTCCCCTCTAATGCCTCCCTTTGCATCAGAGGTCTCTTTGAAAATGGAGCATGTAGTGGTGGTTCTGACCCTCAGAGAGCATCTTCACCCAGAGATCCCTGCTGGGGATGGTGAGCTATGAACTCCCTGATGGCCTCTAGAAGTCCCAGGAAATCAAGCATTTTATTCCCAGCACCTCCAGGCCTGTGTTTTTCCGGATGAGGAGCATTTTAGGAAAACACCAACATGCCAGGTTTTCATTTTTCCTTTTCCCTCCTATGAAGGGGTGAGGAGGCGACTCTCAGTTGTCCAGGAGGAGGGACTTTGGCTAAAAATAGCTATGGCGTGTGGATCAGCCAGAGTGGTACCCAGGACTGGGGAAGGGAGGAGGACCGAGCTGTCGCCAGACTGGTTGCCATAGAAACGAGAGAGGAGCAGGGGAGCCTGGGAAGTGGGGATGACACAGATACCAAGTCCTAGTCTGAGCTGCCGCTACATTTAGGAGAAACAGCACTGTCTGCGGCTCCCACTCTCCAAGGGGACCCGTGGGGGGGACGGTGTCAGGGGCATGGACACCACCCCCCAAGGGTCTCTGCTGCCGGCCACTCTCCTCTCCACAAGCTGTGAGTTGAGTTGTGGGGACTTGGGGTTTGGGCCCCTATTTCTAAGGCAAGTGGGGGTTTGGGCGGAGCTGGTTCCTGAGGGAGTATTCACCAGATCGCTTTCAAAAAATAAGCCCCCTTACTGCCCAGTACTGTCTAGGGGGAGGAAGAGAGCTCCAAGCAAATGTGGTACTGGGATCTTCTGGAAGGAGGTCATAGCATGCACAAGAAATGAGGAGGAATAGGTGGGAAGATCTGGAGTTACTGGAGGGAAGAGGCAGAAATTAATACCTCGATCCTGAGCCAGTGAACATTTCACAACTTTCCTGCCCCATGAGAAAAATACAGCCCCTTACTCAGGCAGACAGGAGCTAGGACACAATCAAAAGAAGGTTCACAGAGATGCCTGGGGTGATGAGAGTTCCGGGGATGATCAAACACTGGGGTCCCTTCCCAACCCTGGCAGAGATGTGGAGGTCAGATTCCTTGAGACCCTGAAAGAATGTCTAGAAGTCCACCTGAAGCTAACACTAGGATGATGGAGTCCTGGGACCCTGAAGCACTAAACACTTCCAGAGGACATCCTGAGCTGCACAGAGGGAAAAGCAAGCCTGCTGTGGGGGGAGGGGAAGACCCTAATCTACCACTGCCATGGTGCTCCAGGGCCCTGTGTTCCCTGACTCCTGTGGAAAATAAATATAGGGAGGGTACCCTTAAGATCTAACCATTTGTACTTTCTCCTTTTACCTCTTCTACTTCAATACATACATACACATACACACACACACACACACACACACACACACACACACACACACACACAAAACTTCAAAGGTCTGACTGCAAAGAACTTTGCTCTAAAATTTAAAAATTGGAGTGCTGGGTTTGTAGTTACATATCCAAGCAGTTTCTCTCCAGGACCTGGTCAAACATCCAGGCCATCTGTGATCCTTATGCCACACTCCTGCTATCCCTCCTCCTCTCAGCCAGCCCAGGTTTCCTTGGAATGGGAGAGGACAAGTCCCAGGAAAGAGAATGGAAGGTTGATGAATCCCACATCCTTGTTCTACAGACCTTTGTATGTATGGTCCCTACCTCTTAGGGGACCCTGGGTGCCTAGGGAAGGACTCTGGACATTCATCTCTCAGGAAAGACTGCAACTCAGAGAGCTCCTCAGGGGGAAGAATTTGAAGCAATATCAGGTGGGCTTTGCTTGAAATCTGGGAATCTGGGCTTTGCTTCGAATGTGGGCTTTGGGACATATGGCAGGTGTGGGCGGCCTTGATGTTAGGGTAGTATATGCAAAGCAGGAGCTGAGGAAGAACTGGAGCGGTGGGGAAAGCGATATGGGTGCCTGGTACTTGGTCTGATTTTGTATCTCTCGTAAGGAATAGAATACCGGAGCGCTACTAGTGTAACTCCCAGTGACTGGGCGCTTCCCTTATCCTTGATGTTGCTGTTGACATCATGCGTCCTCTAGTCCCCTACCACCAACCACTTTCAGAATGTCTCCTTTGGGAAAGAATGCAGGGGAAATGGGGCTGACACCAGAGCAGCAGTGACCTCAGTTAGCCACTAGGATTTCAAGTGGGAATTTCCTATTGCTGGCAACATTCAACCCTTGCACACTGGAGATTTTTCACTTTCTTTCCACAGCTTACATTTCTTTGCAAACTTGGTAAGTTTGTGGTGGAGAAAAGCTGTAGAACGGGGTGGGGACAGTGAGGTCTAGGGAGAGAAGGGAAGGAAATCACATCCATCCTAGTGTGAACTTCAATACAGTGTTCAGTGGGATGGTGAAATGCCATGGGTGAGGGTGGGGGGTGCACTAATAGCCGGGGAAACGGTGGTGGAAGTCTTCAGGGCTGGGAAGATGCTGCAAAGTAAAGGATCAACTGCCAAGCAGCCCACTTCTAGTAGATTTAGAGACTCCCTCAGACCTGTTGTTTTGTCCCTGGATGCTGGTGAGATACTGCATACTCTAGCTTAAGGTGGTGACACCAAGATCTCTAATGCCTCCTTCCCATGAAAATAACCCTGAACTCACACAGTGCTATCCAGTTCATGCTCATTGTCCTTCATCTGGACTTTTTAAAAAAATATTTTATTTATTATTTTATATGTGTGCACGTATTTGCCTGCATGTAGGTAAGTACACCCATGTCAATGCAATGCCGGTGGAGGACAGAAGAGGCTGTTGGAACCCCTGGAACTGGAGTTACAGACAGTTGTTAGCTGCCATGTGGGTGCTGGGATTCGAACCCAGGTCTTCTGCAAGAACAGCCAGTGTTCTTAACTGCTGAGCCATCTCTCCAGCCCCTGGACAACAACTTTTAAATTTTTTGCTTAATTATTTTACATGTACAAGTATTTTGCCTGCGTATATGTCAGTGCATCACCTGAGTGTAATACACGTGGAGGCCAGAGAAGGCTTTTGGATCCTCTGGAATTGGAGTTACAGACGGTTGTACGTGGGTGCTAGGACCTGAACCTGGGTCCTCTGCAAGAGCAGCCAGTGCTCTTAAGAGCTGACCCAGCTCTCCAATCCCTTTATTTATTTTATGTGTACAAGTGTTTTGCCTGCATGTATGTCAGTGCCCTGCCTGAGTGCAATGCACGTAGAGGCCAAAAGAAGGCATCAGATCCTCTGGAACTGGAGTTACAGTTTGCTAGCTGCCATGTGGGTGCTGGGACTTGAACCTGGGTCCTCTGCAAGAGCATCCAGTGTTCTTAGCCGCTGAGCCCCATCATCTGGGCAACTTTTTGAGCTCGAGGGCGGTTATGGTTAGCATCCCCATTCCACTGGTGGGCAAAACTGAGGCTCAGAGACAGGAAGGCGATTCGCTCCGCGGTTGGCCAGCCACTCCACTCGGAGCTGGCCCCGAGGTCTCGTGGCTTGGCGGTCCTCTAACTCCGCATGCCTTTATTAAGGCCCTGCAGGACGGCCGGGGCGGCGGAGGGGACGCGCCCTGCAGCAGCCGGGGCCGCCATGGCGCAGGAGAACGCGGCCTTCTCACCCGGGCTGGAGGAGCCTCCGCGGCGCCGCGGCCGCCAGCGCTACGTGGAGAAGGACGGGCGCTGTAACGTGCAGCAGGGCAACGTGCGCGAGACCTACCGCTACCTGACGGACCTGTTCACCACGCTGGTGGACCTGCAGTGGCGCCTCAGCCTGCTCTTCTTCGTGCTCGCCTACGCGCTCACCTGGCTCTTCTTCGGCGCCATCTGGTGGCTCATCGCCTATGGCCGCGGCGACCTGGAGCACCTGGAGGACACGGCGTGGACGCCGTGCGTCAACAACCTCAACGGCTTCGTGGCCGCCTTCCTCTTCTCCATCGAGACCGAGACCACCATCGGCTACGGGCACCGCGTCATCACCGACCAGTGCCCCGAGGGCATCGTGCTGCTGCTGCTGCAGGCCATCCTGGGCTCCATGGTGAACGCCTTCATGGTGGGCTGCATGTTCGTCAAGATCTCGCAGCCCAACAAGCGCGCCGCCACACTGGTCTTCTCCTCGCACGCCGTGGTGTCCCTGCGCGACGGGCGCCTGTGCCTCATGTTCCGCGTGGGCGACCTGCGCTCCTCCCACATCGTCGAGGCCTCGATCCGCGCCAAGCTCATCCGCTCGCGCCAGACGCTGGAGGGCGAGTTCATCCCTCTGCACCAGACCGACCTCAGCGTGGGCTTCGACACGGGGGACGACCGCCTCTTCCTCGTCTCGCCGCTCGTCATCAGCCACGAGATCGACGCCGCCAGCCCCTTCTGGGAGGCATCGCGCCGCGCCCTGGAGAGGGACGACTTCGAGATCGTGGTCATCCTCGAGGGCATGGTGGAAGCCACCGGTGCGGGCAGAGGCAGGCCAGAGAACGGCCTTGGGGATGTCGGGGAAGGTGTGGCGTGGGCGCAGGGGCGAGTGTAGGGCGACAGGGTGTGGTGAGGCATGCAGGCTTGGGGCGGGGCTGGAGATGGGGAAGCGGGGAAGTATGGGCAGGGCGACTTGGCAGAGTCAAGAAAAAGGTTGGAGAAGTCCCATGAAATGGCACTAGTTTAGGGCCCTAGCCTGACAGGTAAGCCACTTTGAAAAGCACTTTACGTCTCTGAGTTCAGGTAATCCTAGCAAGGTTCCTTAAAGGTAGCTTATTCCTGTGCTCGCTTTTCAGAGGAGGTCGCCCAACAAAAGGTCACATAAGCTGTCCCAGTCAGAAGCCAATAAGTAGCCTGGCCTGGATCAGACATAAGAAGTGTGGCTTTATTGTTTCCTTGTACAGAGCTGGAATGAAGGTTTAGGTTCACAGTTCTTGATGCCCAGAGGTCCAGTCCCCTGGAATTTGACTGTCAAGGTTTTCCTTGACGTGAGTTATTCCTAGGAGGAATAGTAAAGGGGAGGGCAGGGATAACTGGTCTCATTTCTGCCTCAATCCCTATCTGGCAAGACCCTCAACTTCTGCTGGTGTTACAGTTCCTAGCCCCTTCCCAGAAGGAACTGTGATGTCAGCACCTTCACTCAGGCCCACACAGTGCTTGGGAGCAGGTAGGAAAAGGCCAGTGCACTATCCCTTAAGGCTGAAAAATCTAGATATTGGCGACGACTAGGAAAATGCCCGTAGACAAACAAAAATCCACTAGAGGGCGCTGCGGTCCTTCTACCAACAGACGCTTGCTCCCTGCAACCCAGTCCCGGGTCCTCATCAAAAACAGCCACCTCATTTCTACCCACTGCCCCTTCAGTGTTCCCATTCCTCCTTCACTCCCTCTAGGCTGGCCCTCGCCCCTTCCGCTTCCCCTCGTGTCTCCAGCTGTCACTCCTCTGTGACACTATCTTGGGCAGGTTCCTCCCTAGAGGGAAGTTCTTGAATTGCCCTGTTTTTTCCCTTTCTCCCCTAGCCCCTCCCTCTCTTCTCAGATCCTCTGTCTGCAGAGGCCCTGATGCCTCTTCCTCACCCTCCCTGGATTCTCCTATTCACCAAAGAATACCAATATCCCCAAGGTGTCTCAAGGCCAGACTCTGAATGTTAGAGGCAGTCTCTGGTTAGTGAATGTTCACACTTATTTTTCCCTTGTTCTGAGATGGATATTGGTTTGGTTTGGGGCCAGACTCCAAAGTAGGAGAAAAATGATCTGCCCTAAAGGTGTGTGTGTGTGTGTGTGTGTGTGTGTGTGCGTGTGTGTGTGTGTGTGTGAAAAAACACAACAGGGACGACAGGACACAAGCTTAGGGTAAGCAGTGTGTGTGTGTGTGTGTGTGTGTGTGTGTGTGTGTGTGTGTGTGCAAAAACCCAACAGGGAAGACAGGACACAAGCTTAGGGTAAGAAGTGTGTGTGTGTGTGTGTGTGTGCAAAAGCCCAAAGGGAAGACTGGACACAGGCTCAAGATTGGGGAGTGCAGGGATGCAAGGTAAAGGACATGAGGGAAGGAACTTGTTTGATTTTTCTAGAGATAAAGCTGGAGAGGATGGTAGTATTTTGGGATTCAAAATGCTTTTGAAAAGCAAGAATAATGAGCCAAAACCCAACAAGATGACATTTAAAAGGAATAAATATAAAACTCTACATTTAGGCTTTTAAAAAATCACTTATGTAAGCACAGCATGGAAGAGCTCTGGTGAAAAAAGACCTGGGGGTTTTAGTTGGTCATAGGCTTGATATAGCAATTCAATGCAGCTTCCAAAAACATTTATGTAATGTAAACATGGGCCCTCTTCCCTAAAGCATCCTGGCCAGGAGATGGTGAGCCTTCTTTCATGCATAGATGAGGCTACAATTGGAAAATGTATCACACTTCAAATGGCCATTCTGTTTTACAAAGAAGAAAAATTTTGGAAGCAAATCAAGTGAGGAATGGTCAGGGATGTTTCAGTTTGAGGAAGAGACATAGGCTCCTATTTTCAGACACTCAAAAGGGTGTCAGGTGGGAAGGGGATGAAATCAAAGGGTAGAAATCCTAGGAAGGAGATTTTAGCTTATATAAAAAGCAATCCAGGGCTGGTGAGATAGCTCAGTGGGTTGAGGCGCTTGGCACAAAGCTTGATGACCTAAGTTCAATTCCTAGAACCCATATGTTGGAAGAGAACTGACTCCCACAAGTTGTGCTCTAATCCTCACATGCATGCCCTTGCATATGTGCTTATAGACACATATATTCACACAAATAAATAAATGTAATTTTTAAGTTAAAAAAATAAAAGCAGTCTAACTATTAGAATCACACAAAGGAGGTGTAATGACATCTAATGAGGTGACGAGCTTTCAATTCTGGAAAGAAATCAGCTCAAGCTACATGCCTGTTGTCTGGGAATGCTCCGCGGGGAGCCCTGTGTGGAGTGGGAGGCTCGGCTAGGTGATCCCTAAAGTTTGTTTCAAGGTCAAAGTTCTTCAAGAATAGGGAACGTGTAGGCTGGCAAATAGAGAAGGCGGTTAACTGAAGAGTGGTGGGATTCTTAGAGCAAGATGGAGCAAAGGGAGCAGGGAAGAGGGTTGTGGGATGAGAGGCAGGGAAGGGAAGCCTGGGACTGGTAACCACTTGACCCATTCCCCTTCCTCTCCCCCCATTCCACCCCAGGAATGACGTGCCAAGCTCGGAGTTCCTACCTGGTGGATGAGGTGCTGTGGGGCCACCGCTTCACGTCAGTACTGACCCTGGAAGATGGCTTCTACGAGGTGGACTATGCCAGCTTCCATGAGACCTTTGAGGTGCCAACACCTTCCTGCAGTGCCCGAGAGCTGGCAGAGGCCGCAGCCCGCCTTGATGCCCATCTCTACTGGTCCATCCCCAGCCGGCTGGATGAGAAGGTGGAAGAGGAGGGGGCGGGAGAGGGGGCAGGTGGGGGAGATGGAGCTGACAAGGAGCAGAATGGCTGCCTGCCACCCCCAGAGAGTGAGTCCAAAGTGTGACCGGCTTTCTCCAACCCCCTGTGGCAGATCTGGGGCCAAACACAGGTGCATGGAAACTACAGAGCGGAGGTAAGAAGAGGCAGGCAACATCCCAGGCAATGGCTAAAGTCAGAGAGGCCCACTGAGTCCAGGATCCAGCAAGGAAGGCAGGGGCCCTGGTTTGAGAATGGAGGATGGGGTGGGAGAACACATCAGTCTGTCTGTGTTTGACCTTCACATCTGTTTGGGGGGACAGAAGGATAGATTGATGGGTGTTGGATGGAAAGGTGGGGGCAGAGACAGCCAATGGGAAGCTTCTGTGGCAAGGGACTGACAGCTGGCACACTCAGTGCTGTCATTACCTGTAGCACGCCTTTGTGCAAATTCTAAAGGTACTAGACAGAGGCAGCCTCAAACCAGGGTGCATGGCTTGGGGAGCAGAGTATGGGATGGACTATAGTCCCTACTCACCTCCTCAGCCAGCCTCCCTATGTGTGGCACACCTGTACGACCAGACACAGTGGCCATGGTTGACACAGAGGAGAGAAACTTGGATAGAGATAGGCACAGATGATGAAGGTGCTCTCCCAGCCTCACTCTCCCACTGTGATAGGCTCAGGAAGTATCAATGACCTTGGCCCTCAGGGGACAGATGCTGAGCTGGGGCCCTGCAGCAGAGCTTGAAGAGACCCAAGTATGGCAATTCTCTGACAGTGGAGTGAGTGAGACCTTACAGGTCCTGCTACAGAGGCAGGAAGGCAGAGAGAGGCTCTGAAGTAGAAGAAAAGGCCCAGGGAGAGCCTTTAAAGTACTTTTATGGGGGAAGTCAGGTCCCTGGGGAAAGCAGTTTATCCTTGGGGTGCAGTGGGAGGAGGTCATTCAAAACAGGGATTGGATGGCAAGTGTGACATTCAAAGACCTGGTTCCTGTCACCAGAACACAGGGGAAGATCAGGACTATCCCTGAGGCAACTGAACAAAGCATGGATCACAGTCAATCTGTACAACCTTCTGGAGCAAGAGGTGAAACGGTGTTAGCAATCAGGAAGCTAGGGTTGAGTAAGGCAGGGGGATGGGGGAAGACAGCAGTCACAAAGCCTTACCGCATACCATTCACCTAGAGGGCTTGTTAAAACAGATTGCTGGGCCCTACTCCTAGCGTTCTGACTCAGTAGGTCTGGGAGGAACCCAAAAACCTGAACATCTAACAGGTTCCCAGGTCATGCTGACACTGCTGGACTGAGGACCACACTTGGATGGGGCATCTAAGCTGAGGAGCTGAGGATCCCAAGGAGCAAAGAAATGTGAGGGAGACAGTACTGTCTGTGGGAAAGAGGACCCAGGACCAGCCTGAAGAACTTAACTTTGGGTCTAGGAACTTGACTGTCAGGAGAAACTGGCCAATGACACGGTGAGGTAGCATTTAGGAAGATGAATGGGCATCAGAGAGGTTGAAGCAGTAAGAAGGCCTTTTGGAGGTTCCTAAGGAGGCAGTGGGGCAGCTCTAACAGTGCAGGCGTCAACCACAAAGGACCAAATCTCTCATATGACTAACCAGGCAAGATTAGCTAGGGGAGAAAATGAGAGCCTATACTTCTGTTGTCTGCTGTCATCTGCCCTGCCAAGACAGGGGACCTTGTCTTGCACATCTCATCCCACCTCCACCGAATCCTGATCTCATGTTGGGATGGTGAGGGGAGAGCACTGGCAAGTTCAGGAACACATGGTCAGTCAGTCAAGGGACCTGGAGCAAACATGTCCTCAGCCCTGGCTACACCCACTTGTATCATTGAATAAAGGTCTGCTGTTCTGTTCCAGGCTTGGAAGCCTGGGTCCTATGAGGCACTGCACCTCCCTCCCAGTGTCCATTTCCACTTGGGTCCACTCAGAGAAGACCCAAGCCCTAACCCCTCCCCTTCAGTCTAGGAATAGTTGTCTTTGGCTCAGGTTCCAGGACAACCTGGGTCACCTTCAGTCAAAGATGAGGTCCCCTAACACTGGCATTTGCTGGTCTCCCACAAATTCACATTGAATTGAAGCACGAGAGTGCTCTGGGTTTAATTCGGTAAACAAGTGAAGTCTAGACAGGAGGAGCAGGCTGCTTGGTTTCTACATGAACATACACGGTACTGGAATGGAGAAACTGAGGCTGCCCTTGAAGTCACTGAGATGCCAGTGCCCTGTCCTCAACACTGATACCACTCAGGGCACCACTGTCCAGTGCAGTCAGGAGACCTGTGTTCTAGTGCCAATCCTGACTGTCAGAACTTAGCTCAATGACTCTTAGCAAGTCACATCACTTCTCTAGGCCTCAGCTTCCTCATCTGTAAAAATGACACTTGGCAAACCAGTAATGCTCAATAAATGTTAAATTACTAAATGAAAAGGGCAGACTGGGTGCTGCTTAAAGTGCAGAACAGCTAAGACTTTTAGGATCAGAGAACTCTTCAGCAGAGGGGTGCAGCTAGACAGGAGTAGGGGAGCCCTGGCAGCAGACACAAGCAGGTGCAGTAGCTCTGTGTACACAGAGGACACAGGCCCTCCCAACTGCTGTCCTCCCTGCCACTTAGGCAGCTGTGTTCAGAGTGCCTATTCTGCTGCTGTCAAGAGAATAATTAAGGTCAGGAGGAAAAAGACTGAGGCCCCAGGGCCTAGTGGGAGGAATCTGGTCCAAGACTAGCCCAACCAGGAGAATGAGATGCAAAGAGGGTGTGCCCCAGTCTAGGGAGCTCAGAAAGCACCTTGTCCCTGGAAGCTACTGTTGAGAGGGGCCAAACTCAGCTGGAAGCTCCCTCCCTTCCTAAGCTCCCCTCCCCAAACAGAAGCCCCATAGGAGTTGGCTCAGCACTGACAGTTCAGGCAGCAGATGGGACCCAGGCATCCCCTCCTGCAGTGGGTGGGTAGAAAAGCCCACGGAGGCCAGATGGTGTTTATGGTGGTAAGAGGCCCAAGTTGTCCAGAATAGGTTAACCCCCGAAAACCTCTCTGTCACACCCTCAGCTTTTTATAGCCTTGTGGCAAGGGAAGACACAGCTAGGCCAGGATTTTAAAAAACCAATTTATTCATGTTTTAGAAAAACTAGTTGGAGGACAGGGAATGGCCTTCCTACAGGATGGGTAGGAGACCAAGAACAGAAGGCCAGAGGGAGGAGCTTGGGGGAAAGGTAGGGAAAGGGAGCCACAGTCACATCTCCTACTCTGGGTGGGGGTAGGTCAAATAAATTAAAGGCTTGTCATGGGGAGAAGGTATCCAGGCAACCAGAGGAGGGGTGGCGCTGGCTGGAAGACAGTTGACATCTGCAAGAACTGGAGAGAGCATGTGGGGTGGACTGAGGAAAGGGCTCCTTTGGCCCTCACCTGCTACAGGCCCCTGCAGGACTGGGCTGGCTGCTTCTCCTCCAAATGGGGCCCTGGACGCAGCTCAGCACAGGCAGCCCAAGGAAGACAGGGCTTGGGGGTTCTCTCCCTCACCTGGGGACACAGATCACCGTTTCCGCAGCTTCTTCATGAAGCAACAGGTGATGGTGGCAAGGACACTGGCTCCAGTGACTAGGGCTACTCCTGTCCCCACCAGCAGGGGCACGAATAGGGTGTCCAGAGCTGAAGGAGAGAGGATAGCTCTGTTCAGGGAGTGCCATCATCCTCCCCTTGCTGTCGCACTGGTCTCCAGCAGTCCCTAGCAGGTTCTCATGACTGAGCTCCTGTTCAAGAGTCCTCCCTACCCGCCCAGCACCCTGCCTCTCAGCATTCAGATTAGCTTGGGCTCTTCATGCAAAGGGATGTGGAGAAAGGACAGCAGCAGGAAGGTAGGAAGATGGAAAGGGTGAGCAGGGACAGGTGGACAGAGGGTGGGAGCCACTCACCATGCGTGTAGGGGTAGACTGTGACAGGCCCTGAGCGGGTACTGCCCGCCTGGTACCAGCTGTAGTCAGCATGCTGCACCCAGGCGCTGGGGGCACAGTGGTACACGCCCTCATCCTCAGGCCCCAAGCTGTGCAATCTTAGCCGATGGCTTCGGGGCCCCACCAGCTCCACACTGACAGGGCCTCCTCCAGGCCGGACCCCGAGCTCTGCCACACCATCCTGACCCACTCCACCAACCAGTTGAGCAGGTCCAGAGCTCAGCTCCCCCTCTTCCGGTCGTTCCACCCACCAGCTGGCAGCCAGTCTCAGCCCTGGAGGGCCACCCCGCACAGAGATGTTGCATAGCAGGGAGGCAGTCTCACCCCGGTACACAGCGCCTCCTGCTAGCCATGCCACAGCCTCCAGCACCACACCTGCAAAGGGAAGACTGCGGGATTACAGGATGAAGGGTTGGGCTCAAGTGGTCAAGAAAAGAATTCTTTCTGCAAGCCCTGAACGTATCAAGGGCTCAACTTCCTCTCACCTTCTTCCCGCACATGCACAGCAAGAGGCCGGGAACGGGCACTTGCCGCTTCACGAAGCCGGGTCCCAGACCCTCGAACATAGGCTTTGGCGAGGCAGCGGTAAGTGCCTGCGTCACCAGGCCTGGCAGCCTCCAGTCGTAGTCGGTAGGTTCTAGACGCCACCTTCTCCATGGCGATGTGCCGGCCCTCATACCCAGGGCCTAGGCTGCCCACACCTTCTGTGTCCAGCTGGGCTACCAGGCGGCCAGGTCCGGGAGCCCCTGCAGGAGCCATCTCCCAGCCCACCGAGTACGCAGCATGAGGGCCTGGTGGGGGCAGTGCCCCTGACACATTGCACAGCAGTTCCAAGGGTTCCCCTGGGCCAATGCGACGTTCACCAGGCCCCACTGTCACTGCCAGCTGGCTGGCTGAAACAACAGGGAAAGGGAAGAGTCACAGAGGGGCCTGAGTCCCCACCTATAATTCTTTGCAGAAATTTAGAAGCCCCTTGTCTGTCCTTTACTATGTATGACTGTGAACCCCACCCAGGACCTGAACCTTATCCTTCCACTACTGCGCTCTGTCTCCACACCCAATTTCTGAGCAGAGGAAACCAGACACAGGTAGAGAGGGAAGAATGCGTAGAGCACTGTTCGGTCTATGGAAAATGAGTTCTGCAGTCAGATGGCCCCGCCTCCAATGAGAGATGTGGCACTCACACAGTGTCTGCACATCCACGTGGGCCAGGACAGCCCTTTTCTCTGTGATCTGGGCCCAGGTGCCGTCAGGGTCCTGAATCCATTCAGCAGCAGTGCAGTGGTAGGTGCCTGAGTCCCCAGCCTGGGCACCCCCAACCACCATGCGGTACTGGTCAGTCCCTTCCTTGCTCAGCCGCAGCTCCCCTGCCGCCAGCCGCTCAACATAGGGAGCTCGTGCCTGCACAGCCAAGTCAGGCTGCAGTGCCACCACTTCCTGCAGAGTGGCTCGCCCCACCGGCGCCTCAGGAATGGTTCTCCCAAAGGACACGGACAGGTGTGTGTGCTGTTTTGTTTTTGTCTGTGCCAGGCAGCCCAGTGCCAGCTCCTGCCCCTCATGCACTGTCAGACGAGAGGGTGAGGTTGCAGCCTGGCGGCCTCGTGGCCCTGGAGGGGCAGCAGATACCTGCAGCTCATCTGGAAGAACTGGAGAGAACAGCTTTAGTGAGGGAGGTTTAGGAGGTAGCAGCCTTCCTTTCTGTTTCCTGTGTGCAAGCTACTTTGCTACATAGATTCTGAGCTCCTAGAGGATACAAGCTATGCATGTAGTATCATTTCTTCTGTAATTCAGTGGTGCCAAGTGCACACAAGATGCTCAATAAATACTGAATTTTATAGAATAAGCCCATTAGCTCTCACTCTGATGTCTGACATTGACCCCTGTTTTAAATACTCAGAAAAGTAGTTTTGTTTTCCTTCTCAAAAGGTAAAGAGCTGGACCTGGTGGTGCAGGCCTGTAACCCTAGCTACTCAGGAGGCTGAGGTAGGAGGATTAAGTTCAAGACCTGCATAGGCTACAAGTCAAGTTCAAGGCCAGCCTGGGTAACTTAGCAAGAGTCTGCATAGTCCCCTAACCCCCACCCCACCAAAAAAAAAAAAAAAAAAAAAAAAAAAAAAAAAAAAAAAGCAAAGAAAGGTCTGGAAAGGCAGGTACAATAGCACAGGAGACTGACATGGAAAATTGCTGAAGGTCTGAAGCCAGTCTGGACTACACAGTAAATTGCAGGAGAACGGTCAAGAGTTATAGGCTAGCCTGAGCTACTAAGACCCTATTTCAAAATGGAGAGTGGGGGATATAGCTTAGCAGAGTGCTTACCTGGTATGATCAATGCCCTAGGTTTAATCTCCAGGAAAGAGAGAGAGAGTGACAGAGACAGAGAGGGGAGGGAGAAGGAAGACGAGGAAGAGGAGGAGGAAGAAGAAATTAAGAAATCTGGGTATAGTGGCTTATGTCTATAACCTCAGCACTTTGGAGGCTGAAGCAAAAGGACTGCTATGAGTGCCTAGGCCAGCCTGGGCTACAAGGTGAGTTCCAGGCCACTATAAATGAGACCGTATCTCAAAAACAAACAAACAAACAGGGCAGGAGAGATGGCAGCCATTAAGAGCACTGAACTGCTCTTCCAGAGGACCTGGATTCAGTTCCCAGCACCCACTTGGCAGCTGACAACCATCTGTAACTCCACTTCCAGGTTATCCAACACCCTCTTCTGGCCTCTGCACACATTGCACAGCAGAAGTATACTTACATGTAAGGTAAAACACTCATATACATAAAATTAAAATAAATAAATTTAAAAATTAAAAACAAATCAAAAAGACAAAACTTAGGAGAACAAGAATGGCATGTGGTCTACCTCCTGCCCTATCTCTACTCTCTCCCACAGATTTGAATTCTGGGCACTCCAATAAATGCATTCAGTGAGACTGACTTGCTGGGTGATTGAGGCAAGACTGTGAACCTGAAGTTCCTCAAATACAAGCCTGAGGGGTAAGATAGGTCCCTCCAGCCCTGACTTTCTACCCTAAGGCTGGGTATGACCCTACCACCACTACCACAGCCCAGGGCCCAGTACCTCTCAGCTCCACTCGGGCACTGTAGTTGCCCAGGTATTGGGTATCTGTGGAGGGTGTGTAGCATTCATAAGAGCCAGCGTCCTGGGCTTGCAAGCGAGCAATCTTGAGCACCACGGAGTCTCCCTTCAGGCGTTGAACCTGCACATCTCCTGATGCCACCCGGGACGCAAACACAGCATAGGAGAACTGGCTATCCCTGGTACTAATGATGGCCAGTGAAGTACCGGGAGCCTCTGCTCTGTACATGAACCACTCAAAGTCCTGCTGGGAAGGGCCCTCATAGGCACTCACATTGCAGGAGATGGAGACAGAGGTGCCAGCCACACGGTAGAGGGGTCCCTTGGGGACATGCACCTGCCGGGCATAGCACCCGAGTCCTGTAGAGAAAGGCAGAAGCAGTTGGAGATACCAGGGTCACCATCCCATGCCCAGTACTGCCAGAACCATTCTCAATCACTGCCTATAAAAGGAAGGGAAACCTAGGGATGGTTGGACACAGCTGAGAAAGGGAATGCTGGGACATAAGACATCTGGATCTCAGCAAGTCAGCAAAGGCCCAGATTTACCTTGGAACAGAGAAATACTCCCTTTCTAGATGACTAGAAGCAGAGTACTTACGTACAGAAAAGAAAGGAGTGCATCTAGAGGCTGGGGCGATTGCAAAGCAAGCATGAGGACCAGAGTTTGATCCCTAGCAACCATGTAAAAAGCTTGCCGTGGTACTAAAGTGGGGCCAGTGAAATGGCTCAGCAGGTAAAAGTGCTTGGTGTACAAGCCTGAGAACTTGAGTTCAATCTCCAAATCTTTCTCTAACCTCCACACATGGTATGTGTGCACTGTCCCTCACATCACACACACACACACACACACACACACACACACACACACTAATAATAAATTTAAAAATAAAGTGAGCCAGGCATGGTGGTACATGCCTTTAATCCCAGCACTTGGGAGGCAGAGGTAGGCAGATCTCTGTGCGATCAAAGCCAGCCTGGTCTACATAGTAAGTTCCAGGCCAGCTGGGGCTACAGGGAGACCCTGCCTCAAAAAGACCAAAAAATAAATAAAGTGGATGGATCCTGAGGAATGGCACCCAAGGTTGACTTCTGGCCTCCACAGGGACCCTCCCATACATGCATCTGCACATGCAGTTGTACACACACACACACACACACACACACACACACACACGCACAATTTTTTAAATAAAAGGAGTGCACCTGATTCTTGCTTTGGCTGGACCTTACACTCTGACCCTGCCATTCCTTTCTGGGCATGTCCAGGGGAGTCTTTAGCTAAGGGATTCTGAACTTCTTCTGCTCGACAGGAACTGACAAAATCTTACAGAAGACTTTGTTGTGTCACGTGGGCTAGACAACAGAGCCAGTGGTCCATGCTGGATGGGGTATTGCACTCACTGGTCAGGGCACCATGCTGATGGGGCACAGGCCCAGTCAGTTCTCACTACACAATGCCCTCCCACTCCAGCTGTGCCATGAGCTCACTGCTTCTCCTAGCTCACAGGGTTACAGAGGCAGCTGTGGCCTCTGGGGTAAGAACCAGGCTCTGCCCTGGCCTGGGACAGAAAATCCCCTCCCCCAGGGTCTGCCAACCTTCTGGCTAGCCCAGCTGATGCTCAGCGTCCCTGCCACCTCCCTAACAAAAGCTTTCATTTGCATATGTGTGTATCATTTACGTATGGGCCCCCTTTCTATAAGGAGGTACTAAGCCCTGCTGCCCCTTCGTCTCTCTCTCCTCTACCCCCACCCATCACACCCTCACCTTTGGCCCAACCATCGTACAACCTTGGGGTGCTCAGCTTTTTCCTTCTCTCTAGTTCCTTCCATAGTTCCCACTAGAGATTAGCACAGAACTCCAGAATGTAAGGGGGGCTGACATTCATTCTACAGATGAAGAACAGAAAGTGACCTGCTCTGCAGAGCACATCTAGGGAGTGCTGGGGCTAGAACTGGAACCCAGACCTGAGTCTAAAGCAGGCCTCACTGCTCTCTTAACTAACCCAGAAGAGAAGACCTGGCTGAGGGAGAACCATCTCTCTTCCAAGTGAGAAAACTAAGGAAAAAGTCTGATGTTTTGGCCAAGATCCTGCCATCTCTAGAGGGCCTCCACACACCCTTTAAGAAGGACAAAAGCAAGAGGAGAAACTTCCAAAGGGAGGCCTGACTCACCAAGCTGTGTAATTTCCAGAATTCCCAGGGGAAAGTCCACAACCTCTCTGCTAGAACTGGAGGAAAATACCTAGGAGCCTGAGGCTTGTCCTCCAGCTCTTACCCCTTTCTTCTTCTACTAAGTCACAAGACATTTGGAGCAAAAGCTATAATCAGGAAGTTGGTCCCAGCCCCCAACATTCAGCCTGGGACCAATCCTTTCCTCTGCTGGGCCTCAATTTCTACCTTAGAGAACTAAGAGCTTCCAGTTCTGACAGTGAGTTAGTGAATGTGACTCAAGATGGCTCTGTTCCAGGCACGTTTCATAATCAAGGGTGATGGTGAAGACAGCCAAGCTGACACCTTCCCAGCTGCCCAGGGGCAGACTCTGCTCAGAAGGCCCCCTCCCACCTTCCTGGCTCCACAAGTGCTGATGCTCAGAGATCAGCATGGGAAAGTCACCCCCACAGCCTCAGGAAATCAGCTGTCAGTCACAAGCTCCCCACCAGGCCTCCTCTGTATTAGCCAGTGGCCTGCTTTGGAGTCAAATCTGGGTTCAAATTCTAGTCCTAAACAGTCACTAGATGGCTCTCTGGAGCAGGTTACCTCATTTTCCTCATCTGTAGAATGAATGTCAGAGCTGAGCGCAGTGGGCTCCTATCCCAGCGTGCTCCTCTTCCACCTCTGTGCATCACTACCCCCGCCCCCGGGGGGGCTCATCTCTGCTCCACAGAGCCCACTGGGGAGAAGCAATCACTAGGTAACCAAGCCTCATGGCTCCTGCATCTCCCTATACCTTGCTGCCTCTTGCTTTGTGCCCCAAAGAGAGCTTTCATCTTGGCCCCAGGGGGCACAACGACACCTGTTTGGCACATGCAGTTTTGGTCTAGAATCAGAGAACGCAGTGGCTGGGGTGCCATGGGCCCTTACCTTGACGACTTAGATCTGCATCCTCCCCATATAACCAAGCCTCATGGCTCCTGCATCTCCCTATACCTTGCTGCCTCTTGCTTTGTGCCCCAAAGAGAGCTTTCATCTTGGCCCCAGGGGGCACAACGACACCTGTTTGGCACATGCAGTTTTGGTCTAGAATCAGAGAACGCAGTGGCTGGGGTGCCATGGGCCCTTACCTTGACGACTTAGATCTGCATCCTCCCCATATCCATATTACA
>NW_008344599.1:707480-842695 GCF_000622305.1 Nannospalax galili | reverse complement strand
ACACACACACACACACACACACACACACACACACACACACACACTTCAAGGGTTCAGTCTTGACCACTGCCTCCACACCACACTGTTCCCCAGACCACCTCCTATGGGGAGAAGCCTTCCAGGTCAGGCCCAAAACAATCCCTCTGTCACCACCCCCAAACACCCACCAGGACAGACACCTGGTGCTTGGCGATTCCAGGATCAATTTCCATGGATCCTGGTTTATCGTAAAGCAGGGAAACTGGGACTAACCGGGTGTGACAACCAGTCAAGTGCCATCTGGGAAAGTGGAAGAAGAAGGGCAGAGAAGAACTGGCTCAGGGTGGAGACAAGGTGAGGGAAGGAGCTTCAGATGATGGAATGTGTGGGGATAAATTAGGGGAGACATTCTTCAAAGACCGTAGGCAGAACCAGCCCCTGGGCCTCCAGCCAACTCTGGGGCAATTATGAAGACCGCCAGGCACTGCCCACGCAGGGCAGGCACCCAAGGCCAGGCCTAGAGTTGAGTGTTGGGGCAGAGGGAGCTGCAGTATTTGGACGCAACGACCCCAGGACCTGGGTGTGAAGTGGAGCCTGCCCAATGGTGCCTCAAGAAGGACCTCTGTGGGTCGTCACTGTGCTCCAGCTCAGGGCCTAGAGCTAGGGCACCCCCACCTCGCCATGGCTGGTTGAGCAGGCGCCCGCAAAGAGAAGCGAGGCATCGAGGCACAGAGAGGCTGGAGACACGCCTGATGGAGAAGTAGGGATGCCAGGAGCTCTGAAATGCTAGGAAGGTGGGCTGGCTGGGTGAGCGGCGGCAGACACCTGCGGGGCAGGGCCAGAGACGGGGCGAGGACCCAGCTTACCCAGCATTAGCAGCAGCAGCGGCCAGGACAGCGGCGTGGGGCTAGGGGTGCCCATCCTGCGCAGGCGGCTCTTGGGAGGCTCCGGGGGGCGGTGCGGGCTCTGGGGGGCCAGGGATGCGGGGGGCGCATGCCCGGGTTGGGGGCAGGAAGCGGAGCAGTGAGGCGTGGGTGCGCAGAGCCCAGCCGAGCGGGAGTCGCCAACTCCCCGCCCTCCTCTCCTCCTCGGGCGGTTCTTCCCGCCCTCCGCAGCTCCGGAGACCATTTGCGCCGCGCCCAGGCCTCCGGCCACGCCCACCGTCCCGCCCTGCTCCAGTCCCGCCCCGGGCCCCGCCCCTGCCCTGCCCCCGGGCCCAGGCAACCGCCAGACTTCAACCCCCGAGGTGGCTCCGCCTCACGCCTGGGAGATCTGGCGGCACCTGGACTCCTCTACCCCTTCCCACCCTCGCACAGCGCGCACCCCGCCTTGCACCTGCCGGCGGCTCCCGGAGCGTCGGGTGCCGAGCCCCTGGGGATGATCAGGTGACTGTAGCTACGCACTCAGAATTCATCCTGTTAAGTGACGTGGGCCATTGAGTTCTCCCGCAAACCCTGTTGATTTATGTGGGCATGGGCGGGACCCAGGACTTCCAGGACTAGAAGAGTTTGGGCTCAAGGGGCGTCAGGGTCCTGGAAGGTCACTGGAGATCTGTTTGACACCTGAGCAGAGAGCAAAGCCAATGGAAAATGGGTTAGCCGTCCAGGCTTCCTCACTGAATGATTCGTCTTCAGTTGCTCAACACCCTCAACCTCGGTTTTCTCCCCCACAAATGAAACTGAGATTGTGACAGTCTCTCAAAGGGTTACTGTGATGATCAACTGAGAGCACCCAGCCGGAACTAACCCAGGAGATGGAGATGACAGAGTTGTTTCTGAATTAAACTGCTTTCTACGAAGTTTGATTACATCTGAACCTAACTAGGGCATAGGTGTCGTCTCCAATGAGGAGGACATAGCTCTCTGGTGGGAAGGGTGGGGCTAGCCTAGAGGTGGTAGAAAGGAAAAGCAGTTCCTTCTAAGTGCTCAGTCTTTCCCACTGTGAAGGAGGCTGAGAGTAGGAAGGGACAGGAAGGATAAGGCCAGAATGGGACTAAGGGGCTGCCAAGCCTGCAAAGTCAAGGCTGTGGAAGAGGCCATCAGTAGGAGGTGGCCCAGAGCACATCCAGGTCCTTCACCTCTACACCCCACCATCTCCATCTCCTCCCCTCCTCCTGACTCCCCTCAAGTGGGGGGAAAGTGAGGCACACGGAAGGGAAGCTGTGCAGGCCAGACCAGACTTGCCTTGACTTCTCTTTCTCAGAGGAACTATTCATGGAGCTGCCACTTGAAGCCACATTCAGCAACCACAGAGAAACACAGAGTGTTTGGGACTGTGAGGGGGAAGTCAGAGGCTCCCAAAACTGCCCAGGAACAGGGTAAAAGGGGACCTGCTGCTTCCCATCTGCATATCCCAGGCTGGCTCTTGAAACCATTTCTCTAGATCAGCCACAAGCTGAGTTTAGCTATGTGAAGACTGAAAGTCATGGAGATACTTTGAAGGAAGGGTGCTTTCCCTTTAGTGGGAAGTTTAGTGGATTTAATGCCTCCCTGGTGCTTAAGTTTTGAGAGTCGGCAATCATCATCATAATAGAAGCCATTTAAGGGATGCTTACACAATATGGCCCCTGTGGATATTCTTTCTAGCCTTTAAAGTTTATTTTACAAGATGACCTCATTTAACACGAGTAATCTGAGCTTGGGAAGGGTTAAGTATCTTGCTCAAGGCCACACAGCTTTTAAGTAGTCAAGATGTGATTTTAAGCTCAGGCTTGCCTGTCCCCAAATCTCCCTACACCCCACCGAGTACTCCTCCCAAGCCCTCCACCCTGTAAACTCATTCACGAAGCAAATACTGATTGGGTAAGAACTTGTGCAGTACCTTAGTAAACAAGGCTGGCATGGTCCCCTATAATCAGGGACCATCCTTAGACTAAGGCAACGTAGGGTAAACAAGTAGCAGTCAACACTCAGTGTGAGCATTATGGGATGAGATGGAGTTCTTCAGGGAGCTGAAGGATCATCTCTTACCCTGTGGCTTAGGACTGCAAAGGAACTACCATACCAGTAGGTAGAGTTTAGTATCTCCAGAAGGATTGAGGCCTAAGGAGAATGCAGGCCACTCCCAAAACTCTAGGCTCCAGCAGTGGCCAGCAGGGGGAGCCCAGAGTCCAGGACTGACTCACCCCTAAGATGCTTATGTAACTGGGAAGGCTGGGGGAGGAGAGCAAATGCCAGGCACGAGGCGCGCATCACACAGGCTCCTGTCCCTGCTGAAATCCAGGGTCGTCACACAAAAAGGCATTTCGCACACACCCAGCAGAGCAATGCTCAAATACACACAAACACACACACACACACATGCTGCAAAGGAGAACCAGATCAGTCTCAAAGACTGGAGGGTTCTCCTGTACCCGCACATCACTCCCACAAGAAAACAGGCTCATGCAGCACCTAGGCTAGTGTCTTGAGGCAAGGTGAGCAGAGAAGGGAAGGAGCCTGACTGCCATCCTCAAGGTCAGATTGAGATTGAGGAAATATAGATGCAGTAGTGAGCATTGGGACCCTGGCACATGGCACGTGGCTGGGCTGGGCTGTCACTACACCATTACCAGCTTCCACCCACATTTTCCTGTACTACCAGGTATGGGCACACGTCAGACACCAATCTTGTTTCATGTGTTTATTTAACTTATTTCGCCTCCAGATGGCATTTGTACAAGACACCGGGGTGGCACTGCAGTGTCATGAGTATCATTAAAGGCAATTAAGACCCACAGTCTGCCCTGAAACAGTTTATAATCTGGCTGAGATGTCACATGCTGAAGTCAGAACCAAGGAGACATGCCTCTCAGAGAGGAGTACGTTCAAAGACAGGACCACTAAAGTGTTCTGACCTGTGCCAGGTATGTAACATGATTTCTGTGAGTCCTCACCAGACCCTATGAGGTTAGTGCTATTATTATCCCCATGAGAAAACCAAGGCATGGGGAAGCTTAGGAGGTTGTCCTTGGTTGATGAATTAGTAGCTGTCCAAATTCAGATTTGAAGCTAGGATCCTCTAGCCCCTGTTAAACTGTAAAAGCAGATATCCACACAGAAAAAATGAAACAGGACCCAGCACATGCACTTGCATGCACTGAGCTATAGATAAAGATATTGTCTCTGAGATAAACTGACAAAAACACCAGACACACCAGTCACTAAGATATGTGTAGATGATAAAAAGAGTATTCAGTCTCTCTCTCTCTCTCTCTCTCTCTCTCTCTCTCCAAATCACAGCTTGATGAGAAGCTAAGGATCGCACACAAGAATGTCCTGCTCTTCTTGTGTTTATAAAGCCTTGACCTGGACTACACTAATGAACTATAGTTTACTATAGTTTCCCCCCCCCCCCCCTCCCCAAGAGATCTCTCTCTCTCTCTCTCTCTCTCTCTCTCTCTCTCTCTCTCTCTCTCTCTGCTGAACTGCTAAGGAGCTCTGGAAGGGTCAGAGTCGAAGACCCCAACCCCTCACCTGGAAGGCAAACTCATGCGGAGAACAATGAAGCAGGTGCACAGAGATAAACATGCATCATCCACACCCAGCCACACAGACTGACAAAGATGCCTCACGGCCCCCACAAGCATACATTCACACCTCATCTTCTTTCTCCTTCCTCCCCTGAGCCTGGGTGTGTACACATTCATGGTGGGCTGTGTGTGTGTGTGTGTGTGTGTGTGTGTGTGTGTGTGTGTGTGTGTGTTCCTTGAACCTTCCTGTTGCCCTGGCTGAGCCCATACTCCTGCCCTAGTTCTCAAGCCCTATGCCAAGGGGGCAGAACAGCTGTTCGAGAATAAGGGAGCCACTATGCCACTGGGACCTTGACATGACCTGCTCCTAACCCCTGAGTGGGCCTAGCCATTTCCACACTCAGAATGAGTTCCAGCTGCTGCCCACTTAGGAATGCCACACACAGATCTCTCTGAGCTGGAATCCCCTTGGCCTTCTCTCCCATCAAGTCCTATGTTCCCTAGTCCTACAGGGTGGGTGCCTAGGCACCACCCCAGAGGCTCCCTGTGCTTACCCTCTGTCCCTAGCCAGCTAAGAGGGAACTGCTGGTACAGACTCACATCTGGAAGGTATCAAGGGGCTGAAGCAACCCCCTTATGAACTCCCATTGTATGAAGTCACTAGAAGGGAGGGCAACAATGAAGGGCAGGAGACAGCAGCTGTTCAAGTACACAGAGGTCTGTGGGCTGGGTGTTAGAGATGAGCCTCAGGGGCAAGAGGGGGTTAGCACCAGGTGACTGTCTCTGAGTCACCAGGTTGAGCAAGAGGCAAATTTAGAGAACAGGTCTTTTATGGGTTTGTCTGCACCCAGCTCTGAGTGAGGTGAGAAGGAAGCAACAAAGGCTAATGCTTGTGCTGAAAGGCCGCTTTGTGCTGGGTGCCGTGTGCACGCTGCACACTCTCTTGTTCAGTCCTTACCACAGCCCCAGGAGCTAAGGCTGAGCTTACCAAATGTTACAGATGGGAAACAGGCACAGAGACCTTATGTAATTTACGCAAGTTTGCATAGCAAGCAAACAGTAGCACCCACAGGCAAATGCAAACTAACTTTCAAACTTGAGTTTTCTGAACACACTTCTTCCTCCTGTTCACATAAACTGTACACATTTATGTATATATATGCATACGCATACACACACACACACACACTTCTAGTGCCCAGGCAGTCTTGAAATCACTGTTCTTTCCCACTAACGTAGCTCTAGTGTCTAGCACATAGTGAGTGTTCTGTAAATATTTGTTGAATGAATGAATGATGCAGCACTGGAGGCCCTAGACAAGAGGGAACAATGAGAGCTGTGTTTTGTGGCTTTGAGGTAAAGGGAGGCACAAGAGCCGATTACACACACACACACACACACACACACACACACACACACACACACACATGACTCACTTTTGACTCTAGCATACCAGCCCCTCAAAAGCCTTCTAGGTGAGGAAAGAGTCATGAGACACAGCTTCACAGGACTCTGAGGGGTTCTCCATTCTTCCAACCACAACAGAAGGCTGGGGGTGCGAGGGTAGGTGTAGGAGGGGTGTATAGCCAGCACAGCCGGCTCAGCCAAACTCCGCTCCGCCTGCGTCCTTCCCTCTCCCACTTGAATTGAGGGTCTTCCTTGACCTCCCTCCTGCCAGTCCTTGCCTGCTCTGCTTGTCCACCTGGACTCTGTAGGAGGCCAGCACCCCTTGGCTATTCTGGCTGAAGAGTGGACAATTCCCTTTTTGCCTAGTCCAACTGAAACAAGGATGGAATTTTTTCCAAAGGCTCTCTATTAGGAAAGTCAAGGGAAAACAAAGCCAGAAATAAAAACTGCAAAAACAAAGAAGCAGATGGAACACTGGGGGTGAATGCACTGGCCATGGGAGTGAGTGTGAGTTGGGTCCTGATGCTAAGAGGAACACCCCCCCCCACACACACACACACAAACACACACACTCTCACAGCACCCTGCTCTTGGCCCTTGGATGGCATTTACCACATGCACTGTAATTATAGGGCTGTTTTCTATCTACCTTCCCATCTCGACTATGAGCTCAAGCCATAGACAAGCTGTCTTAGTCTGCCTGGCAAGGACTAGAAGCTCAGCAGGCGTTTTTAGGATGACCAAGCAAGTGAGTGGACAGTGAGTGGATGTCGAGAGCAAATCTAGGTCCTTTCTGGTGGCCACATGGCCTTCAGGGTGGACATTTCTGTTTCTCCTGAGTCTATCTTATCCTAGCCACTTCCTCCCACATTTGAAAGTTAGAACTCCAACCTTCCATCCCTCAGAAAGCAAGCCAGGCTGCTTCATGGGCAAGCTAGGAAGAGTTGGGTTCTGGGCTCTAAAGAGGGAAGATGTTGGAGTCATGTCCAGCTAAAAAAGAATCTTCAGTCCAAAGGCCTGGACTTTGGAAATCAAGGACAGAAAATAATAGGTAACGTTCACTGAGCACTTTCACTCCTCTAAGATAAGTCAGAACCACTACAGAAATGGGTTCAGAAAACCAAAACATTTGTCCAATTAATGGTCAACCTAGGGGTTTTTTCTAGGCATTCTGACTCCATGTGAACAAGTAGCTGGGGTCTAGCAGGTGACATGAGTAGGGAGCTCCAACCAGCTGCTGGGCCACCCCAACAGGGAATCTTAGCAAGCATGACTGGTCACCCTTCATGGGCACTGAGCATCTGCACAGAGGATCCCACTTCTTCAACTAAATGTTCCTATGGAAAGGGGACTGGACAGAACAAACCTAAAATTTCAGGGCTGAGGCTGGTGGTTATCAATCAGGAGCGCAGGCACAGGAAATGAAGTCTTTTGTCCCCAGCTAAGAAAAAAGCTAAGTGCAAAATGGGGCTAGGTTTCAGGACAGGATAGACCTGGCTCTAACAGCTGGGTAGCCTTTATCCTATTACTTACCTTCTCTAACCCCAGTTTCATCATCTCTAAAATGGGAGTAGTGGCATCAGTGCTTCCTGAGATATGTCAGAAAGATAAATTATGATCAGCACTAAAACAAGATCAGCACCCAGAAGAGGAGAGCCTTCAAATGGGTTCCTGGTCCCCTAGTTCCCACCCTCTCACCTGTAATGACTGTTTTCTTTCTCTTTACATGTCCTGAAGCAATCCTCTTGGAAGAGGGTGGCCTGAGCTTCCTCACCACTTGCTCCTCAACCTGAGGGTTTTGTTTTCAGACTTAACTTTACTATCAAGATGATTTTCTCACCCCAGCATGGTCCTGCGTGCCTTTGACCCAGCACTCAGGAGGCAAAGGCAGGTGGATCTCTGTGAGACTGAGGCCAGCCTGGTCTAACTAACAAGTTCCAGGCCATTCAATACTACATAGTGAGACCCCATCTCAAGAAAAACAAAACAAAACAAGAAAGATGGTTTTCTCAAAGGTCACACAGTCAGCTGTGAGCTGACAGATACAAAGCAGAGACCAGCTTTCCTGTCCCTTTGCCATCTGAAACAGGTTTCAGAGTCGTTTGTTTGTCTTGCTCTTTAACACATTTCCTCTCTCAGTTGTAGGTCCCTCCACCTGGTCTGGCTCTCTCAATCTCTCTGGCTTCTCTGCTTCTCCATCTTCTAAACCCTTCTTTTATTTATTTATTTATTTTTATTCCAAAGACAGGCAATTTTTAACACATTTTTCCAGAAATAACTTGAAGCAGTTTACATAAAAATATATATACAGGGCCAGGCATGGTGGTACACGCCCTTAATCCCAGCATTTAGGAAGCAGAGGCAGGCAGGCAAATCTCTGTGAGTTCGAGGTCAGTCTGGTCTATATAGTGAGTTTCAGGCCAGCTGGGGCTACAGAGAGACCCTGTCTCAAAAAGACAAACAAACAAACAAACTTTATATATTTAAAGGAGGAAAAATAGGAATAAGAAATCAAAGACCAAAGGATTTACCAACATGGGATAAACTTTGATAGAATAATGAAGGCTTCCCTTAGCTCTGTTCTTTTTTTTTTTTTTTTAAATCCTAAGGAATTTCTTGGACTTGCTAACAGAACATAGAGTGGGAGTTCATTTACAGAAGAGTTGGCACCCCCCTCCCCACCATTTAAGGCTGTGCTGGAAAGTCCACACTCAAATACAGGTCCTGTGCCTTCCCAACAGCTGCACAAAATGACGAGAGCGGTGCCTCATGGCATTCTCAGCTTATCTATCCTTAGTCCCTACCCCACATGCAGCTAAGGTTGACTGACTGAGTGGTAGGGGTAACTGACTCCCCCAGGGACTTCTTGACTGTGGGAAGGGGGTGTGACAATAGCTTGCTGGCATAGTGGTCAGAGGACCCTTCCAGGTAACACTCCACCCCTTCTTCTGGCTCTTAACACTGCCAACCTCCTCCCATTGTGGCAAGGCACTGAACTTTTGGATCTCTGCATCATCTATTTTCCATAGGCTGTTGGTCCATTTCAGTGGGATTCCATCTACTATGAAAACACAAACAGCAAGAAGCAAGAACATCTAAACAGTGGCTGCTATAATAACCTATGGGTGTAAACACAAATGCTTGGACAGTTCTTTAGCACGTGCATCACATCCATTTAACAAAACAATTGAAATGGCTTCCCCACTGGGGCCTATATCCTCCCCTGCCACAGGGGCTTAGCCTGGTCTACAGTACCAGCTGTGTGTTGCACCTCTAGGAATGGGCATTATATCCAATCGAAAATTTGCTGGTTGTACATACACTACACACACCACTATTGCACCAGCTGAAACATCTTGTTTGGCATTTGATAGTGCACTACTTCCATTGTTGAGCAGAATTATAGGGGATAGTTCACCCCCAGCCAACTGCATGTCGCTTTCTGGCACTATGAAAACCACCCATTCAGCAGCAGGGAGTTTCCAGCTTAGTCCAAGCTTGATTTCTCAAGCCTTCTTTTTTTAAAAAAAAAATTATTTTTATTTTATGTGTATGAGTGTATTACCTGCAGAAGTCAGAAAAGGATATCGGATCCCCTGGAACTGGAGTTTCAAATGGTTATTAGCCACCATGAGGGTACTGGGACTCAAACTCCAGACCTCTGCAAGAGGAACCAGTGCTCTTAACCACTGAGCCATCTCTCCAGCCCCCTCTAGACCCTTCTTTAGCCTAAAGCTCTGCTCAAAGTTCTGCCCAGGACCCTTAGCCATTTGTCCTCCAGATCCTCCACCTTGCCAATGCCTGGCTCATCAGTCACCATGGTGCAGGTGACTTCTACAGCCCATGCCAAGCTCCAGTCCCTGTTTCTCTTACTCACAGAGCTCCTGCTCCTGCAGCTTTGCCCTCAACCTCAGCCTTAATAGGGACTAAAATGTCATGGCTTGTCTCCCATACAATTTCCTTCCTTGCCTTATTTCAGTTAACTCTGCCAACATCTCTCCATCTCCCAAATCCTTCTACTCTTGCCTTAGCATATAATCGGTTATCAAACCCCCAAATTCACCCTCCCAGGGTTCCTTCTCATCCATAGCCATCTCCTCCCACTGCCCCAGTCTTGCCTTACCCCCTCACCCATAGAGCCAGACCCTACTCATCTCTTCCTTTCAGCCCAACGCCCCAGTCATTGCATGTACACACCCTGCAATCAAATGAGCTTTCCTAGGGAGCAATTTGAATGAGATTACTCCCCTGCTCAAAAACTTTAAATGCCTCCATATTGTTTATAGCAATATTTCTCAAACTTTCTTGGTGGTAAAAATATAGACTCCCACTCCCCACCCCCGCCCTCATGAATCAGAATCTCTAAGAGACATGCCTGCTGTTCTATATTTTTAATAAGCATCCAGGTGACTCTTATCATCAGTGGTTTTTTTGTGTGGTTTTTTTTGTTGTTGTTTTTTGTTTTTTATGCAACATTGGCACTTAGAATAAGGCTTGAACTGGCATTCAAGGCCCTCTGTAAACTGGTCCCAGCACCCACTTCCAGGATTGCCTCCATGTTCTTTTTGGGTTTGGGGGGCTGCAGCCCTCTGTGCCTGTACTTACATTATTCCCTCTCTCTGAGCTACTTGGGTCTGTCAAAAGCCTCCTCCATGAAGGCCTTCTTGATTCTTCCAGCTGAGGATCCTCTCCTTTGTCTTGGAGCAGCAGACGCCCTCTAGTCTAAATGTAATGGTATGCAACCAGAAGCCAACAGGCCTGGCTCACAGAGGCTTGCTGTTAGCACTTTCCCTTCCCCTTTTTCCTCTGTGCTCTCTTCCCTGTTGCCATTGCTGCCAGGAGACCCAGATCCAGAGAGGTCCTTCACAGAAAGAACGTTAAATGCTTGGCCCCTAGAACCAAACAGACTCTAGGTCTGAGCTCCAGATCAGATCCCCAACTTAGCTTAGCTGTTTAGGGGATGTATGCCTTAGTTTTCCCACGTGTAAAATAGAGTTGGTGTGGGGAGTAAACTAAGTAACAGTCCTTTGTCAGTTATGGATGTGAGGAAGTCCAGTATCAAGGTGCCAGCAGGTGCCACATCTAGTGAGGGCCTGTTCCTTCCTGGTTTGCAGATGGCCACCTTCTTGCTGTACCTCCACATAGTAACAGGCAGAGGCAAAGAAAACAGTCCCTCCTGTGTGTCTCTTCTTGTAAGAGAACTAATTTGCATCTAGATGACACATGCTTGTCATCCTAGCACTCTGGCAGCTGAGGCAAGAGAATGCAAGTTCAGAGCCAGCTTGGGCTACACAGGGAGACCCTGCCTAAGCAAGCAAACAAACAGATACTAATCTCATCATGCGGGCTTCCCTCCTCATGCCTAATTACCTCCCAAAGGCCCCACCTCCTAAGGCTCTCACACAGGAGGCTAAAATTTTAACCAGTAAAGTTGTGGGGCTCAGAGGATTAATTACTTTTCTTGTTGCTGTGACAAAATACTGGACAAAAGCAGCTTAAAGGAGAAAGGGTTTATTTTGACTCATGGAGAGTGCAGTCCATCATGGTGGGGAAGGTATGGCAGCAGGAGTATGAGGCAGCTGGTCACACTATACTCACAGTCAAGAAGCAGAGAGAGATGAGTGTTGTGGTCAGCTCCCTGTCTCCTTTTTATTTAGTCCTGGACCCCAGCCCATGGAATTGTGCTGCCCATATTTTCAGTGGATCTTCCCACCTCAATTAGCCTAATCTAGAAACTCTTGCATCGACTGGCTTGTCTCCTAGGTGATTCTAGATCCTGTGGAGTTGACAGTCAAGACTGACCATCACACTCAGCATGCAGTGCACAACGGGTGCTTACTCTCCATTCCCTGTAATGAGCTACGGATCTTGGGGAAAGTCTGGTTCACTGGTCCTCAATTCTGCCTGCCCATTGGAGTGCGTAGAAAAATCCTGAGAGCTAAGCATGACCTCAGAGCAATTAAAACATGATCCCTGGAATGAGGCCCATGCCTGGGACATTAGCATGCAGTTACGGTAAGAATCCTTTACTTTATTGATAGAAGGTAAAGGATTTATTCAAGTGCACTTGGGAGCTGGAGAGATGGCTCAGCAGTAAAGAGCACTGGCTGCTCTTGCAAAAGACCCAGGTTTGAATCCCAGCACCCACATAGTGGCTAACAACTGTCCATAACTCCAGTTCCAAGGGATCCAACATCCTCTTCTGACCTCTGTGAAACATTGCACAACACAGGTACACTTACATAGACCTGGTCAAGGGCTGGGGTGGAGGGATTTAGAGACTAAATGGCATGGAGTGCCAAGCAAAAGAACTATCTGAGTTGGAACTGTCTCTCCAGTCCTGACATACAATATGGTATACAGTAAGTGTTCAACAAGTACAGGTTAAAAGTCAGCATCACTTACTAGCATCAGAAGGAATGGACACTGTTGATTACATCACCTTCCTAGAGTGAAAGGATTCTGGATTTTTAGGGAAATTGAGGCACAGAGGAGGCCAAGCTCTCTAGAGCTCAGAGAGTTCATTACATAGGAGAGAGGCCATGGCTCTATGTGCCAGATGTTCACAGAGCATCCTGTCTGAGTTGGGCATCCAGAATGCCAAGGGGGGCAGGCAGACAAATGGAACTGTATCCTAAGTGGAAGGGGCCTGGTAAGGGAAGAAGGAGGCAGGAAGGAGGCAGCTAAGCGTCAGGCCAGGCTGTCTCTTGATAGGGGGAACAGGAGGCGGGGTGCTCTGGGCCAGTGGCTGGGTCAGATCCTTGGCCAAGGAAAACCTGCCTCAGGGGGTTGGGGGGCCTGTTCCTCCCCACACAGATGGAATCAAAGGCAAACAGGAACCCTGCGGGGCCCAGCTGTGACCCCTGCCCCCACACTCAGCAAGACCTATTAACTCTATCTTCCCATCACATCACCCCTCGCATGCATACTTCCACAGCCCAAGGAATCTCTGGAAAGAGACTTACCTGATATTTGCTCTCTGAAAACCAGCCAAGAGATACCAGTTTCCCCAGCACAAAGGACAGTCAGACCCTGTTCCATGTCCCACAGTGGCTCTAAAAAACAAACAAACAAACAACAACAACAAAAAACCCAAGGTCATCTTTGTCAAAACTCTGTCCTTTTCCTCATTTCTATGCCAAGAGTTAAAGAGCCCAGGCATTTCAAGTACATGTGCATGCACCCTGCTAGTAGACCTGCCCCCTCCTCTCCTTCCCAGCCCAAAGCTCTAGGCAAAGGTTCTACACAGATAGGACCTCAGGTAACTTCCAAAACTCTCCTGCGCTTGGCCATGAGCTAAGGTGGCACCAGAGGTAAAAGGTGCTGAGAGGTTTTCAGGTGCTCCTTGTCACTCATGTGGACCCACCAAGGCTGGTACAAAGCAACCCCTTGTCCAAGGTCATACAGATGGCTCGTGGCCCCACTGGGACTGGCCATGCTGACCTGATTTTCAGGCAAGCTCCCACTACACTAGACTATGACAGGGCCCACAGAGAGGGCAGGCGAGAAACAGAGGCACAGAACACACGGATGTGGATCTTTCATGCTCCATCATGCCTCCTACTATGTGTCTCAGTGGAGATTCGATGTAGGACTCTCTGAATCCAGAAACAAGCAAGGAGAGCAACAGGAGAATGGGTCAGAGCCAGAAAGGCCAGGGAGTGCTCCCTAGTGCTTTCTCCCACCTCTCTTCTGAATTCTGCATCATATGGTTTGAATAATTACAGCAGGCCAATAAAAACCATCTGGAGAAAATATTAAAGATGGCAGACCTGTGGAGAGTCAGAGGAAGAGGATTTTTAGAAGCTACATTGAGTAGAATGATAAAGGAAACCAGGAAGAAAACAGAGGAGCAGATGTTCAAGAAGAGATAATCCACACCAGACTTGTAGTCCAGTGGGGAAACTGAGGTAGCAGCAGGCTTCAGGGCAGCTACTTCTGGGGCCTGGAGCTCAATATTCCCAGTGTCAGGCCACTACAATCTGAGGGGGAGGAGAGAGTGCTAGAGAGAGCGGGCAATGAGAAGATAGATCTTTTTGGACACTTCTTAAGGCCACCAGGGCCTTCTGTACTCCCAGCCAACCTGTCATCCCAAGACAGTCTCCCCTTGGAAGCAAAGAATTCTCATCCACACCCCAAAAGCCTCTGGGAGTCTGGCAGTGCTGACAAGCCCACGAAAGAAAGGAGAGAGTTGCAGGGGATGGAGGAGACAGAGAAAGCACCCGGAATGCTGGCAGGCAAGATAGACTGCTGCAGCAGAGGAGAGGGGCGAGGGGCGGGAGGAGGGACTGTGGGGGTGATAGAGCCTCTCCCAGCTCTTCTTTCCCTCTCTCTGTCCCTCCCACTCTCTCTTTCATGATCTTGGAACAACCTTCAAGTCTGGGCTGCAGGCCCCAGGAGGCCAGTCACTTAGGAAACAAAACTGTTTCCTGGAGACCTTGGGAGCCCATCTGCAGCTAAGCGCGCCCACCCTCCCCCGGGCACACTCTCCCATGGACTCTCACGTACACCCACAGTATTGCAAGCTTTCCCTGCAGCCCACACACGTGCAAGCCAGAACATGAACACGTGCACATCACATGATCCTATGCAAGCAACTAGTTTGTAATAGTTGCTTACACACCACATATCAAAGTGTGTGCTGTGCTCTGTCTCCTTTGGAGGAGCAATTCTTTTTAAAGGCAGGAGCTCATATAACCCAGGCTGACTTCTCAGACTTGCTATGTAGCTGAGGATGACCTTGAACTTGAACTCTGATCGTCCTCCCTCCACTTGCCAAGTGCTGGGATTATATAGGTATGATTATATAGGTATGTATATAGGTATGGTTTAGGTGCTATGAAGGATCGAACCCAAGGCTCAGTGTTCGTTAGGCAATCACTCTACCAAGTGAGCTACACCCCCAGACTGTAGCTCCTTTGCAATTACCACTTGACACATTCCCACAGTCTTGTACCCACCCACAGAATCCCACACATGCATGTCCCCCTCGGTCATAACTAGCACCCTGCCTCCAGGCACGTGCATGCTCCTCTCTCTCTACTCTCTACTCCCTACCCCCGCATATGTATCTCTATTTCCCAGATTCCCTACCAACCAGGCATGGTTCAGGCCCTCTCCATCTTGTCTCCTTGGACTGCTTCTGACTTGTGATTTTCTTTTGAGACTTCCTGCATCCCTACCTCCTGCCCGAAAGTACTTCTGTCTTCCCCCTCTGCTCCTCTCTCTACAGGGCCTTGACCCAAATGGGTTCCACTAGCTGTGTTCACAGGAAGCAGAAGCCCAGCCCAAGCACCCAAGATCAAAGGGTCAGTTGTCTACCTCCACTTGGGTCCTAGAGTCTGAGACAGACTCCCTGAGTCTCCACTCTCACTGGTGAGAGTGGTCAGGGAGGCATGGGTGAAAAGCAGGCTGTGAGCATCCAGCCCTCTTCACGGGTTGCAGCCCTAAGTGTGAGTGCAACCGTGTCCTTGGGTCTGTACTCACCCAAATGCAGGGCATGGCAGGGAGCCCCAGCAGGCTGTGCGGGCAGAGGAAGGGCACAGCCCTTTCCGTTACTGAGCCTGCCTACAGACAACAGAGCCAGGGTGTGGAAAGGACTGGACAGCACTAGGAGGTGCCAGCAGGAGGAGGGGGATGGAAGCAGCTTGAGCTCAGAGCTTCAAGTTTATACACCTGCAGATCTGAGACCAAAGTTTTCTCTTCTGTCTTACCGTATATGCTGAAGAAGGCTGGGCAGAAAATCAACTCTAGCGCCGAAGTCTAGATGCCACCTAACCCCCCAGGTTATCATCTCATTCACCCCTAGCCCCACAGCAAGGCTGCCTCAAGACGAGTGCCTCACTTCCAGACTCTTCCCTAGGCTTTACATCTTTAGCTGTACTCTCTGTTTATGGACTGCATTTATTTCCTCTCACAATTTCCCCACCTTTTCTACCCCAGGCCCAAGTCTGAGGCCTGGAAGCTATCCCATAGACCATGAGAAAGTCCATACCTCCCCATCCTGTCCATCCTTCCTGCCTGGACCCAGAAGGAGGCCAGAGGAGGCAGGTGGGATCTAACCTTCTGATGCCTGTAATGGAAAATCTCAGCTGTAGACCCAGAAGAGCCCAGTTATTTAGGGAATTCAGATGTGAACCCTGTACCCTCAGAGTGGATTTCCTGAACAAGAGGTCTATAATCCCTCTGCAGGAAGTTCCTTCCTGGGCCAGAGGGGCCCCAGCCCAGTCAGCAGTACGTTAGACTTCCTGCCAAAGCCCAATCCCCTCCCTCCCTCCTTCCTTCTTTCTCACCCAGGGTTCTCAGATCTGCCCCTGCTCAACTGATGTCCACTCACTCCATCTCTGTACCCAGAGAAATGGAGACACTACAGGGGAACCCTAGCCTCTGACTACTCCCAGCAGGAAGCTTTCTTCTCTCTAACCCCCTTCCTCTTCTTGTCCCCTACCCTCATTCTTTGGCTCATCATCAAATGAACTACAATACTACCTGACCAGTTGGCCTTATCCTGGGTCATCTGCTCTGTCTCTGTTTCTATCAGGCCAGATTTAATGTTGAAGACACCCTTCCAGCTAGAGGGGAAGCTTCCTCCCCTCTCCCTAGGCCCTATCTCCCATGCCTCCCTGCACAAGGTCGCTTGTAGGCCTAATGCCATGATGCGCTCATAGACTGCGGAGATTCCTTCTCTTCTCTCCCTGAAGAAACCAAGGGAGCTGTTGTTCATTTTAGTCCATGGACCTGGTATCTGAAATGATTCTGACTTCCATGTTCTTAGAAACTCTGCACTTTAGAACTCACCAACCTCAGACCCAGATTTGCCCATAGCTCCTCTATAGCAATGGAGAGGCACAGCCACTCTGCACATAGAATAGCAGAGATGTCACCAATGCCTGCTGTGCTTGGCTTGGGGCTGCCTTCCTGGTCCTTCCAGGTCTCTTCTATCCACTTCCCACCCGCCAGGAGTCTTGATTATCCTGAAAGCTGGTGGCAGGCCCAACCAATTTGTGACTGCTATACAATGTTGCTACAGTGTTAGCATCATCTACAAATTTCATACTGGAGAACTGTGCCATCAATTTACCAAAAAATAAAATCACTAGAAAGTATCTCAATGTTTGAAGTTTAAGATTTGTGTTGAGCTGCATTCATAGCTATCCAAGGATATTTGCAGTCTGTGGGCAGCAGTTGGATGCCCGTGGTTCAAAGGCTACATCTGGAGGAGCTTGGAGGGGACCTCTCCTCTCCGTCACCAGATTTTGTGATGCCTCCTGAGTCATTTTTGGCCCCTGGAAGGGAAGGGGGCTTAAATGCAAGGAGCATCTGAAGTTCCAGTTCTAACTTGTTCTGGGCTGCAGTGTCCCTGCAGTCTCTACAGCAGAGGGAAGAGACTCTGGGCTTTTGTGAGGTTTTGTGCGTGCGCATGTGTGTGTGTGTGTGTGTGTGTGTGTGTGTGTGTGTGTGTTTTCTTTTTTAGGAAATAGGATTCTGACTTAGGAAACCCAGGTTCTGTCTTAGCAGCTCAGATTATTGAATTCTGAGCCTCAGTTTTCCCACCTGTAAATACAGGCAGGGTTAGTCTGCCAGGTCCCTAAGTTGATGGTTCCATAGAGGCCAGGCTCCTGGACTCTCTAGCTACCTCTGCTCCTAGTCCCTCTTCCCTTGCCTCTCTCAGTTTTAGCTGCCATGGGGTGGGGAGGTACAGAGGGGAGCTGAGGGGGGGGGACACACCACGGGACAAAAAACAAAAAACGACCATCAAAGGGGCCAGTTACTAAAGAGGCGGGAGAGGAGGAGTCCTTAGGGATCCAGTTTCAACAAACGTTTCTTTCCCTAGAAGGGGAAGGCGGGGGTGAGGGGGAGAGGGACCTATTTAAAGCTACCCTGTTGCTTCGGCTGTCTCTGTCTGTCTGCCAGGGTCTCCAGCTGCCCCAGACAGGCGGTGTGATCTTGGGATCCTCCTGGGTGACCTTTCCAGCCTAGGTCCCTTCAGCCACTCTACCCCAAGATGGGTCGTGGGGTGAGTATCCCTAAAGAGCAGGGGCCACTCTCTGGAGGGTAAAGGAGGAGCCAGAACAAGGGTCGGGTGGAATGGGATGTGGAGGGAGGATGTGAGAGAAGCTGACTGAGTGGGATGATTTGAACTTGGAGCAGTCTCCCAGTTACACAGGCATGTGGATTCCACAGCACTCACCAGCCTAAGGGCTAGCCTGTTCTGCAGCTGCTCCACCTCCCTCCCCTCTCACAGCTAGCCCAGAAGCCCCCCACACTCCTTCCAGTTCTCCCTCCAGTCCACCCCCACATCTCTTCTCCCACTCTCACTCTCTCACCACAGATCCTGGCCTCCCAGCTGAAGGGATGTTTGGTACTATTAGCACTACCCACTAAAAATATCCATTTCTCTGAGACTCCCAACACCAGAGGACAGGGGCCAGTCTGAGGTTGGCGAGGAGCAGTGGAGCTCCCCATTCTCAGAGCCACCAAGCTGTTCCCGACACCAGCTCCAAGGACTTTGTGTGCCAGAGTCAGCTGGAAGGGATATGGGAGAGGGAGAGGGCTATGTCCCCAGCCCTCACCCCAGCACCCCTCCAGATGTACCCAGCAACACTGTCCTCGGCTCCAGGCCATAGACTTTGGGGACTTTTCCAAAGGCTGGTGAGAACTGCCCCTGTCCCAGCCTACCCTGCCCGTGGCATTCTGCAGCAATGGTTTTGCTAAGGGGAAGATTAACAGCTATGTCTAGGTGGGCAAAGACAAGGCTTGCAGTTCTTGGAAATGAAATTCTCATATGGAGAAAATGACCCAGTCCCTTTATATACTGTGTCTCACTGCATTCCTTTTGTAGAATGTTGGCAAAAGAGGGCATGGAGGGAAAAGGCATGGCAGGCCATACAGAATGTGAGGAAAAGGGTAACATGGGGTGCTGTGGGCCAATTTCTGGGCCCAAGAAAGAGTCAGGCAAGGACATGTTATTGCACTAAGTTGAACAGCTGGGAAAACTCTGAGCCTGGACACTAGGGTTCCAGAGCTAGGGTGGGAGCTAGAAATAGAACTCGCATGTGGGGTGTGTGTGTGTGTGTGTGTGTGTGTGTGTGTGTGTGTATGTGGATGTGTCTGCAACCTACAACTCTACAACTGTATGTTCCAGGTAAGCTGCAGCTACTCTTGGGTAAAGACTCTGTCTTCAGCAGGTGAATTTGCAAATGTATAGCCTTTGAATACTCAGGGCACAGACTGGGGAGTGAAGGTCTGTAGCCCTCCCTTAGGAACTATACAGGGAAAGGGTTTTCCTGAGAAAGAGGTCACAATCACTGTCCTAGGACCTTCATCTGCATCTATTGTTCCCCATAGAAAAAGAATTTCCATCCCAGAGGCCATGGCCAACCCCATCAGGCCCTACCCACAACCTAAGTGGAAAGAAGGAGAAGGGGTGTCTGAACCCTGCTTAACCTTAGAGCAAGGTGGACCAGCTCACAGACTTCCTTCTACCTGGAGAACAATTTGACCTTGACTTCCCCATTCTGTTTTGTTTTGTTTGTTTGAGACAAAAGTCTCCCTGTAGTCCCAGCTGGCTTGGAACTTGCTATGTAGACCAAGCTAGCCTCAATCTCACAGAGATCCACCTGCCTCTGACTCCATAGTTCTGGGATCAAATGCGTGTACCAGCATGCCCAAGGACGTCCCGATTCTGAACTTTTCCCCTAGCATCTTTGCTGAACCCATAACCTTCATAGCACCCCTAACCTAGCAGTTGTAAGTGACACTCTAGCAAGATGCAAAAGAAGCTGGTCTCATCTGTTTGGCATGAAAAGCTGGGCAAAGTCCTACCTACCATGAGAGCTCTGAAGACACCAAGCCCCCGACTCCCCATGTCCCGTTCTCGAGTCTGCTTCATCTCCTATCTCTTCTTCCTTGCTTCTCTACTCCAGAGCAAGGACCAACTCTTAGCCTATCACTATGTGGCTGTGAAGGACAGCGTGGGAGCTGGGGGAAGGAGCCATTCTGGTGGGAGGGAGCCCAGCCTGCTCCAGAGGCTAGGGGGAGGCGCTGGCTGATTTCCAGCTACCCCTACTCTGTCCCAGCCTCTGGCTTTCTCAAAAAGAACTCTCTGTTCTCCTTCAGCATTCAAGAGCCAAAAAGAGGGACTTGTGGTAGGGGAGGGAGTAAAGAACAGAGGGGGCAACGGGGGGGGGGGCTGCTTCCTCTTTCTTTCTTGCCTGGGCAGCCACTGGTCCCAAATCTCTGCAGGCTCCTGGCTATAGAGCCTGAGGTCCTTGCCAGGACAGGAGGAGGGGGAGGGCAGTGTGTCCCAAGCTTTGGCTTATGGGAGAACAGGGTGGGAGCTTGGGAAAAAGAGGTACTACGTGGAGCTATGTAGCTTAGCCACAATCCAACATGCCAAAATGCATAGGGCAGCAAATATTTCAGAAACATGCATTTTTTTGTTTGTTTTGAGATAGAATCTCACTATGTAGCTCAGGCTGCCCTTGATCTCCCAGTCCTCTCACCTCTACCTCCTGAATGCTGGGATTGCAAGTGTGCACACCACCTCTGGATCTAGAAACATGTCATTTGATCTCATTTTCATGTGTACTTTATTTTACACTGAATGTGGAGAAAGCCCTCTGGGCTCCACTTCTCTGCCCCCAACCCAAGCCTCTCCTTCATGCTCAGGCTCTCATCTCTGAAGCTCCCAAGAGTCACAATGAAGTTTGTCCAGATTGATCTCTCTCCCGAGGTCCTTCATGGCTTGCCATCATTTTCTCAGCCTTGCCTCACCAAGGATGAGGTAAAGAGGCCAAAGCATTTCAATCCATCCAATTAAATGAACTTCTTCAGTCACCTGGGGAAGGGTGAGCCCTTCCTGAGCCCTTCCCTACTCCATCAATCTCCCCAAGATGATCAGTCTCCAGAAGACCAAAGTCAGACAGGATTCAAAGATGCATCAGACAACGACAAATGCATTATTTGCTGGTCACCTGGTGCATGTCTGAACATGCTTCTAAGACATCATGTCCTTCTAGGTCCCTGTCCACTTGTATTACATGTCCCATCCTCACCCTCGCTCCTGGTTTCACTGGACAGAATTCTATTTCTCAAGGTGCTACATTTCTGACCTTTTATGATCAGGGCCACTGTCACATTTCCCTAGATCACTCCTAACTCTGACAGGTAAAAATATGTTACCCAGGAGCACAGAGGATTCAGGGCAGCAAACACATGAATGCAGTGGAAGAAACAGTCAATATAGATTTGCTCAAATCAGTAGATCACACAGCCTCCAAGAGTGAACCCTAATGTCAGCGATGGCCGTGTAAGTTGCTCTGCTGAAACAAAGTAGCTTTCGTGCAGGGTCTTGATACTGAGGGAGGCTGTCTGGGTATAGGAGCAGGAGATGCCTAGGAACTTCCTCTACTACCACTCACCCTTACAGTGAGCCAAAAAAATTGCTTTAAAAATAACCTAAAAACAAACAAACAATGCCAGGTGTGGTAGCACTGTGAGATTGAGGTCAGCCTGGTCTACATACCTACTTCCAGGTCTGCTGGGGCTACAAGGAGACCCTGCCTCAAAAAACCCACCACCAACAAAAAAACCCATTCCCCAAACACATAATCTTTTAAAAATATTTTATTTACTATTTTTATTTTATGTGTATGAGTGTTTTGCCTGCATCTATGTCAGTGCACCCATGTCGTGCAATGCTGCGGAGGTCAGAAGTGTGCATCGGATTCCCCTGAAACTGGAGTTAGATGCTGTGTGGGTACTGGGAATTGAATCCAGGCCCTCTGCAGGGGCAGCCAGTGCTCTTAACTGCTGAACCATCTCTCCAGCCCCCCAAATACCAAATCTTGGAAAAAAGCAAACACACTGACTATTGCTTCTACCAAGTGCCCATTCTTGATGGGAAACAAAATCAAGTCATACCCATAGCATAGAAAAACTCATTCCTAAAAACCCAGTGCAGGCTTTAGGGTCCAAAGAGGAGACAGAGGCATGGGCAGAAACTTAGCTGCCCCTTTGTGACAAGGACCCTGCCTCTTGAGGAAGTAATAGAAAGGAGAGATGGAGGAAAGACACTCTTGCACACTAGCCATAGCTGCAGCCTATCCCAGCCCCTGCCTGTCTCAGCACTCCAAAGCAACCTCTGCTTGGATAAAGAAACCCACCACCTTCTCCCCAGCAGCTCCAGTCAGCCCTGGAAACCTGCAGTGGCCCTGAAGAGAAGGGTGAATGAGGGCCTCACACATTAAAAATGCGCGGCTGAGCTCACCAGGTGGCTCTGGACTGGCTGGACCTGACTACATGACTAAAGTTCTAGATTTACTCTCGGATACATTTCTTGAATTTTTTTTTTTTTTTAAATCGAACAGTTCCCTTCTTACCTAATTATGCTTTGGAGTTTAGAGTCCTATGAATTACCTTTGTCCTGTCCTGAGCAAACCTGTCCAGCAGCGGGCTCCTAGCACACCCTGGGCTCCCATTTTCTTGAACTTACATATACTTGGACCCTCCACTCCTGGCTCTTCTTGGTCTATCAGCCCTGCCCACTCCATTCCCACCACATGCTCTCTTCTCCTGACTCCACCCAGGGCCACCATGTCAACTGTCCTCTAAACGAGGCAAAGATGTTTTATGAGATACTTTGCTCCCCAGCACAAGTTCTGTCCACTCCCAGAATTCTCCTAAGTGACCTAAGATGGTGGGTTTCAAAATCGGTATGTGTTTTCTTTAGTATCTGGGAGAATCCCATATCACTAAACAGGTAAAGTACAGCTTTCCAGTCATTAGGCCCTTGGCCTTCTCAGAAGTTCAAATGTGGGGTGCTAGCAGCTCTGCCAAACTGCAAGTGGAGGGCCTGGACCTTTCCACCTCCTGCTCCCCCTCTTCCCCAGGTCCATCAGTATCTTTGAATCTACTACCCTGTTCCCAGCACCTGGCTTCCTGGCTGGCTGGTGGGAATGGAGGCTGCAGCCTGTCTCCCTGATTCCCTGTGCTCTCCCTTCCTCTCGCAGGCAGGCCGAGAGTACTCGCCTGCTGCCACCACAGCGGAGAATGGGGGTGGCAAGAAGAAACAGAAAGAGAAGGAGCTGGATGAGCTGAAGAAGGAGGTAGCTATGGTAAGGCCCATGGCTCTTTCAGCAGAGAGGTAGAGGAGGGGCTCTGCTCTAACAGTCATACCCCTACAGATGTGGGCACCCAAAGAAGCTTAGTGCTCAGTCTAGTGCTCACCATCTAACCTTGTGCCCTCAGTGTGCTCAGCCTCCTTTCCCAAAGTAACTCCATTTCCCTTCTCCAGGATGATCACAAGCTATCCTTGGATGAGCTGGGCCGCAAATACCAAGTGGACTTGTCCAAGGTGAGTGGAGCCTGGCTGTGAGAGAACCTTGCAGCTTCAGGTGGGAGAGCCTTAAAACTAGAACACAATGGGGCTGGAAAGATGACTCAGCTGTTAAGAGCCCTGGGATGCTTTTGCAGAGGACCCAGGTTCAGTTCCCAACACCCACATGGTGGCTAACAACTGTCCTTAGCTCTAGTTCTAGGGGAATCTGATGCTCTCTTCTGACCTCTGCAGGCATTGCACTACCCGGTGCACTTACATCCAAGTACTCAATACACTCATACACATAAAATAAAAATAATAAATAAGATAAAAAACAAAACAAAAACTAGAGCACAGTGCTCTCTGTAGATGTAGCCCAAAGATAAGAGATTTGCTGGTGGCCAGGTGGCTAGTTGGTGGCACAGCCAGAACCAGATTTTAGACCCCTGCTTACTAAAACAAAGCTCTTTCCCTGTGCAGTTGAAGCCAGGCCTCCTTAAAACCCAAATGCCTCCTAGCAGGGCTCTATGCCCTGCCTCAAGCAACTGCTCCCAGAGCTGACTCACAGGGAACAGCAAGTTGACTCATCCCTGCCACTACAGTAATTTTCTGGCTCCTGCTACAGCAGTGTCTCTGTGATAAGATATATTATGTATATTTTTTAACCCTCACCATAACAGTCCGGCATTGTTAACTTGGTTATTAAAGCAAGGGGAGTCAGAAAGGGAGAATAATTTCCTAAATTTGCATAAATAAATAACATAGTCAGATTGCCAACCCTATCATTTAAAAATATTTAAACATTTTTCATCAAAGCCAGGTGTGGTGGCACATACCTGTAATCCCTCCTCAGGAGGTCCAGGCAGAAAGATTGCAAGTTCAAGACTAACCTGACAGACAGCCTAGAGACCCTGTCTTAAATCAAAATAAAAGAGAGAGAGAGAGAGAGAAAGAAAGAAAAAAGTCTGCCAGTTGCCTTAGCGGTTAACTGTAGTTTTAGGTACTTAGGAAGCTAAGACAAGAGGATCACTTAAGCCCAGGAGTTGAAGAGTGGCCTAGGCAAAATATTGAGACCCAAGCTCAATGAAATAAAAACATTGTTAAAGTTGGTCACAAGTTGGAAGCCAGCCTGGGCTACATAGTAAGTTGCAAGCTAGCTTTGGCTAAAGAATGAGAAGCTATCTCAAAAAAACTTACTGATCAAAAATTTGGTGTGTCACCATCCCTTGCCCCACTCCTTTCTGACTCTTCCTAAATTTCTGTGCTCCCATTTTTTAACCTTACTTTATCTTCTGCACTATGTCTTTCACTCTCTGGCATTGATGTGTATTTGTTTATTGTGTTCGTGACCTCTTTAGATTCTGAGCAGGGACTTTGTGGTCAGCCTGCCTCTAGACCTCTCCCAGGCATGTAGTAGGAACTCAGTGCACATTTACTAAGTAGGTGAATAAATTATATAAAGATAAGTAAGAAGTGGTCCTCATGCAAAGTCTAGTAGAAAATTTAAAAAACAAGATCATGAAAACATAGAATTCCAATGCAGTAGAGTCAGAGTTATTCCAGCATCAAGCATGGGGTATTACGTGGATCCAAAAAGAAGCCCTTGATCTAGCCTGGGGCCAGAAGAATGGAGCCTGGCTAGGCTTTCTTTGAAAAGTGACAGGTAGGGGCTGAAGAGATGGCTCAGTGGTTAAGGGCACTGACTGCTTTTGCAGAGGACCCAGGTTCAGTTCCCAGCACCCACATGGCAGCTACAAACCATCCTTAATTCCAGTTCAGGGGAATCCGAAACTCTCTTCTGACCTCCGTGGTACTGCACAATACGGGTGCAAGGTAAAGAGCATTGGCTGCTCTTGCAAAGGACAAGAGTTCAGTTCCCAGCACCCACACAGTTACTAACAACCCAAGTTCCAAGGGAATCTAACCTCCTCTTCTGGCCTCCAAAGGCACTGCGAACACGTGGTACACTAGCTCACATACATGCAGGCAATGCACTCATACACATAAAATAAAAATAATAAATAAAAATATTTTTTTAAAAAGTGACAGGTAATTGCCAAAGTTGTGTGACATTAAGGGTCAATGCTTGGGACTTTCCTTGGAGCCCTAGAAAAAGCTAAACACTGAAGGAAAAGAGGAGGGAAGCTCAAACAAGGTATCCCTCCAGGATGCCTACACATGTTGCCCCACACAAATATGCTTCAATCCAATAGCAGTCAATGGTGGAGCTACGGGAGAACCCTCTTCAGCCTCAAGGCTCCCAAGTCTCATCACAGATACCAGCTTCTTAAGTTCTCATCCCTTCCAACCAAAAGCGATTTTCTCCTCTGTAGCTGGGCAACAATTCTCCAATAAACTGAAAGGATGTGGCAGGGGCCAGGTTGGTTCACACAAACACACTCCTACACCTTTTCTTTCTCCCTAGGGCCTCACCAACCAGCGGGCTCAAGACATTCTGGCTCGGGATGGGCCCAATGCCCTCACTCCACCCCCCACGACTCCTGAGTGGGTGAAGTTCTGTCGTCAGCTTTTTGGGGGCTTCTCCATCCTGCTATGGATTGGGGCTATCCTCTGCTTCCTGGCCTATGGCATCCAGGCTGCCATGGAGGACGAACCATCCAACGATAATGTGAGCCACACGACTGACCCCTGGTCCAGCCCATGCTTTCCCCTCCAGCTCTCAACCCTGAGAACAGTGATGGGGAGGGTGTGGGGAACAAGATCTTCATGACATAGTCCCAGTACCTCAGGCTGAAGAAGAGTGCAGCTTCTGTGCATACCTGTGAAGCAACCTCCAACACACACACAGTCAGTGAGACAGCTCCTCTGTGCTTCCACTTAGGTAGGCTGATCTGTATTCTGGGTCTTCATCCCTGGAAAAGTCACAGCCATAGGAACTCCCTAAGCCCTTCTTTGCTCCTTCCACACTAGAGGACTTGAGGGTAGAAGATTGAGGGAGGGTCAAGGGAAACACTTCCCACTACCATCCTGATTCCAGGACAGAGATGAAGGCCCAGGATCCCACACAGGATGGCTCTGAGTGCTCACCCCAGGTGGCAGCCGTTCCTCTAGGTGAGAAGTGGCAGGTCCCTCAAACTCTCTCTCTTACCAGCTGTATCTCGGTGTGGTGCTGGCAGCTGTCGTAATCGTCACTGGCTGCTTCTCCTACTACCAGGAGGCCAAGAGCTCCAAGATCATGGATTCTTTCAAGAACATGGTGCCTCAGGTAGATGGCAAGGCTTGGCTCCATCCAGCTTGGGGCATGCACATGGTTTCTGAGATGGTCCACTTCTTCCTATTTTGTGGCCTGAGGTGGAGGAAAGATGGGCAGAAAACACACTCCATCTCGCTACACTAAAACCTAGTTTTGTCACTAATGGTGTGGGGTTTCCCCTCCCCCTTGAGATGGGAGACCAGCAGGAGAGGATGGCAGTGATAGAGACAAAGTTTCATGAGGTGCTCATGGCCTTTCCACAGCAAGCTCTGGTTATCCGAGAGGGAGAAAAGATGCAGATTAATGCGGAGGAGGTGGTGGTAGGAGACCTGGTGGAAGTGAAGGGTGGAGACCGAGTCCCCGCTGACCTCCGGATCATCTCTTCCCACGGTTGTAAGGTGAGGAAATCACACAGAGCAAGTGGTTGATCTAAGAAGTTAAGAGCCAAGAGAGGCCCTCTTGAAGACTTAAAAGTTGAAAGACATAGTTCCCAGAGAAGCCTCCTTTCAGCTGCCTCTGTGTATCTATGTGTTAGGAATGCTCTATGCTCTGAAATTTCTGTGGTATAGCCACTTTATAGCAATTGTATATTGGGTATCAATTCTGTAACAGAAGCCTCACATACGTGATCTAATTTCACTCTGAAAGATTCCAGGCCAGCCTGGACTTTTAAAAAAGTACTTTATTATTTTTATTTTATGTATATGAGTGTATTGCTTGTATGTATATAAGTGTACCATGTCATGCAATGTCATTAGAGGTCAGTAGAAGGCATTGGATTCCCCTGGAACTGGAGTAACTGACAGTTGTTAGCTGTCATGTGGGTGCTGGGAATTGAATCCAGTTCCTCTGCAAGAGCAGCCAGTGCTCTTAACTGCTAAGCCATCTCTCCAGCTCCCAGCCTGGGCTTTTTATACAGAAACCCTGTATAAGATGGAAGGAAGGAAGGAAGGAAGGAAGGAAGGAAGGTAGCTTTTCATTATGACAAAGTTTTATTTAACTATATTTTGTTTCTCTTAAAGCATAGGAAGGTGACATGTTTTACTCTAATCACTTAAAAGTAGCCTTTAGTGAGTAAGTGGGAGGGAGGGAGGGAGGGGAGAGACAGAGAGAGAGAGACAGAGAGAGAGATAGAGCTGGGTGTGATATCCCACACCTATAATCCCAGTACGCCACAGGTGGTGGGGTAGAGGCAGGAGGATGGAGAGTTTAAGGTCAGCCTGGGCTATGTAGGGAGAACCTAAAAAAAAAACAAACGAAAAAAAAAAGAATTTAATTACGTAGGGCAGCAATATACTGTGGCCTTAGCAACTCAGTAGGCAGCGTTTCAGACTGTCTTGGTGGTGGTACCTCTGGAGTTGTATACTGCAGTGGTTTTATTTATATTCCCCATTTTACAGATGTACAAATGAAGGCCCTGTGGGTTAAGTAAATAACCCAAAGTCATGTAAGAAGTCAGTGAGAGCCAGTCAAAGCAGGAGCAATAGCTGAGTAATGTCACAAATATGTAATGAGGGAAACTGTAATTTTGGCCCTCTTGTTATGAAGATTGAGGGTGGCTGGAGCCAACTCAGAAGACAGCTGCATATGCACAGTGCCACTGTCAGTGTGATGACTACACCCCCTTCTTCTTCAGGTGGACAACTCATCCCTAACAGGAGAGTCGGAGCCCCAGACCCGCTCCCCTGAGTTCACTCATGAGAACCCCCTGGAGACCCGCAATATCTGTTTCTTCTCTACCAACTGTGTGGAAGGTGAGAAGCTAGCCTGCCAGGGGTCTCCTCATCCCAGCACAATGGAGGGAAGGGTCTGCATCCTGAAGACTCAGTCAGGATTGGGAGCTGTATTTACTTGGCAAAAACTCTACATATCAAGGGCACTGGAGGACAGGGCACTGAATATTGCTGAAATAGTCCCTGGTGGAAAACAGGGTACTGGCCAAGGGCAGACTGGCTCCATAGAAAAATCACCTCCCCATACGAAGATTTCTGTTCTGTCCATCCCCAGACTGAGTGGATCCCAAAGCCTGCAGGTGGTAGGTTCAATACACACACACACACACACACACACACACACACACACCCTTAACTCAGGAGTCTGGGGTCTCAAATGATGTCTTCTAGGTCTATGGTTCTGGACTAGCTACCTCCTTCCTTACTTAGCTCTTGCTTAGAAATCAGAGCTGCAATCTGGTTCAAGAAAATTTCAGGTGAAAACTGGGGCTCTTCCTTGTGCTGCATCCATCTCAACCATGGAGAGTAGAAAACTCGTCATGTGCAGGCTGCCATCTGTTCATCTCTGCTCTGGAGTCTAGAGCTGAACAAGGTGGTGAATGAGACCTTCCAGAGCTGCTAGCACTTAAGGACCAGGGTCCAAGCACAACTGAAACCTGTGTCCTCTATGAAGCCATAGAGCTGAGTCAGGGCTGACTTGGGGAAGGAATAGGGGGCAAGAGATGGTGGAAGGCAGAGGCTTTAGACCACAGACCTCTCACAAGGGGGCAAAGAACACCTCGCATCTCAATCGCACACCTCTCCTTCCCCATCACTCATTTCTCCTCAATGTATTATGTTTCTCTGGGCTTGTTTTCCTCCTTCAGCAAACTGGAATTACAGTGAAAGTCACCACACATTAAATTTCTTAAATTTTTAATGTACTGAGATTTGCTGTCCATTTCCCTCATTGACTTGTTTAAAAAGGGCCAGACAAGGTATTCCTATTGCTTATTCTGCACCTAGCTTTGAAGGAGAAGAAACTAATGGAAGTGACATTTGTTGCATGCCTACCATGTGACAGGCACTGGTCTAAATGTACCACATCATTATCTCATCTCATTATTGACTCTAGGTAAGAGCTCAAATGGATTCAAACCTAGAGCTGGCTGATTTCCACCTGCATGTGCTTTCCACTGGGCTGCACTTCCTTTACACACATTCATGCTCAACAATGAGAAGGTCTTTTTTTTTTAGCAATTTTTTTTCATTTATTTATTGTGAGGGGTGAGTACACGCATACCACTATGCACATGTGGAGGTCAGAGGAAAACTTCTGAAAGTTAGTTCTCTCCTTCTACCATGTGGGTTCTGGGATCAAACTCAGGCTTGGCAGCAAGTGCCCTTACCTACTGAGCCGTCTTGCTGGCCCAAGAAAATCTTAAGACTGTACCCCCCCCAAAAAATCACTAAGAGCTTTTCTTGTGTTTATAATATACTTTTGAAAAATATCAAGTAAAAGATTGATTTATTGAAATGTCCCAGGCTATATTTATTTCATTTATTGAATCTCCTCAATTTGATCATTAGAATTACTTACATCACCTCAGCCTCCAGTATAAGAGAAAATAATTTGCAACTGTATTAAATCTGGGATAGGTGATCCATGCAGGGAGGGTAAGCCCTCCTGGGTTTCAACCTACTAGAAGTAGGCTCCAGGTCTGAGTCTTTGATTTATTTGCTCTGCTATGGTTTTATTTGCTCAGAAAGTATGATGAAACTTCAGATATTGGCAAGCCCCAAACAGTTATCCTGTGTTCCTTCCTCTGTTGCAGGCACTGCCAGGGGCATTGTAATTGCCACAGGTGACCGGACAGTGATGGGCCGCATAGCCACTCTGGCCTCTGGCCTGGAAGTGGGGCAGACACCCATAGCCATGGAGATTGAACACTTCATCCAGCTCATCACAGGGGTGGCAGTGTTCCTGGGGGTCTCTTTCTTCGTGCTTTCCCTCATCCTGGGCTACAGCTGGCTGGAGGCAGTCATCTTCCTCATCGGCATCATCGTAGCCAACGTACCTGAGGGGCTTCTGGCCACTGTCACTGTGAGTGGATCAGACCGACGTGCCACAAATGCCACTGTCACTCCCCCTGCCCCCTACAATCCAGGCGCAGTTGATTGCCTTATAGCAATGTTCCTCTCTTTAAGTCCCCGAAGTCACATATCAGATGCTGCACACAGAAATTGTTAACATACGGCTCAGAGTTTTAAGGCTGAAACATTTCACACTGGACTGTATCTAGGCATTCAATTTCTCTTCTGGGGCTGGTCATGGTTTTCTCACCAGCCATGTGCTGGTCTTGGGTTTGTTCTTTCTAACTTGCTTGTAAAGGCTCTCTCAAAGGTCACCAGTGACTAGAAAATCTAGTGACATTTCTCAGCTCCCATCCTTACCACCACTGCTGAATTGGATACTGCTGTCTACCCTAGTGAACTCTGTCCTTCATCAACTACTGTGATGTGTCACCATCCTGGTCTCTTGTTCTATGTCCTCCTCCTTTTCTCCCTCCCCTTTTGAGGCCCCAGCTTCTGCTCTCATCTTTGTAGCCTTCATGTGAGCTCATTTTCTCCCACAGTTTCTATTGTCCCTCTGTGTGAATGGCTCTCACATCGTTGTGCTTGCTCGTTCAATTCCCCACTGGGCACTTACCACACACCTAGGATCCAAATTCAAAGTGTGTAAATTTGAACATTCATTATCTATCATTATACCCCTCTCCCTCATTCATATTTGTGAAGTAGGAGTAGGAGAAAAGAATAGAGCTGTGTAGAGAAAGGTCATGGACATCTGACATCCTAGACTTAACCCTTTTTTGTTCTCCTTTCTGTCTACCAGGTGTGCCTGACCCTGACAGCCAAGCGCATGGCTCGGAAGAACTGCTTGGTGAAGAATCTGGAGGCGGTGGAGACGCTGGGTTCCACATCCACCATCTGCTCAGATAAGACGGGCACTCTCACCCAGAACCGCATGACAGTGGCCCACATGTGGTTTGACAACCAGATCCACGAGGCTGACACCACTGAAGATCAGTCTGGTGATTGCGTGCTCCAGAGCGGGTGAAGGGAAGCGGACAGTGCTGAGGGCCCCGGCAGAGCAGGGGGCTGGGGTATGAGAAGGCTCTAAAGGGAGCCAAGCTTCTCCCTCATTTCCTCCCAGGGGCCACTTTTGACAAACGGTCTCCCACGTGGACAGCCCTGTCTCGGATTGCTGGTCTCTGTAATCGTGCTGTCTTCAAGGCTGGGCAGGAGAACATCTCTGTGTCTAAGGTAGGGGGACAGCCAGTGAGTGCAGACACAGATGCATTAAGGGGATGTCTCCAAAGTCCCTTTGCTGATGACAGTTTTTCTTCCATTGTGGCTGCATTGGTGACCTCAATCAATGCCCCCCACCCCCCTTCTCTACTCCCTTCCTTCTCCCACTGTGACACTGAACTCTTTTCTTCTGGCAGCGGGACACAGCTGGTGACGCCTCTGAGTCAGCTCTGCTCAAGTGCATTGAGTTGTCCTGTGGCTCTGTGAGGAAGATGAGGGACAGGAATCCCAAGGTGGCAGAGATTCCTTTCAACTCTACCAACAAGTATCAGGTCTGGTGGGGCTGCTGGAATGGAGAAAGATAAAAGGACAAAAGTGGGATGCCAAAGGGGACTCAATAGAAGGAACGAATGGGAATGTCCGAGGACGACACGCTCTCCCTCCTGCCTCACCCCCAGGACAAGTGTCCTGGCTGCATGTCTTACCATCACCCCCTAACTTGCAAACCTTACTACATACAACCTGTCACCCTCTCCACTCTTCTTCCATAGCCATGGTCCACCAATCCTGCCATCCCATATAACTAAAGCACACCTCTATAATTCCTTTATGGTATCCCTCAGCCTTTACGCACCTGTTAATGCCAAGCATAGTCTCCATTCTATTCTGTATGAGCCATAGAGGTCAAGCCCATGGGTCACTGGGAAATGGAGGATGCTAATGAAAACCATCCAACCCCTCGTACAATGAGCTTAATAACTATTTGCTGAATGAACCACTGTTGTATGGAAGTGACTCTCAGATTGCAAGACTTGGGACTGTGAGCAAACACCCTCCACACATTCAGTTTCTCTTCTGTTGACAATCTTTGATGGATTGGAGTTATTTTATTAAGGAAGGTCTCCTTTCCAATAACTGCTCTATAACAAACTCTGTACTACAACCACCAAGACAAGTAGGACTCTCTCTGTAACAGCCGTTCTCCTCTCTAGCTGTCCATCCATGAGAGAGAAGACAGCCCCCAGAGCCATGTGCTGGTGATGAAAGGGGCCCCAGAGCGTATCCTGGACCGGTGCTCCACCATCCTGGTGCAAGGCAAAGAGATCCCGCTGGACAAGGAGATGCAAGATGCCTTTCAAAATGCCTACATGGAGCTGGGAGGACTCGGGGAGCGTGTGCTAGGTAAGGGGACAGAAACGGAACAGGGCTGAGAAAGGGACCTGTGTCTCAGTGTCATCCCCTGGCTGCATGAAGGGCTCTGGAGGCGACCAGGCAGCCACTCTACTGCTCTTACCCTCCTTCCTTCTCCTCCTCAGGGTTCTGTCAACTGAACCTGCCTTCTGGAAAGTTTCCCCGGGGCTTCAAATTCGACACAGATGAACTGAACTTTCCCACAGAGAAGCTCTGCTTTGTGGGGCTCATGTCTATGATTGACCCACCCCGGGCAGCTGTGCCAGATGCCGTGGGCAAATGCCGAAGTGCAGGAATCAAGGTATTAGCTTTGTTCCTACGCCCCTGTCCTTGTATACTTGGTGCCAGAAGTCAAGTGACTGTAGCAGCTGCTGTCCTGAGGAGACATGGCCCCTGGTAGACTCCTTCCTGCTGACACAGAGAAGTTTTCCATCTACAGAGAAAGATGGACACTCAGCAGGAGCTGTCACTTTCCCTTGCTCATGCCCATCATCTAGCCCAGCCCACTGGCCCATGTGCACCCTCCCTTCTGATTCCCACTCGCTGGCACTCCTAAGGAGACTTGGTACTCTGACTGTGCAACTGCTGCCCACTCTCCCTATCCATTTGGAATGGGATTAGAAAGGGCCTGTCTGCTCCTACTCACTCACCCAGTTACCCCATAGACTGCTCCCCACTCAAGCACAGCTCTCCATCCCACTCTTGTCCAGCAATCACGCCTCACTGACCACTCTTTTCTTCTTTACTAGGTTTGTTCTTCATTCAGCAAGTATTTATTGCTTACCAATTATACCAAGTTCTGTATAAAGTGCCAGAGTTAACCAACCAACCATCTTGGAGCTTACTTCTTACTTCCCAGACGGCTCTCTAACACTCTCTTTTTCTGGTCACCAATTCTGGTGCTGTTATTTGCTGGTTTTTCTGTTGTAATTGTTGTTGTTTAAGAGAGGCTTATTATGTAGCATTGGCTGACCTGGAGCTCACTTACGTAGACCAGGCTGGTGGGCCTCAAACTCACAGAGATCGGCCTGCCTCAGCCTCCCTTGTGGGATTTAAGGTATGTGCCGCCATGTCTGGCTTTGTTCTTCTTTTTCACAACATCTCACCTACTCATAAGTCAATGCAATTCAGTCTGCCAGCTGAGAGCCATGCCTTGTGCCAGGCACTGGAGATACAGAAGTAAGATATTGGGCCTGTCTCTCAAGGGAACAGATGCCTCTAAACCCTTAATAGGTAGGGTCATGGAGTACCTGCCATGGGTCAGATACTCTAATAATAAGTCATTTTCTAAACATCTGCATGAGTGAGGCACTATCTAAAGCACCAAGTCTATATGATCCCATTTCATCTTCACAGTTGCCTTCAGAGTAAGCAGCAGTATTTTCCCTTTTACACAGAGAGAAACAAAGGCACAAAGTAACATTCCCAAGACCACATAGATGGTGAGTTGTAGAGCCAGAATTTGAACAAAGCAGTCTGCTATTCCTTAACCAGAGGACTTGGAACTGTGTCTGCGTGTGAATTTTGACCCTCATAACCACCCAGTCCGGAAGACAGGCATTATTACTCCCACTGAAAAACAAAACAAATAGAAACTCAGAGTAGGTAAATATTATCCCCAAAATAGAACTGTTGGTAAGAGGTAGATTGGGAACCTGAAGCCTAGTTGGCCTGTCTGGAGCTTCTGCACAGGCAGGTGCCTCTCGGCAGGGTGAAACCTAGCACAGAGCACAGAGGGGAGGTCTCTGTGGGAAATCAACTGGGGGCTGTTAATTCTGCCTCAGAGAGCTAGCCAGGGTCTGCCAGAGAGGAAGATACTTGATCTGGGCCTTGAAGGCTAAAGAGGATTCAGAAGGAGGTAAAGGAAAGAAAGGCAAGGGAAGGTCAAGGAACAGTATGTACCCTGACATGCCCACTGTCAGGAGGTGTACAGGTTAACAGGGGCGACACAGTAGAGGAGAATTGGGAATTGAGACTGAAGCATTGAGTCAGGGCCACTTGGAAGGATTTTACTTAAATGCCTGAGTTGAGCCTTATCCTGAGTGCCAGGGAGGGGCAGAGATGTCACAGATAAAGCTTTAAGGCTATCCAAATAGAGGAGGGACCAGAGTAGGGGAAGAGCTGAAGTCAGCAAGACAGGGAGACAGACTAAGAGGCTGGCTGTACGTGGTCCTGGCAAGGGGTGGGGACCTAAACCAGGAAAGCTGCAAAGGGAAAGGCGACACACAGTTGCATTTGAGAAACATTTTGAGAATGTGGTAACCAAACTAGATATAAAACATGAAGATATGGGAGAGAACAGAACAGAATGAGCAGAGCAGATGGTATCTAAGGGCAGGAGCTGAGGAGCAGGCGTGGCAGGGAAGTGGGAGTACAGCTAAGAGCTCAACATGGACCTTAAGTCTGAAGCATCTGTAAGAAACTGAGAGAGGGAGAAGAGAGAGAGATCGAGAAAGAGAAACCAGGAATATGGATTAGGGTTCAAAAAAGAGTGTCAGGACTGGAGAGCTGAATCTCCTTAGCACATGAGTACAAACGAAAGACTTACTACAATATTGTATTGTATTGTCCAAGAAGTGAACAGGAGCCAAAAAAGGGGGGAGGAATGAAGTCCTGGGCCACACCAACATTTCTGGGCAAGTGGAGCAAGAAGAATCCATGCGGAGGGGAAAAGAATGGTTGGCTACTGCTCACATTTATTGAGCACCACCTAATGCCATTTAATCTACATGGCATCCTGGAAAGATGGGGATGGCCTCTCCATTATGCTGAGACACAAAGTTGACTTGTGTGAGATCTGACAGCTGGTGAAAGTCAATGTTTAAACTTGGGTTCCTGTCCAAGCACAAAGCCAGCACTTGCTCCGTTCTGCTAGGCTGCTGCCCTGAGGAGGCTGGAGAAAGCATGCAAGAGGTGGAGGGAGGCCAGGAGCAAAGGAGGAGCAGAAACAAGGCAGCCTAGGGTTTCAGCACCTCAGAGGGTCAAGGGCAGTGAAGTTTGCAAAGGTACTTTTGTTTCTCAACTGAAAGGCCCGTGTGGCCTTTGGGAGCAGTTTCAGGAGAGTGGTGTGGGAGAGAATGTAGTGGGGCCTGAGATGTGTTCTTCAGATCTGTGGGACTTTCTTCACAAGCCCATATATGCAAATCTGTCCTCATCCGGCTTTGATCACTTTGATAATAGCCTTTTCCCAGGCCTACACCTGCCTCATCCCACTCTGTCCAATCTACAACAGCAAAGAACATTAATTATCCTCGCTAAGGCAAGGTACCATGCAGGGCTGTTAGAAGCACATGAGCAAGATGGTAGAAACTGGATGCTGCCTCCGTCTTTAGCCGTACTCCTTCTAGTCATATTGCTCCCATGATCACATGAGACACTAGGAAAACCACACCTTTATTCTGGGTCCCTGTGATCTTGAAGAAATCCTGTGTGCTCACAAAGTCTTGATTGTCTCATCTGTACAAAAACAGAGCTGTTAAAGAAAGCACCTGACAGCTCTGACTGCCTCATGATATTCAAACTCCCAAAAAGGCTTCCCGAACAAGCCTGGCATGGAAGTATATGCCCATCATCCCAGCACTTGGCAGGCTGAGGCAGAAGGATCCTGTCAGTTTGAGCCCAGCCTGGACTACATACTTTAATATCCTGTCTCAAGAAAAGAAGGGGAATGGGGAGGAGAGGAAAAGGAGATGAGATCTCCCAAATACCAAACACTCTTAAAGAATCCAGGTTTCTCTGCCAAGGGACCCTCGTTAACTGGTCAATTTGTTGTGGTTGTTTTCTTCTATTTAAACTATCTTTGGTACCTGAACCTAACACAGTTTGTCACTGTCTCACCCCTTTCCTACCAAACATGCACATAACACAGTGCATACACAACACACAGCTCCACTATTTGAGCTGAAATATACCAGTCACAGACATCTAGTGACTAACTTGACCTGATTTGGGAAAGGAATAGGAAGCATAAAATATCTTTTTTTTCGGTCTTATTGGGCAGGGTCTCCCTGTAGCCCCAGCTGGCCTGGAACTCACTATGTGCCGGCCTCTCCTCGGCCCGAACTCCACTGGTTGCGCACCAGTCCCCGTAGCAGAAGGTCGGGGCAAGGAGAGAGACCAGTGCAAGTGGGGGGGGGACACCCTTGAGAGACGGTGTCAGCAGATAGCTCGTTTATTATGGCGGAGCAGAGGTTTATATAGGAAAGTTTTGAGGGCAAATTGGTGGGGTTGGTTTTCTGGCAGGCCAGCAGGTAAGGGGAGGGAGGGGGCTTCTAAGGCTACATGGCCTTTGTCCTGTCCTCTGATCACATGATCTACAAGAGACCTGACTAGGATTAAAGGATTAGAGGCCTAATAGTTTTGCTTGGGGGTTGTTGGGTAAGAGACTGTATCTAGAATGGAGTGGGCCAGTTTCCTGCCATCCTCACTAGGAGGTATCCGGCCTAGCAGCCATGCTCTACATTCCAGGCACTCCTGGCTTATCCCAACATCTATGTAGATCAGGTTGGCCTTGAACTCATAGAGATCTGCCTGCCTCTTGCTCCCAAGTGCTGGGATTAAAGGTATGTGCCACCATGCCCAACAGAAGCAAAAATATCTCAACACTGCTTTCCTTTTCGGTCTTCTCCTTCCTACCAGGTGATCATGGTGACCGGGGATCACCCTATCACAGCCAAGGCCATTGCCAAAGGTGTGGGCATCATATCAGAGGGTAATGAGACTGTGGAGGACATTGCAGCCCGGCTCAACATTCCTGTGAGTCAAGTCAACCCCAGGTGAGACCTTTACAAGGACCCCTGCACCTGGCCAACATGTCCTCTCTCACAGAAATCATGAGTGTCCCTTGGTAATATTTGCATAGCATCTACGGGACCTTTAGACTAAGGCCTTTCCTCTGACACCTCTGTGGCTGCTGTGCCACTGATGAGCTGTGTAACCTTGGACATGTCACCTTACCTTCCTGAACTTGGGTTTCTCAGCTATGAAATTAAGATGCTGTTCACATGGTGGAGTTGCTCTAGGGATGGGATATGAATAAAGAAAGTGGTACCCAGCCTAGAAAACTGTGCTTGTGCCTGTGGTGATGCCTCATGGTGAGGATGTAGTGTTGCCTCCTAAGAGAAAAAGGGAAGAACTCAACATCAAGGAAGGGGGCACTGAAGCAAAGGGGGAATCCGCACCCCCCACTGGGAAGCTAAGGCTCCCAGGTAGTAAGGAGAAGCAGCAGGACTTGCACAACTGTAGGGAGTCAGCTGTCTCTACCTCTACCCTCCAGAGAAGCTAAGGCATGTGTGGTACATGGCTCAGACCTGAAGGACATGACGTCAGAGCAACTGGACGAGATCCTCAGGGACCACACAGAGATCGTGTTCGCCCGGACCTCCCCTCAGCAGAAGCTCATCATTGTAGAGGGGTGCCAAAGGCAGGTGAGCAAGACAGCAGGAGGCAGAGACAGGACAAATCAGGGGCCAGACAGGGGGGATTTTGTTCTCAAACACTTGTGGTATCTTCTCCCAGGGAGCCATTGTGGCAGTGACTGGTGATGGGGTGAACGACTCCCCCGCACTGAAGAAGGCTGACATCGGCATTGCCATGGGCATCTCTGGTTCTGATGTCTCTAAGCAGGCAGCTGACATGATCTTGCTTGACGATAACTTTGCCTCCATCGTGACAGGCGTGGAGGAGGGTGAGGAAGCTGTGTGGGCTGGTGGTACCCAGGGCCTCTGAGGCTAGCCCTTCTGCTTCCTGTGACTTTTACCTCAGATTCCAGACCACATCAGCCTGTTTTAGCTTCCCTCAGACTTAAAACTTTCCTCTCTCCAGAAAATGAGCAGCCACACCTCAGGGGATGGGGTGGGAAAGGTCTCTCTAATCTCCCTGATGCCCTCAGAACCTCTCCACAGGCCGCCTGATCTTTGACAACTTGAAGAAGTCCATCGCATATACCTTGACCAGCAACATCCCTGAGATCACCCCCTTCCTGCTGTTCATCATCGCCAACATCCCCCTCCCTCTGGGCACTGTGACCATCCTCTGCATTGACCTGGGCACAGATATGGTGAGGCCAGAGGGTGGAATGGGGGGAAAGCCAGGCAGCCACATAAATACCAGGGTGGGAAAACAGGTGAAGGGGCTGCAACCAAAGCAGCTGACTAGACCCTGACTGTGTAGATAAGCCTGGGCCTGGAGGAAAATAGAGTCTCCCCGCTACCCTGCAGTCCTGGGGATTGAACCTAGGCCTCACTCATGCTAGGCAAGCACTCTACTCCTGAGTTATATTCCCAGTGGTAATAGGATCTTAAGGTAGGTGTGCTGAATTCTGTTGAAGATTCTTCGTGCTGATCAGTCACTGTTCTTGTTTCTCACATTCCTTCAAATGTCTCCCCTTCCTCCATATCCTATGGACACAGGTTCCTGCCATCTCATTGGCCTATGAAGCAGCTGAGAGTGACATCATGAAAAGGCAGCCACGAAACTCCCAGACAGACAAGCTGGTGAATGAGCGGCTAATCAGCATGGCTTATGGACAGATAGGTGCGCCAGGCCAGAGGCTTGGAAAGGTTTCCCCCAAAGGCTTCTTCTAGTGTCTGAGAGAGATGAGTAAAATTTCACGAGTAGGGCCAACCCCATGAGAGCCAGGAACTTCCATCTCTGTCCCCCAAAAGTGTCCCTTTCCTGCCTCCTTCTCTAACCCAGGTCCCAACCTTTGCCCACCACCTCTTCCAGGCATGATCCAGGCACTTGGAGGCTTCTTCACCTACTTTGTGATCCTGGCAGAGAACGGTTTTCTACCATCACGGCTCCTGGGAATTCGCCTTGACTGGGATGATCGGACCACCAATGACTTGGAGGATAGCTATGGGCAGGAGTGGGTGAGTGGGGCTGTGTAAGTATGATACACACAAGATAACATGGGGCTGAAGGCCTGGCCATTTGGGCCCAGGGGCAGAGGGTGGATTCGGTGCCAGGTTTAACAGCTGCCCAAACTGTGCTGTATGCTGCAGTTATCCCTTCCCCTGATCCTTTATGTTTCCCTCTGCACCCTCTCCCCAGACCTATGAGCAGCGGAAGGTGGTGGAGTTCACATGCCACACAGCCTTCTTTGCCAGCATTGTGGTAGTGCAGTGGGCTGACCTCATCATCTGCAAGACCCGCCGCAACTCAGTCTTCCAGCAGGGCATGAAGTGAGCACCCACTACTACCAGGACCTATTACCCAGGCAGAGTTCTCTAAACATGGCTACCAACCAGTGGAGATCAGGTTTCCAACACCAGACCACCTCAACCCCTGGGGCTCAGGCCTGCCTAGGAGGCATCTGGTTGTAATAGCCAGCAGCTTTTCTACAGCTAGGTTTGAAATAGACATGAGCAAGGAAGGAATGACAAAACTATCAACTAAGGTCTAACGTTGCTCCTAGTGTATTTTGTTATGGTTTCCTGCCTTCCTTTCTGTCTTCCTTCTCTCTCTCCCATTCTCCCTCCTTCCTCTTCCATTCCCTATTTAAGTGGTACCTTGCCCCATCCTTTGCCCAGTCCTAAATCCAGGGTCTCCTAGGCATCCTACCAACACTTGGCAGATAGCCAATTGTATAGTACTTGCCCTGTAGTGCTGCATCTACCTAGAGGCGTGTTCAAGCCTTCCTACAGTGCAATACCATGTACCAGGCTCTGAACTAAGTGTCTCACTGACACTAACTTCACAACAGGTCTACCAGGTGGATATTATGGTACAATATATGGGCAAGAAGCCCACGAAAGGTTAAATGATATGCTTACAGTCACCCAGCCTGTCTCTAAGGCCCAAGCTTTCAACTCCCACCCAACCTTGTGGTAGCTCACCTGTCACACATCTGGCATCTTACTTATGAATCTAACATGGATGTGGGCTGAGTGCTGAAGGGATCAAGCTGGTTGCTTTTATTTTTTCCTACAATAAACAAAAGTTACAAGTGAGTTTTGTTCCAGAGACTCTAAGAAACTGGGCACCATCCTGTACTGGATATTTACAGTGTGGCATATGAGTGACACAGGAAGGTGGAAAGACAGCCAGCTGGTTAAGTCAGTCCACTTAGAGGCAAATGAGAAACAACTTCAGTCTGGCTGAGCACAGGGCAGAAGTACTGATACAACAAAGCACTGGACCGGACCGGACCGGACCGGAGTGCACCTGGGCCTCACCTTCCGTCCTTGGGCTATTGAAAGTCCTCAGAAGCATTATCAATATTATTTCTAAAGGCTGTATGAAGCCAAGCACTTACCTGCAGGAAGGCTGCCAGGTTTTCTAGTGGGCTCTCCTTAGGCAAAACCAAAGAAAACATATCACGAAGCATAGGGATGGCATGCTAATCTACGGTTCTGTTTGGAACCGTGAATATGTATAATAAATTGTAAATGGGAAATATGCTCATCACTTATTAACAAGTATAGGTTGAGAGACAAAAATCAATTCAATTAAAATGTGGATTTTATGGAAGGACAACAATGGCTTCTTCCTACGTCTTCTTCAGATACCTTCTCATGCTTATGTAACCAAAGAAAAACAGTCTTTTAATGATTATTATAGAGACAGAAGAAGCATGAGGCTCCAAGAAGTTAGGCACTGTTTATTACCCAGAACCAGGAAGTGGTTAAGCTGGCAACAGACTTGACCAGCCTGTTTCTAGACACTGCCTTCAGAACCTTGTTCTGCCCTGCTTTTCAATTCTGCTGTAATGAGTATGACTTAACCACTTCCTAGGCAGTGGCACAGGAGCGGGCATTCTCTGAGTTCAGTATTTTGCGAATACCCTCTTCTTCATTCAGTGTCTGGGATAAGCAACCACCATGGCCTGCAGGAGGTGCTAAAAGATAAAAGGTATCCATGGCCTCTGCCCAGAAGGAGCTTTCAAGGCATCTTGCTGGGAAGATGATATTTTCCCAGTCCACATGCGTAGAGTAATAACAAAACTACAAGTTGCCTGTGGACAGGCCTCTGTTGACCACTGTATCTCTGGAACATGAGGAACAATTATTTAATGAAATAGTTGGAGGTAACTGAATAAGCAGAAAAAGAAATGTTTCCTTTGGCTACATGAAGCATGAAATGTTTGAAGCAGACATGGGAAGATGTCATTTAGAACCCTTCCCTAACCTGTCTTCCCTTCTGCCCCAGGGGTTTCCCTGAAGCTCTTCCTCCTGACCCCTCCCCGCTTCAAATGCTACCTCCCCCCTTTTCTTTTCCTTTCTAGGAACAAGATCCTGATTTTTGGGCTTCTAGAAGAGACGGCATTGGCTGCCTTTCTGTCTTACTGCCCAGGCATGGGAGTAGCCCTTCGCATGTACCCACTCAAGTGAGTGTCCTGTTCAGTGGCTGGATGAATGGTGCAGAGGCACCTCAGGCCCCTTCTAAGACCCAGGCTCTGAGTCACTTGAGTGCCTACCTTTGGGACACTGTGCCTGCCTCTGAGGCGCCTGACACTCCCTCCGTTGCTTTCAGGGTCACTTGGTGGTTCTGTGCCTTCCCCTACAGTCTCCTCATCTTCATCTATGACGAAGTCCGAAAGCTCATCCTGCGGCGATACCCCGGGGGTAAGCACCACCACCCACTCCAGCATCCCCTCCAGAGCTGCACACCCACACCCCACTCCCACCTCACATCCTGCTTCTGCTCCTCAGAACCCTCCAATCTTGAGGTTCCAGGTCATAGAAACCCTGACTCTGGAACATGCCTATCCTGGGCCTGCATCCCATGTAGCTCAGCATGGGTCTTCAAGGCCTCCACCTTCCGTACAATCACAGAACATCTGAATTAGAAAGGCCCTTTGAGGTCATCTGATCGAGTCCATATTTGTAGATTAAAGAGAGACACAGAGGTGAATTTATTTGTTCAAGATCATAAGGCAAGGAATAGCAGACCTGGCACCAGAATCTAGGTCTCTTAATTCCCAGGCATCAACCAGAGCTTGTTTATTTTTCCAACAGCAATTTTTATCATTTGCTGGGTTAAAAATGGATAACTTACAAACCACACATCGTCCATGAACAGTGTTTGGGTTGATGGGCCCAATATTTTATGTGTGTGGTTTCCTAATGGGCCCAGTATCTAAAACTTTGGCGTTTTCATGTAAAATCTAAATTTCTGGCTTCTAAAAACAATCCAAAGAGCTGTCCGTCTTCTGGCCACATTCCTTCTGGTGTGGCAGCTGCCTCTGAGACACTCAATTGCCTCTGAGGAGCCCTTTAGGCATTTGCATTTTCAGCCTCCACTAAGCTAAATACAAGTCTGCCCTGAAGGCACCCTCTCCATACCCTCAAACACACAGCTCAAGCCTCAGGCCCAGAGTGTCCCTCTTACCCCTTGCTTCTTTGACCCTCTTCCTCAGGCTGCTCCTTTCATCTGGCCTCAGCTACTCCAGCCCTGGGGGGAGGGGGCGATCTTTTGCCTCATTTTGAGCTCCTCCAGTAACCCTTATCCCAATCTCTCTAACAGGCTGGGTGGAGAAGGAGACCTACTACTGAGCTCACTGGAAGAAGCAGGAATGGGAGAGATGGGCCCTCTGGAGGTGTTGCAGGGGTGGTGGAAGGAAGGGATGAAAAAGAACTGGGGTGGTATTTTGGAGGAGAATTTAGGGAGGCAGAATGAGGCCATTGGAAGAACTAAATAGCAGGTAAGTAAACTTCCTGCTCCATAGGCCCAGCTGAATGTTCAGGCACTGCAGTTAGGGCCTTCTCCCCAGACCCTCTTCCATTCCACTCTACCATGTTGTCTACTTTTCCTGAAGAGCTAAGGTTGCCCCAGCCTTCCCTATACCCCAATCCTTCACATTCACTTCCTACTCAAACAGATCGACATCCAAAGGCTAATCTGTCTAACCCTGGAGAAGGAAACCCTTTCACCAAGTGTCCCTTTATGTGTCCAGCCTCATTCCTTTACCCACTCTTCCTATCCTTAGCTTCCTACCTGACTGATCCTTTTCTTCCCCTTAGACCTTGAAATCCCAAAATTCTCCTTCTGCCTGAGGCCAGAAAGGGAGGTTGGTTGGAGAGGCTGGTTCTGTCCCCAGTCAAGGCCAGTTAGGAAAGAAGAACTAGGCAGGCGGGGGAAGGTTGGGGTATGCTGGCTGAAGGAGGAGACAGCAAAGGAAGGAAAACAGGCAGTGACCAGAAGCTTGGTGTCCTGAGTCTCCAAGTGGGTGGGGTGGGCTCCAGCTCTGCGTCCCACCTTCATAGACTAGCACACTAACAAACTAGACTAGCAGCAGAGGCAAGACCAGGAGACATGTGTGCCACTTAGTGTGCCCCTGACCCCTGGCTATGGTCTTCTCTGTCCACAAGACCCTCATGTCACAGAAGCTACAGCGCCTCAATCATGTGCTCTTTGGAACACCCAACTCTTCAGGTGCTTCATGCTGTTCTGAGCCCCCCATCAGCTGCCTGTTCTCTCCCAACTCCATGACTCCTTCCCCTCCGTGCCTATCCAAACGAACCTGCATCATTTCCAGCATTGTCAAGCTGGTCCTGAAAAAAGACCTTCTGGCCTTTGGCAGGAATTGGGGTAGAGACGTTTCCAGAACATTCCTACCTTTGAAGGACATGAAGAAGCAGCTTAGGTCATGACATGGTCAGAACTTTTAGACACAAGGAAAAATCTTAAGAGAACTGCCTTTGACCCCTCAAATGGCAGGGCCACCCCTCCCAGGCAGGCGCTCACTTTCAGAGAAAGGAAGCTGGCTTCAGGTTCCCTATGGAATATCGTTTTCTTTCCTTTCTCCCTTCTCACCTAATATTTTTGCTCTGTAGGCAACTCTGCCCATTCTCTAAGCCTAGCTTAGAAAACACTGCAGAGATGGACTTTGATGAACAAGTCAAACAAGTGAGACAGACACCAAGGAAAACGGGAGGCCTAAAGCCGAAAGGAAGGACAGAAGACAAGCATTAGGTCAAGCCCCTAAGCAGCCTCCCAGTGCCTAGTATCTCATTGCATTGCAACTTTGCTTTATCAAGAACCTTGAAATGAGTGAGTCATGGCCTTGAGTTGGAAATCTAAATGGTATGCTGTATTTATTTGGGCCTGATTAATTTGACATCATTGACTATGGACAAATGTTTGTCTTTGCACAATCAATAAAGAAGTCTTTTGGTTAGTAAATTAAGAGTATAAACAATATTTCTAAGTCTATCCCAGAGTATACTTTTCAGGCACTTTAGGAGTATCTTTTTAGAAGCAGAAAATGTATAGACTAATTATCATCAGTCCTGATGTATTTGTTAAAGAAACATCTACAGGATCTTTACTGATGACTTTCTGTAAGACATTAGTTTGAGGCAATACATATGTACTTGAAAATAATAAAGTTGCATTTCTTTATGATAAATGAGAAATCTCTCTCATAATTGTTTTCTATACTTCAGACTCACCCCTCAAATTGTGGTATTGGATGTGTGCTGTGGAAGGACTTGGCTTGTTGAGGGAATCCCCAAAAAAGGGGATGTGTCTGGAATAGTAAGGAAACAGTCTGGTCATGGACAGAGCTGTTGGAGAAAGAGAAAGAGGAAGAAGTTGAGCTGTGAAAAGTGCTCGTGGGTCTTTGAGAACCATGATCATTTCTACTTTTTCTGGTTCAGATCAAAATCAGACCACTTTCAATCTGAGGGGTAGGGAATAGAGGCTCTGGGGTGGAGACTACCACAGTCAGCCAGCACCAATTAACAATCTATACTATATGCAGAGCCCTAGTCCAGGGCTATCTTTTGGGAATAAGAATAAAGCATACACAGCCTCGAAATCTACCTGAGTAGATGTTGGCAACCTTTCTACACAGGACGAATCTGATAGGCAGGGGGGTGGGGAATGACACTGCACTGAGATGGACAGGCAGTGGATGGTGTGCATTCCTCCAGAGATCACTGTGGATGAAAGACAGGATGACGTGCATTCCTCCAGGGGTCTCTGGAGATGAGATGCAGGGAGACACAAGAATCTCAGAATAACCATCAGAAGTCAGTTCCTGCCCAAGCAGGAGCTCTCTGTAGAGGTGATGTGGGCATCATCCTTGTGGTTGTTGTAGTAAATGATGCTCACTTTGTGCCATCAGAATGTCAGTTTTCAGGGCTGGAGAGATGGCTCAGCAGTTAAGAGCACTGGCTGCTCTTGCAGAGGACTGGGGTTTGATTCCCAGAACCTCACATGGCGGCTAACAATCATCCATAACTCCAGGTCCAGGGGAATCCAACACTTTTCTAACCTGTCTGGGCATTGCATGACACAACACAGGTGCACCAACACACATGCAGGCAATACTCATAATATAAAAGCAACAAAATTTTTTTTTGAAAAATAAGAATGTCAGTTTTCTTTATAAAAGTTAAAGAGGAAGCGAGATTAAAATTTACTTTGATCTCACCTCAGAGTCTTTGTTCTTGAAGGATCTTCTGCCAAGAATACTTTCATCTTCCATGCCTGGCTTCCTCCCTTCATTCAGATTACTACTTAGATATTACCTCCCCTGGGAAACACCCTCACAGTCAACTCAGATAACACTCAGGCATTTCTTTCTCTAGTCATTTTGTTTTATTCATAAATACTAACTCAAACTTAGGTATGAAAATGGATGGATGATGGATGGATAGATAAGCAGGCTGATTGAGGTAATCTGTCAAAATTTATGCACATAGGCTACAGGGCTGGAGGTGTGGCGTGCTTGCCTAGCATACGTGATACCCTGAGATTGTTTCATTTGTGTATCTGACTCTTCTAGAATCAGTTCCATGATACTTTTTCTTTTAATTTGTTTGTTCTTTTATGGGTTTTGTTTAGGGAGTGTTGCTTTTGTTTTGCTACAGGACCTTACTTCACAGCCCTGGAAGGCATTTAACTCTTGATCCTCCTGCCTCTCAGCCTCCAAAGTACAAGGACTGCAGGTGTCTTTTCTTTTGTTCACCACCTTTATCCTCAGCACCTAAGGCAATATCCGACACACAATAAGCAATTAATAAAGATTTGCTGGGTGACTAAGAGAATCCTCATAACTATATAGTACAATGATAACTATTATCTCCAATTTATAGATGAGAATATGGGGGCTCACAAAGGCTTTAAAGAATGTAGTTGGAATTTCAACTGTGGTAAGCAGCAGACCCAGGATTCAACCCAGACTAGTCTGAGTTCAGGGACAGTCCTCTGTGCCACCATGCCACAGTAGCCTTCACCAGCAGGTACAGAAAGCCTGTGGACAACAAAGGGCCAGATCAGCCCAGAGGTTTAGTAAAGTGTGGAGGCTGTGAAGGGAGCCAGAAAGTCTGTGCACAAGGAACACTGGAGCAGTGGAGGTTGGGTAGATCCATGTGATTAGAATCAGAGAAAGGGAGAATAGCTAGACTTAAAGATGCAGCAGGGGATTAAGGAAAAAGTAGAGGGCTAAAGAGATGGCCCAGTGGTTAAGAGTACTGGCCACTCTTCCAGAGGATCCTATTTGGTTCCCAGCACCTACATGACACCTAACAACTATCCCTAACTCCAGGTCCAGGGACCCTGGCGCCTAGCCTCCAAGGGCATTGCATGCATGTGGTGCATTTACATACATGCAGGCAAAACACTCATGCACATAAAATAAAAATAGATTTTTTTTTAAGAAATACAAGACTCAACTGCCTATCAGAGGACCTTTGCCCAGAAAGGAGAGACTCTATTGAATGTAATGCTAGAAATTAGGTCCAGGCTTCCATGCAGGAAGACAGACTTTCCATGGCATTTCTCTTTCATCTTCAGAACAGGAAATGTGATAATTCACCAGAAACAGATGACAAACTAAATATTCAAAATGCTAAGAATACATCAAAAAATGGCAGAAAGTTATTAGATCAGTATCAAAGGAAGATGTTGAACACAAAGTGAGTCTTTCAAAAACATCCCAGTCAGCTAGTGGCATATGTTGGTAACCCCAGCATTTGGGAGGCTAAGACAGGAGGATTATTAGTTCAAGGCCAGCCTGGGTCACAGAGTAAGACTGCATCTCAAAAATAAACAGGGGCTGGAGAGATGGCTCAGGGGTTAAGAGTGCTTATTGTTCTTTTAGAGGATCCAAGTTCAGTTCTTAGCATCCACATTGGGTAACTGTGGCTCCAATTCCAGGGAATCTGACACCCTCTTTTGGCTTCAGTGGGCACCCAAATGTGTGGCATTCACTCACACAGACCATACGCATCCATATAAATTTAAAATAAAATAATAATGAATCTTTTAAGAAACAAAAAGCCTTTGCTCCAACATATTCGATGGAGATTTTTTTCCCCCAAATTCCTCAAAGGATATTCTTATACTATTTAAACGCTAGTAGGATATAGAAAATAATATTGAATTGCACAGTCTACCTTATGAAAGAAGTATTTTTTAAATATTTTTTTTATTCTTTCTATTTTATGTGTATGCGTGTATTGCCTGCATGTGTGTAAATGCACCTGCGTCATGCAATGCCTGTGGAGATCAGAAGAAGCCACTGGATTCCCTGGAACTGGAGTTACGGACAGTTGTTAGCTGCCATGTGGGTGCTGGGATTTGAACCCAGGTCTTCTACAAGAACAGCTAGTGTTCTTAACCAATGAACCATCTCTCTAGCCCCATGAAAGAAGTATTTTAACAAAATGTTTTAATACCTATAATAACTCCAGGGAAATTCAAGGAAGTATATTTCAAAGAAAATGCTAGTAACAACTTATATGGACTAGACAAATGATTAAATAATCATTTCAAATGGCATTGAGAAGGCTATCAGTGAAACTCAGCATCTGCTTCTGATTCAAATGTTGAGGAAAAAATATACTGGAAAATGTAATCGTGTTCAAAGAAGAGGGGAAGGGATGAAGTCTAGCAAATTAATAATAATAGCAACTATAATAAAATCGAAAGTAACATCAAAATCTTGAATAAGGAATTAGCATTTTAAAAGTTGAAACGGGCACCAGGCAGACTGGCGTGGGCCTTTAATCCCAGTAACCAGGGACTAGAGTGAGACTCTGTCTCAAAAACACAAAAGCAAAATAAAACAAAAAGTTGAAACAGGGACTAAGAAAATGACCACTGGGTAAAGTACTGTGAGCTGAAAGCTGGGGAAGTGGAGACAGGAGGATCAGGTACTCACTGGCCAGCTGATTTTGCTGAAACAGGGAACTCTGGGTTCAGTGAGAGGTCCTGTCTCAATATGGTGAAGAGTAATGGGATGACAGCCCGCAACGCACCCACACACGCACGCAGGCACGCCCGCACAAGCATACACACAGACACGTGACCACACACATATAGTACACACAGTAAAAGGAAAAAATGTTGAAATAAGCCAGGAGTAGTGGCCATACCAGTAAATCCTAACATCTGGGAAGTTGAGGCAGGAGAACCACAAGTTTGAAGCCAGCCTGGGCTACATAAAGACTACTCTGTCTTAAACAAAACAAACCCCCCCCCCCAAAAAAAAAGCTGAAATAAAGAGCCAAACGAATAAAATTTTAAAGCATATTTTCTGCATAAAGGGCGCAACTGCTTAATAAAATCTAAGAAAAATAACCAAACCAAAGGAGAACAGCAACAATAAGAAGGCTGGGAAGTAATAAGTTTAAAGTTACAAGATACAAAATTCTGTCTTTAAGCCATCAGAAAAAAAAAACAAAGATAGAAAACAGAGCACAAAGGGCTTCTTTTGGCATCAGAATCAAAACAAGTACACTTGAGTCTTCATGTGTACAGCATGTAGTATTAAAATTTAAAGGCAGGATGATAGAAATAAAAAATGTGTATACATAGAGAGCTAATCTTGACTGCTGTTTGGAAAACAGAATGTAGTAAAGACAAAAATTAAGTTACTTTGAAAGAGTCAATCTAATATTAATCAAAATCTTCACTATATTTTTATAAAACAACATGTTTTTGACATTCACTATAATGGCAATCAGGCAAGAATTTGAATTTTTAAGATAATTATACAGTAAATGAATAGATAACTATGATGTGTAACCTATTCATCCAAACATATTTTAAAATACTTTGGATCAAAGTGACTTCATTATCAAAATCTCCTATTAGGATTAAAGCTGAAAACTCATCATTTCACATCATGCAGGCATGATTTTTGGAGCAGCTGCTCCGTGCCAGGCCCCATTCCGAGGGCTGGGTATAGAGACAGGAATAAGCCAGCATGTGATGGCTTGATCTTCTAAAGATCAAGGTCACAGGGACTAGGCAGATAGCAAGTCAAAAGATCATCTCAGAGGGTGAAAGTGCTGTGAAGTGATGGACAGAGGGCTGGCCAGAGGCACAACTTTGCACTTAACCATCAGAGAGGTCTGAAGACCTCCCATGTATACAACTGTTGTCACAGATTATTGCATGAATAAATTTTGTGATTTTTAACTTCAGATCTAAACTTGTTTTTAAGGCTTTTTTGATCAATATTAATCACAAAGACTGTGAGAAAATGAAGTATGTATGACAAGGAGTCTAACAATTCAATTTAAAAAGAAAACAATGGGAAATTGGAAAATGATAATATGCTTCATAAAATGCAACCCAGAAAGCCTAAAGGAATAAGAAAAAATATTCATAAAGACAATAAAGAAATGCAAATTAAAACACTGAGAAGTCAACGCTCACAATTATAATGGTAAAAATCTAAACGATCAAGGTCATCTTGTGTGAGGAGTGGACATTGTTACATCTTGTTGCTAAGCTCTAGGGTAAAGCCCTTTTAAGAACGACTGGAAGAATATTTTAAGATTTGAAGTGAGTGTGCCCTATGATTCAGCAATAGAAATCGATTCTACAGAAATAGAGGCTAACGCTACCTCTAACAAGTTTGCCACCATGGCAATGCTTCTAATGGCTAAGAAAAAAAATGGAAATATCCCCTCAAGCTGTCAGTAGTGGGAGTGAATGCCTGCCGCCACTGAAAGACAGGCTCATGTACCTGACAAGCTGATAAATGAAAGGAGAACTGAATGATGTGTAAAGATTAAAGATAAATCCCCTTTTAGGTCTCTATTTGTATAAACATATGAAAACAAACCCAGAAGAATGGAAGAGTGAGCAGCACGTTAACATCAGCCGCTTCCACCATGGAAAGCTTGTGGGCAGGGCAAGAAGGACTTGTAGTTTTTATTTTATATTTTCTTTTTAAGACAAGATCGCACTATGTAGCCCAAGCTGGTCTGAAACTCGATATTCTCCTAGCTTAATCTCCTGAGTGATGAGATTATTCTATTTTATACCTCTTTTGTTGGAGAGGGGTATGTTAATGTGTGCATGTGTGCGGAGGTCAGAGGTTGATGGAGGATGTCTCCAACTGCTTCCCACCATGCTTTCTGACACAAGGTCTTTCACTGACCTGGAGCTCACTGATCCAGCTAGACTGGCTGACCAGCAAACTGCAGGGATCCTCATCTGTCTTTTCAGCCTTGGTGTGCAGGCACAGGATACCAGGCCCGTGTTTCTACACAGGCACAAAGGGGTCTGAAACCAGGTCCCCAAGCTTGCATAGCAAGCACTCTACTGATTGAGCCATCTCCCTAGCCTCATTTATTTTATACTTTTTTTGGAGTCTCACTATGCAGCCCAAGCTGACCTTGAACTCACAGAGATCTGCCTGCCTCTGACTCTTGAGTGCCAGCATTAAAGGCGTGTGCAACCAGGCCTGGCTATTTTATATTTTTTTAATAAGTAAAGAAAACTCAATCTGTTAAGGAAATAACTAACCTTTATCCCAGCTGGGAAGGGACTATGTCCCTTAGGGAATGAGGAGGAGGCCAGAATCCCACTGTTTTCAGATATAGTCCATATATATATATAGATATATATATATGCATGCATAGCCACATTGCAGTTAAACAAATATCAAATATGAAAATGAGAAAAGATGGCTCAGCAGTTACGAACACTCTGTTCTTTCAGAAGACCCAAGTTTGAATCCCAGCACCCACATGTCACCTAATAACTGTCTGTAACTCCAGTTCCAGGGGATCCAACAACCCCTTCGGTCTTCCGTGGGCATTGCATGAATGAACAGGTGCACTTACCTACATGCAGGCAATACACGCATACACATAAAATAATAATAAATAAAATATTTTTAAATGAGAAAATGTGTGCTAGTTATGTAATTGAAAAATATATGGAAATATATAGCTACTTCAGATCTTTTTTGAATATGAGAAAAAGAGGTTAAAATAATTTGCACATAAAATACATAAAGTCAAAAAAGCACTACCTAAGATATCAAAGAAGGTTAAGAGAAGAGATAAATACACCATTTTAATTTTTTCACATTTATTTTGTGTATGTATTCATGTATACCATGTGCAGAGGACAGGTTGTCAGAAGACAACTTGCAGGAGTCAGTTCTCTCTTTCCACAGTGTGGATACTAAGGATCAAACTCAGGTTTTCAGGCTTGGCAACAAGCACCTTTACCTGCTGAGCCATCTTGCCAGACCAATACATCATTTAGCTACACATAAATTCATAAATAGTGGGGGATGAAGAAATGGCTCAGTGGTTAAGAGCACTGGCCGCTCTTTCAGGGGACCTGGGTTCAATTCCCAGCACCCACATGATGGCTAACAGTCACCTGTAACTCCAGTTTAAGGGATCAGAGACCCTCTTCTGACCTCTGCAGGCATTGCATGACAAGGGTGCAGTTACATACATGCAGACAATACATTCATACACATAAAATAAAAATAATAAAATATTTATTAACAATTCACTAATAGTGAATTCAAGCTACTTACTGAATTCATGCTACATATGTGAGCCATTGTGCTTTATGGAGTGCAGGGTTTCTTAAAATCTTTCCACTTGTGACTCCTTTTCTCCTGAGAAATATTTATAAACACCCAGATATATAAGGATATAGAATAGGTATACAAATCCAACATTTACTGATAATAAATTTACAGAGAAATTTATTTTAAAGTAATTGGTTAGCATACATATAATTTTATCATTCATTAAAGACTAAAGCAGTTCGGGGCATAGTGGCACAGGCCTTTAATCCCCAGCACTCGGGAGGCAGAAGCAGGCGGATCTCTGTGAGTTCAAGGCCAGCCTGGTCTGCATAGCGAGTTCAAGGCCAGCCTGGTCTACATAGCAAGTTCCAGGCCAGCTGGGGCTACAGGGAGACCCCGTCTCAAAAAAAAAAAAAAAAAAAAAAAAAAAAGACTAAAGCAAATTTGCATACTAATGAGATGAATATGCTTATTTTTACATAAAGAATTAAATCTTGGCTGAGTATTTAGTCCTGCAGGACATAGAACATTTCGGTGTTTTTCAGAGTTGATCAGTATTTTTATTTTATAACCATCAATGCTAAGAACACCACTTCTCATAAATGCAAAGTACAAAATGACAGAAGCATATTCCAGAACTGGCTATAAATTATGTCCTAATCCCAAGCCAAAATTCATCGAATGATTTTTTTAATCAAACTCAAGCCAGAAACTCAAACAGCAACTTTAAACATCATTGAACACAAAGTTATACTAATTTGACACTTAATATGCTGAGGAATGACAGTAGGAAAACGTTAAAGGTCTTTATTTTCTAAGAGACTTCTGAGTGCTCAGCCCATCTGTATCATGCCCCCCCGCCCCCCCCCGCCCCCCCCCCCAGGCTCTGGGGACGGGAAGATTGTAAGAGTCAGAGGAGGTGAATGACTACAACAAAACAGTGTTCTCTGGACACTAAAGGACAGGTACACATTTGAACTCACAGCGGTTAAGTCTAACCCATATTGGCAATTGAGAGCTGTTGGGAAGTGGAGTCGGTCCCCCTCTGTTAGGTGGATCCACACCAAAGAGTATTTAGTCAACACAAATTGGACTTGATGGGTTAAAAAAAGTCATGAAATGTCTTCAGAGTGTAGGAAGGCACAGGGGGGATCTGAGAAGAGATTGGGAGGGAGCTAAATATGATAAAAATACATTATATGAAGTTCTCAAAGAATTAATAAAACCTTATTTAAGCCAGGCATGGTGGTGCAAACCTCTAGTCCCAGCACTTGGAAGGCAAAGGCAGGCATATCTCTGTGAGATTGAGACCAGTATGGTCTAAACAAGCAAATTCCAGGCCAGCTGGGGCTAAAGATTCTGCCTCAAACAAACAAACAGGAATATTTAAAAAATAACTAAACCAAAGTATTCTAAAAATATCAGCAAACTACATGAGAATGAATTAATTCCCCCTAAGAAATCAATGTTTCTTTTATTTCTTATTTATTACTTTCTTTCCCACCGAGACAGGTTCTCACTATAAAGCCCTGGCTGACCTGGAATTTGCTATGTAGAGCAAGCTGGCCTTGAACTCAGAGATTCACCTGCCTCTGCCTCCTGAGTACTGGAATTAAACATAAGCATCATCACATCCAGTCTTAAATTACATTTTTAATAAGAAATACATTTTTTGAAATGGAGATCTTTTTTAAAGGTTAAAACTTCATTCAAATTTATGTCTTATAGGGTTTATACTGAGTACAATAATGTATAACTGTATTAATTCAACTGTAAACCTAAAAATTTCCAGCCAATTTGGAAAAAGATGCATCTTATCTCTGGAAATTGTTATTGAATACATCAATGCTGTTTGAAATGCTTCTCCTAATCATGTGGTTATGAAATAAATAATTTTAAAAATTTGTTTCATTGTTTGAGACAGGGTCATGGGTATGTAGGCCACACTGGCCATAAATCACTATGTAGGCTAAACAAACTTGCAATCCTCCTGCCTCTGCCTCTAGGATTACCAAGATTATAGGCATGTACCACAATACCCACCAAGAAATAGATTTTGTGTCTGTGAACTGTGTGTCTGTGTGTGTGAAGGAGCACGTTTGTGCATGTGGAGGCCAGAGGACAACTTTGGATGTCATAAATGAACTGAATAGATGAACTGTAAACCGAAAAAACGGTCTTTATTTTCCAGTATGTTTCTATAAGAAAAGCAAACTTTGTACGTTCTGTGAAAACAATAAGGACTGGCAGATGGGCCAGTGGGTAAACGTACTTGCTGCCAAGCCTGAGGATCTGAGTTGGATCCCTGGAACCCATGTGGTAGAAGGAGAGAACTAATTCCTACAAGTTGTCCTCTGACCTCCACACAGGCTCCATGGCGTGTGCTCTAACACCCAACCCCATAAAACACACATACATAAACATAAACATACACACACACACACACACACATACACACACTAAATAAATACATAGATGTTAATTAAAAACAACAGCAGCACTTGGATCTGAGCCAAGATGTCTCAGGCAGCACTTGGTTGCAGTGATGTGGCGTGATGCAACACGGGTGAATCTGCCAGAAACACGAGATTCGTTATGTTTGATTTCAAATTAATTTTTTGTTGTTACACATTCGGAAATCTTTTATTGTTGCAGATTTTTGCAGCTCCCACATTTAGTTGCAGAAGCCTATATGGGGTTGTCATGCACAGTTGAAGCTAGGGTATAGAGCACATCACTTTAATTCTTATTCTTGCTTTTGTACAGGGTAGAAGGGTTTCCTCTACACAGAAAAGGAAAGCACAAGGAAGACAAACTGCACAAAGTCGCACAACTGGTAAGAAAAGAACACAACATTCTAATCCAGTACACTTTCCAAAGTCCAGAGTTTATCTGGCAAGCTGATGCAAAATCAAAAGATTAAATTCAATATTTGTTAATGAGCCTCACTACGACTGGAATGGTGACCCATACCTGTAATCCCAGCACTTGGGAGGCAGAGACAAAGAGAATCACAAGTTCCAGGCCAGCCGGTACAGAGGAAGTTCCAGGCCAGCCAGGACTACATAGTAAAACCTGTCTCCAAAGACCAAAATAAAATTTAAAAACGGAAGAGGAAAGGAAGGGAAAAAGGGAAGGGAAGGGAAGGGGAGGGAAGGGGAGGGGAGGGGAGGGGAGGGAAAGGGAAGGGAAGAGAAAAGAAGGGAAGGAAAAAAGGAGGAAGTGAGCCTTACCAAACACACATACCTTCTTTATGTTTTTTTGTTTTGTTTTTTTTTTTGTCTTTTTGAGACATGCTCTCCCTATAGCCCCAGCTGTCCTAGAACTCACTATGTAGACCAGGCTGGCCTCGAACTCACAAAGATCCGCCTGTCTCTGCCTCCCAAGTGCTGGGATTAAAGGCGTGCGACACCACACCCGGCATCCTTCTTTATGTTTTAAGTTGCCTGTCTGAAGTATTTCTAAGCCTCAGAACTTAGAAGTTACAAGAATACATGACTTTGTTCTTGTTTTACCCTCTGACCTAAATTCTCTCTATGCAGAACCTGCTCAGTTAATCCTCAAACCAAAGACAAGCTTGTGGATTCTTGGTTAGAACTCCCAGGAGCCCATTATGATGCCAAGCCTAGAATGTTGCCAAGACACCCACAAGGCCTAGGGCTGGGGGCACCTGGCCTGCCCAGAAACTCACTCTGAGGGCTCCTGCTACACTTCCCACCTGCTGAGCCCCTGCATCTTCATCACTTAAGTACCTAGTCCTCCTCCACACCACTCTTCTCTTCTCCTTCACCCTATCACTCATCCTGGCACGCCTTCCTCCACTCTCGCCCTCCACCCGCTCCCTCTCCTTTGCTGTACTGACTCCTCTCCCTTTCCTCCCCTCAGCTTCCCCTTGCTCTCCCCACGCTGCCTTCACGTCCATCTCGCTCACCCCTCCTTCCTCTCATGCCCACACCCTTACTTTCTTTGCTTTCTTCCCACCAGTTGAGCTGAACCAGCTATATCTAGGAATCACTATGGAGCCTGGAGAGGCAAAAAGGACCATGGCCTCTCATGCACAGAATCGAAGCCCAGAGCCTAACATGAAGCCTCCCACCAATAGCAAAAAACTGTCAAAAAGGAAGAAAAAGAAGAAAGATTTAGAGGAGCTGAAGAAGGAAGTGGTCATGGTAAGGACACTGAAACAAAAGGCCCTGAAATACCCACTGCTTTACACATTCTACTTTAAGAACAAACCCTCCTCCCCCACAAATGGCCTGGGGTCATGACCACTTCTCCCTTGATGACTGTATTGTCCCCACAAGATGATCATAAACTAACCTTGGAAGAGCTGAGCACCAAGTATTCTGTGGACTTGACCAAGGTGAGTGGGAAGTCCCTGAGAGTGTCAAAGGTTCTCAGCGGAATTTAGTCACCAGGACAGTGGAGAGGTAGAAAGCAAGACGCCCAACTTCAAATCCAACTTTGTACCTCTTATCCTCAGCCCAATCAAGTTCCACAGAACTCTACTTGATGATCACAGTAACTACCCCAAAGGGAGTTTAAGACCAGGTAAGAGAGTAAAAGTGATTTAGGGATGTGCTTTTGTTTTGTCCCCAGGATCTGTTTATACTCAGGATTTATCAAGGACCCCAAAGAACTTTGTCTTAGGTAGAAATAGTTATTTGTACTTACCATACTAAAAATTAAAATTGGCAAATTTAAAGAATGTTTCCCAATTCATTTACAAATAATAATAGGGGCTGGGCAGGCTGGAGAGATGGCTCAGCAGTTAAGAGCACTGACTGCTCTTGCAGAGAATCCAGGTTCAATTCCCAGGACTCACATGGTGGCTAACAACCATCCATAACTCCAGTTCCAGGGGATCCAACACCCTCTTCTGAACTCCTCGAGCATTGCACGACACAGGTGCACTTACACATATGCAGGCAAAACATTCATACACAGGGCTGGAGAGATGGCTCAGCGGTTAAGAGCACTGACTGCTCTTGCAGAGGACCTGGGTTCGATTCCCAGCACCCACATGGCAGCTACGAAGGGTTCTTAAGCCCAGTTCCAGGGGAATCCGAAGCCCTCTTCTGAACTCTGCAGCATTGCACGACACAGGTGCACTCACATACATGCAGGCAATACACTCATACACATAAAATAAAAATTATAAATAAATATTTTTTAAAACACTCATACACATAAAAATAAAATAAAAGAATAGGGGCTGGGGATGTAGGTCAGGGGTAGAGCCAACTGCAAGGTCCTGAATTCAATCCCCAGCACCATGAAAGAAAGGGGGGGGGATGGAGGGAGGGAGGAAGGAGGGAGGGAGGAAGGAAGGAAAGAAGGAAGGAAGGAAGGAAGGGCTTATTATAAATTAGTATAGATAATATTTTAGTCTAAAATACTATATCTTTCACAACAAAATATTATTGTTTTCTTACATTTTGCAAATCTTTCTAATGTCTATCTTTCTAATAGATGACATCTGAATTCTTATATCTTTTTGGTATTAAAGCTATTTGAATATACTATGCTTTATGTTGCCTTTGGAAAATTGGAAGTGTTAGCTTTGTATCACTGTTACAAAATACCTGGGATAGGAGCTGGAGAGATGACTTAGCAGTTAAGAGCTCTTGCAGAGGGCCTGGGTTTGGTTCTCAGCACCCACATGATGACTAACAACTGTCCTAAGCCCAGTTCCAGAAGATCCGACCTCCTCTTCTGGCCTCTGTGGGTACTGCACGCACATGGTGCACTTACATTACATGCAAACAAAGCACTCGTACACATAAAATAAAAATAAATTAATCTAAAAATAAAAACAAAAACAAATATCTGAGATGAAGAAGGTAAAAGGAGGAAAGGTCTATTCTAACTCAGTTTTGAAGATTTCAATCCATGGCCACTTGCCTGCATTATTTCCGAGCCTGTGGTGAGGAAGAATGTGATAGGAGAAAGCTCATGATAGAACAAAGCTGCTTACCTCGAGGTAGATGGAGGAAGGGAGAAAAGGAGGGGGCAGGATCCCAGTGTACAAAGGCACCTCCCAACGGCCTGCTTCCTCCAATTAAACTGTCCTCTTATGCTTCTGCCAGGTCTCAACAACACTGTTAGTCGGGGACTAAGTCTTTAGTACGAGACATTTAAGATTCAAGCCAAGGGGCGGAGAGATGGCTCAGCAGTTAAAATCGGTTCCCAGCATCCACACAATGGCTAACAACTGCCCATAACTCCAGTTCTAGGGCATCTGACGCCTTCTTCTGACCTCCACGAGCACCACGCACACATGGCATACTTACATACATGCAGGCAAAACACTCATACACATAAAATAAACATAAATTTAGAACTTTTTTTAAAGATTCAAACCAAAAGAATGAGAATCTATACATTCATGTCTTTGGTTTTATTTTCCTGTTTCCAAATTGGAAAGCCAATGTATGGTCAGTGTTACCAACATCATGGATCATGCATACGTAGCCCATCATTACAATGACCTTTCACATTATAATTATCTCTGTATGTTTGTTTCCCCACTTGAACTCCACAAGAGTAAGGACCATTCTTTAAATTTTTTTTATTTTTTTATTTAGTTACTTATTTGTGTGTGTGTGTGTGTGTGTGTGTGTGTGTGTGTGTGTGCACTCATGTGGATGTGTGTGGTATGCACGTGCCATGGTGTAAGTGTGGCAGTCAGAAGACAACTTGTGGGATTCAGGTCTCTCTTCCCACCATGTGGGTACTGGGGATCAAACTCAGGTCATCAGGCCTAGCTGCAACCATCCTTACCCACTGAGCATCTCACCAGCCCAAATGAGTAGGGACGGTTCTTAATTCATGCTGGTATTCTCAGTACCTATCACATGAGCAGGACCCAAGACAGGTTCAAAAAAGGGTTGTAAGTCAATTCATAAACAAACAACAAAGCCCTACATAAGGGTGTTAAACGAAACCCCTTCTATAGCACAAATTCTAAAATCCTACCATATCAAGGGCTGCTTAGTTCTAGACATGTCTTGCGGCTCTAAACAGGAAGTCCTCCTTTGCTGTAACTGCCTTTATCACAGCTTTCTCTCCATCTCCCTTTCTTCTCCACACAGGGCCATAGCCTCAAAACAGCAGAGAAAATTCTGAATCAATATGGACCCAATGTACTGACCCCTCCCCCAACCACTCCAGAGTGAATCAAATTCTGTAAACAAATGTTTGGTGGCTTCTCCCTCCTGCTATGGACTGGTGCTTTTCTGTTTCCTGGCCTATAGCATCCATCTTTATTCAGAAGAAAACCCCAACAAGGATAATGTGAGCCTGCTCATCTAATACCAATCAGACTAGTTTTTGTTCAGCACCCCCACCAACCCTTCTGCTCAGCATGCTGTCTGGCACTCCCAAAGTCTTCTGGCCCAAATCCCCAATAGTTCAGCACTTTAAAAAATATGTGTTTTAGTTTATTTTTATGTATATGTGTTTTTCCTGACTGTTTGTACGTGCATTGTGTGTGTGCGTGCCTGAAAAGGCCAGAAGAGTGTCAGGTTCCCTGGAACTGGAGTTAGGATGGTTGTTAACCATCATGTGGATGCTGGGAACTGAACCTGGGTCCTCTGCAAGAGCAGCCAGTGCTCTTAACCACTGGAGCTACCTCCCCAGCCCCTAGTCCAGCACTTTCTAGGGAAGGCCATCTTGGTTCCTTCTAGCCTTTTCTCTAGAAAGCTCCTGAGCCAGCCCCCTAAGAGGCATAATTTCCATCAGTCTTCCCATCTGGTGAGTCACCACAGCATTTTGCCGTCCTTTTCTCTTCTTCAGAACTTTACCATCTTCATCTCCTCTCTCCTTCCCCCTCACTATCCACCTCTTACCCATCAGAGGGGAGGAAGATTCAGATTCTTTCAGCCTAGAATTTTTTTTTTTTTGACCACTCCATCACCAGGAAGCTGAGTATGCCAGCGCTGCCCCCAATTCTTCTTGGCCCCTCTGCCCTTCAACTCAGTCTTATAGTTTCTTCCATCCAGAGAAGTCGTTACCTTTGCAAGCTGTCTGAGGGTGACAAGGAGTAAAGGACCCAGTAATGAGTTTTTCTTTCCCTATCCACAGCTGTACCTGGGCATTGTACTATCTGGAGTGGTCATCATCACAGGCTGCTTCTCATATTATCAGGAGGCCAAGAGCTCCCAGATCATGGACTCTTTTAAAAGCATGGTTCCTTAGGTAGGACTCATGTGGGAGGATCTCGTGAGAGGAGATGATCAATTGTACTGTAACTCAGTGCCCCGGGGGAATCGTATCCTACAGTGGGAGAGCTGAGTGAGATTGATGAGGGGCCGGGACACTATCAGATCTGAAAAGTACCAGGAAAACTGTGACACCCAGAGGACACAACACAACCAAGTGGTCTAGGCTAAAAGTCACAACTGGCATCAAATGAAGAAACACCCAACACAACCCAAATAGGAACACTATTACAAACAAAAGATAAGGAATGGAGGATATGCTGGATTCATCAAATGTCCATGACATTAAAGTCAACATGTGGAAATGTTCTAATTCAAAAGAGGCTAAAGTGCTACAGCAGCTAAATGCAATGTAGAGTCCTAGGCTTGATGCTGTGTTCCAATTGAAATCCCCATGAAATTCTTCACCGAAAAAAAAAAAAAAAAAAAAAAAAAAAAAAACGCCTCAAATGTCATTTTGGGTCAGTTGACAAATTGAAATTCAGGCAGTAGATTTCAGTATTGCATCAATGTGAAACTTACTGAAACTAATCATTATATAGTTGTTTGTTTTGGTTTGGTTTGGTTTGGTTTTGGTATTTTTGAGACAGGCTCTCCCTGTAGCTGCAGCTGGCCTGGATTCTCTGTGGAAACCAGGCTGGCCTCAAACTCTCTGCCTGCCTCTGCCTCCGCAGTGTTGGGATTAAAGGTGTGTACCACCATACCCGCTTAGAAATGGTTGTTATATAAGAGAATAATCCACTTCTTAGGAAATGTACACAAATGTTTAGGCTAAATCATGATTCATGTAACTTAGAAAGACAGAAATAGAAAGACAGAAAATAAATGGCAAATTAAATGAGGTAAAATGTTAATAGGTAAATATAGATGAAGGTTATATAGTCGTTTTGTTTCCTTGTCTGTCTGTTTTTGAGACAGGGTTTCACTGTGTTTCCCTGGCTAGCCTGTAACTCAATACATAGACCAAGCTGGACTTGAACTCAGAGAGATCCACATGCTTCTGCCTCCCAATTGCTGGAATTAAGGGTGTGCACTGTCTCACCCAGCTCTTGACACTATTTTTGTTACTGGAAAATTTAAATTATCTTCAAATTGAAAAGAATTTAAAGATGCCTGGACATGGTGTGACAGCAGACTGGAGTTCCTAAGCACAGGTCTGGAGACTTAAAGGAACAGGGTCCAAGATTTCCCAACAACATTATCATGTTCTAACCAGATTTTTTTTCCCCTTTAGTATCATTATATAGTATAGTTTAAACTTTTCCTTGGTGAAGAGTTTTATGAGATAGTGCTTTTATAGTTTCCATTCGGAGCTTGGATGTTACCAGGTAGCTCTGATTGCCTAACAAACCACCCCAAACATTTCTTTGTCACAGTTCTGTTGGTGGGCTGCTGCTCTGGTCAGGGTTGACTTCAGCTTGTGCTAGGTGATGTAAGATGACTTCATGCACTTGTTTGAAGTCTGTTGAGATGACTGGGTGACTGGGGCCTTTTTCTTCATGATTGGCTTTTCTTCCAGGAGGCTAGCTCAGGCTGGTTCATGAAGGCAGAGGGCTTCCCAGTACAACAGGGCTAACGTTAACATGCAAGCATTTTTAAGCCTCTGTTGGTATCACATTTGCTAATATCCTATTGGCCAAAGCAAATCACATGGCTAACTGTAGATTTAGGGATGAAGAGATAGATTCTACCTCTTAACAGGAAGGACACCAAAGTTACATTGCAAAGAGTTCTGTGAACAGCAGTGCTAGAAATGTATGCTCTACCAAAGACACTGCCAAGACTACTGAGGTGAATGACTCAGAGGAGACAGGAACAGGGAGCAACACGGGGAAAGCAGGACACTTCATAAAGCCCCTCATGATCTTTCTACAGCAAGCTCTGGTCGTTCGAGATGGAGAGAGGATGCAAATTGACATAAAAGATGTGGTGTTGGGAGACCTGGTGGAAGTCAAGGGTGGAGATCAAATCCCTGCTGATATTCGGGTTATCTCTGCACAAGGATGTAAGGTGAGGTGATACAGAAAGCTATAGGAGTGGGCCTAAGACAACGTGTAGGTCTAAGGTATGGTAGGGACCAGGGTTTAGTTAGAGAAAATAAGAACCTTGATAAGTGTCAACTTGAAATTAGTAACAATAAGGTGATGGTGAGTTTATTTATCTCTGTGTGTTGATGATGATAATTGTGACAGAGGGAGGAAGCTATGCTGTTTTCATAAATCCTTTCTTTTTCCTTTTCTTTACTTTTTCCTTCCTTCCTTCCTTCCTTCCTTCCTTCCTTCCTTCCTTCCTTCCTTCCTTTCTGAGACAGGACCTCACCATATAGTCCTGGCTGTCTTGAAATACTATGCAGACCAAACTGGCCTTGATACTCACAGAGATTCACCTGCCTCTGCCTCCCAAGTGCTGATGTTAAAGGTATGCACCACCATGCCCAGCTCTGTGCTCACCTTTTAACCCATCCTCCCTCCTATCCCAGGTAAACAACCATCCTTAACTGGAGAATCAGAACCCCAGTCTCGATACCCTGATTTCACACATGAGAACCCCCTGGAGACCCGGAACATCATCTTTTCCTCCACAAATTGTGTAGAAGGCGACTATTGTGTCATAAGTAGCACAGATTCAAAAGCAGAGTTGGGAACTCTAAGACGAAAGCTCTTAAGAACATATATTTGAAAGTACTGGAGTAGGAAGATGGTAAACAATTTAGCTTCTCCATCACTCAGGAACTCTATGACTATCCAAAAGGTCAACACCACCATTTCCAAGTTTACATGAGGCTACTACTAGTAAAAGTTGTTACTTCTAGATTGTGTATAGATTAAGTAAGGATAAGATGAGTAGCACAAGGTCTAAGACACTATAAGTGTCTTATAATTGCCAACTATTATTTTAGCTGGTGAAGAACTGAATTTTATGTGCTAAAAATAGCACAGAATAGAAGAAAGTTATTCATGCCTGCTAGGCCATCCTCCTCATTTCTAACTATTCTCTTCCCAGAACAAGACCTCAGCACTGGAAGTTTCAGTTACCAGAGATGCCACTAAGACTTGGCCATCCAAGCATTGACTTTGGCCCTAGAATATAAGGTATCCTTGAACTGAGAGTCAGTTCTAACCAAAGTGGTAACAAAGGACTCAACACCACCACACTGCTCTCTCCTTTGCCCTTTCCTCTTAAGGAAACCTAAAGCTACTCTGGAATATACTTGAAAACCAGTATTAATGTTTAAGGATAAATGTTTTGTTGTCTAGAAACAGCTGTTTTGTTGAATGTATAAATGCATATAGCTACACAGTGCTGAGTTCTTTAGATATTTTCTCTGATTCTCACAATGCCACACAGTAAGTATTATCTTTATCTTGAAAGGCAGCTATGCTCACCACTATACCACCAACATGGAAAATATCCTTATCTTATACATGAAAAACTAAAGTTCAAAGACATTACATGCTCACCATATTCAAAAGCACAACTCAATGGAAGAGAGGAGGATTAGGGATTCTAATGCAAGTCTGTCTCCAAAGCCTATGCCACCTCCTACTCAGCACTCAAAAATTGTTAATAACCACTCCCTATCAACTTGAAAATAGCTTCATAAAAACAACAAGAAAACTAAACAGATACTAAGGAGGAATATAACCAGGAAAATATGTCATATAGCTTATATTATATATAAATGTATATGTACATACACACATATATATGTGTATATACATATATATATAGAGAGAGAGAGAGAATTCATTGACTAGCAGAAAAATGAAAATTAGCAAGCTTTCTATAAAAAATACTGAATTTCTGCTATTATTTTTAGGAAGAAATTTGCTCAGATTTACCCCTCTGAAATGGGGGTTGTGTGTGTGTGTGTGTGTGTGTGTGTGTGTGTGTGTGTGTGTGTATGTCTTTTTGTCTTTTTGAGATAAGGTCTCCCTGTAACCCCAGCTGGCCTGGAACTCATGACGTAGACCAGACTGGCCTCGAACTCACAGAGATCCACCTACCTCTGCCTCCCGAGTGCTGGGATTAAAGGCATGTGCCACTACGCCTGGCTGAAATAGGCTTTTTATCAGCTAAGTATACTGCAGATAAAAGGGCTGGAAAGGAGTGGGTAAGGGCACTCCAGCTAAAAAACAAGGGTCTCTCTGGGTGGAAAAAGATTTAGCAGAACACAAACAGAACACAAATGTAGCCAAGAGGGTAGAGCTATCTTGGTTAGAGGAGTTCTTGACTATTAAACTAAGGAATTTTTATGCAATTTGCCAAGTAATAACATTTACCCTAGATCAATTTGCTCTTTAATTTCTTCCCTAGGCAATGTACAAACTAGCAGCATAACTGTAAGTTTTTCCCTTGTCTCTCTGCAGTGGACCTTGATGAGCTATGAGACAATGCCTCTCTCCGTGTTCCCATGCTTCTTGTAGGGAACCTAGGCTATTTCTCTGATGATGCATGGAAGGTCTACACAGGAGCAGCTTGGCCTGGGATACAGGATGCTTGGCCTTCTCAGTCTTCTCTAGTTTGATGCTAACCTACCACATCTCTATACATACTAGGATCAGTGATTATAGTTCATCGTTCCAAACACAAGAAAACATAGCAGAAGGAAAAAATGAAGAACTAGGCTACACCACAGCATAAAGCAGTCACAGCTTGCACTGTAGACACCCACACCCATCAAAAATGCAAAGTCCTTTCAACACCTTTCAATCATTTCAGCATTTTTGAATCTTCAGAATACCTCTGCTAAACAGTATGATGGTCATCTATAGAGTGACTTATACTGTGAAACTTTATAGATTCTTCTTCCATGTAAATATGGGCTTGATCTGGCTGCAGTATGTAGGGTTTTATGTTGGTCCTTCCGGAGACTTTTTATTCATCTTAATGCAGAGAAAAAAAGGAATGAGTATTTGAACATCTAACACACACCCAGCCTTGTTCTAGGCTCTTCCAGAGACGTTTAATTTCACAGCGTTGTCGGTTCATTTTTTTCCTTTTCTTTTCTTTTTAGATAAAGTCTCACACTGGAGCCCATGCAGGCCTATAACTCACTAGATAGCCAGGCTGGCCTTAAATTCATAGCAATCTTCTTGCCTCAGCCTCTCAGGTGCTGGGTTTATAGTTGCGAGCCACAACATTTGACCTGTGATTTCATCCCATTTTAAAGATGAGGAAGCCTGAGTCTCAGCGTAGTACCTTGCCCCAGAGAAAAGAGCTAGTTACTTGGAAAGTTGACCTTTCAGCCCTTTGCCTTTCTGCTTCTAAAATAAATGCTCTGTCTATAAGTTCCTTTCTTCAGTTATTATTACTCTGAAAGGCGGGAATGTTGGACACTGTGGTAGAATGGGAAGAATTTTCTAAAACAATTTGAGTCTACTCATTTCAAGTTATGTGGGTAAAAGATCTGTGCAATGTGGGTAAAAGATCTGTACAATGTGTGGGTAAATAGCCAACTACTATGCCCAAGTTTCCCTTCTATCATACAGAGCAGGGCTAACGGAGAGAGAAGGCCCTGGAAAAAGCACAGAAGTCCAGCTGTTATGGCCTGTGCTACCCAGCAGAGGTCAGACTGGCTCTAGCTAGAAAAGCAGGGAAGGGGGCTCCCTCAATCTGGGTTTCTCAACTACTGACATGAGGACTGGAGGATTCTCGGTTGTGAGGAAAGACGAAGGCTGAACTCTACACTGTAGGGTGTTTAGCAGCATCTGTGACTTCCTCCCACCAGATGTCAGTACCAGCCCCCTCTTACCTTAGTCTCTAGTTAAGGCAACCAAAATGTCCCCACATTGTCAAATGTCCCACGGGGAAAGTTCCTTCCAGTTCTGAGTCACTGATTCAGAAGATGAAAGGATATTCGAACATCATATTCCATCAAAAGTTAACTTCTGTTCTTGGGATTATAAAAACTGTTTCTGAGGACAAAACAAGAAATACATAAGCAAGGAGCTGGAGAGATGGCTCAGTCAATAAAATCATGCCACACAATCACGAGTTTGATTCCCAATACCCATGTAAAAAGCTGGGCATGGTGGCATATGCTTGTAATCCTAGAGCTGGAAAGGAGGAACAGGAGGCTCCCTGGGGCTTGCTGGCCAGTCTAGCTGAATTAGCAAGACCCAGGGCCAATGAGAGACTCTGTCTCAAAAAATAAGGTGAATAGTTCCTAAAGAATGATACCCAATGTTAACATCTGTCTTCCATTTACATGCCTACACATGCACACATGTGCACCTGTACCCACACACACATATACACACACCCACACAAGAGGGAGAGGAGAGAGAATACATAAGCAACTGGAGATAATAAGATTAAACGTAATAAAGACCTTGACAGTCAAGGCAAACTGGGTATCTCTGGAGAACCGTGAAATCTCTTCAGAGATTTTTACAATTTGGAGACTTTATATAAACTACACATGAAAATAGAATGGAGGGGCTAGGGAGATGGCTTAGTAAAGTGCTTACCACGTAAACATGAGGACCTGAGTTCAGTCCCCAGAACCCACGTTAAAAAGCCAGGCATGGTGGTGCACATTTGGAATCTTAACACTGGAAAAACAGAGACAGGAGGATTCCTGAGGCTTGCTTGCCAGCCAAACTAGCCTCGTCAGTGAGTGCTAGGCCAAGAGAGAGACTTTCTCAAGAGTACAAGGTTCTTTTATTAAAGAACAATACCCATGTTTGCTTCTGACCTCTACATGCACATATGCATGTGCACCCTCTATACACATGCACCCTCACTTGAATTCACACATGTACATGTACACACACACACACACACACACACACACACACAAATAGGATGGAATGGCCTCTTAGAGGGCCTTATAGTCCTACCTTGTTTTGGACCACTGATAGCTCTCTCTGGGAATCAAACCCAATGGGGTTTCCCAGTTCAGATTTGGTATGCCCTGGTTGACTGGCTCAAGCAAATTCAAAAGAATTCTGTCCATGCAGAACCCTCTGTATCCAAATGTAGGGATTCTCCATCAGTTTCCAATAAGGAATTCTATGGTTCAGTCCAATTTTAACACTACGTCAAGCTAGCATCAGGTGAGATCAGTCTCACAGCACTCCTCCTCCTTCAGACTCAAACCCAAGTTTGAATTGTCATCTAAACTTCTGACAGATAGAATTGGGGTTCCCATGCTTCTTTCCTTGGGCTCAACTGATTTTCTAGTGTGGCTCACAGAGCTCCAGGAAGCACGTGGCCACATTTCTCATTTATTACAGATACGATACAGGTGAACAGCCAAATGGGAGACATGCAGAGGACATGGTATGTGAGAAGGAATACCAAGCTTCTGTACCCTCTCTGGGTATGCCATCCTCCAGACCCCTCCATGTGTTTGCCAGTTTAGAAGCTCTCCAAACCCAGTGTTCTTAGACTTTGAATAGATGCTTCTTTACATAGACATAATTGATTATATCGTTCACCATTGGCAATCAACTCAGCCTTTAGTCCATCTCCACATCTCAGAAGTTAGGCAGTAGAGCTGAAAGTTCTGCCTTGTAATCACATGGTTGGTTCCTTTGGAAACTCCTTCCATACTATGGCTATCTAAGAGCCCACCAAGAGTTGCCTCATTAAAGCAAAAGTTTATCTTATTACTCAAGAAAGTCTAAGGGATTTAGAAGCTTTATGTCAGATACTCCTATTACTCAGGAAATTACAAAAAATCTAAAGATCAACTGTGATGACAAAAGATTTTCAGTCCTAAGGATTTTAGGAGTTTTATGTCAAGAACTGGGGGCAGACCCAACTTAGGTATGTCTTGCTGTATCACAGTATATCACAGATTCTTCTTTCACAGGATCAGCCCGGGGTATTGTGATTGCTACCAGAGACTACAAGGTGATGGGCTGAATTGCCTCCCTCACGTCAGGCCTGACAATGGGCCAGACCCCATCACTGCTGAGATTGAACACTTCATCCATTTGATCACAGGAGTGGCTGTCTTCTTGGGTGTCACTTTTTTTGTGCTCTCACTTCTCTTGAACTATGGCTGGCTGGACGCTGTCATTTTCCTTATCGGTATCACTGTGGCCAATGTGCCTGAGGGGCTGCTGGCCACTGTCACTGTAACAGCCTGGACGGTGGTCTGTGGACAAACAACCCTAGGGAAATGAAATCACTACTATCTTTTTGGTTGTTGAGCCTTCAAAGTATGGAGTAGTCCTGATATACACAGAATCACCATAAACAATCTAGCTCCCAACATTCTGTTAACTTCCTCTGCCCATGTCTTGTGGTGTCTGCTCTTTCTCTTCAGTGAAAAAGGAGGCAAGTTGAAACAGAGCTAGAGAGCATTCTGGTTGGGTATTCTGGCTGTTAAACTTGGCCGAATCACTTAATATCTTCAGGCCTCAATTATTGATGAGTTTATAGAGAACAATTAATTTGGAGCTGTGGAATCCTACTGGAAAGGACTTTAAAGGTCATGTAAATCCAACCTTTGAGTCAACACTGAATATTCTCTGTAAAAATCTCTGGAGGATAACTGGGTGTCTTTTCTGACCATAAGGAGCATGCCCTTTTTGGTTTCAGCCTATTTTGCTATTGGATCACTGTAGCTAAATTTCATTGTGGTAAGCAGAAATGTGGTAAGCAGAAATGTGGTTTCATGTTTCATCCTAGTTTTTCCAACTGAAGAACCAAAATAAGGTGATTCTCTGTCTCCTATCAACTAATCCTTTATATTTTGATGGTAGCTACTATGTCCCCTCGGACTCTCCAGGTAAAAATAATCCCTTTTCCTTTAACCATTCTTCCTATGACAAAATCTCCAGCCCTTTATCTTGCTGGTGACTCATTTGGGTTATGCTCTAGTTTATCAATATTCTTCTTAAAAAGAAATGAGAATAATATTTAAGGTGTGTTTGAACTACTGTAAAAGTATTGAGACCAGTGATAGAATGCAAATAAATTGTAATTCCATAATTGGAATTCTGTACTTAGTTAACTACAGCATAAGAATTTGTTAGCCTTTAAAACAACCTTGCCACATTCCTGACTTACACTGAATTTATGATTAACAAAAATTTTCTGGTTTAAATGATCTTTCAGGTATTTATCAATACTGTGATACTCTTTCCCAATGCCATCATTCTCTCCTGCTTATTCTTTTTGGAAACTATTGGCAAAACACTCCTTCCACACACATCGTTGTATGTCACAATTAGAGTCACATTAGATATGTATGTGATGGCTGGAAAGATTGGACCTGAGAAAGAAGTGTTGCCTGGGGTTTGAATAGAAAAGAGGCTACTGAACAAAAAAGCGGAAAGGCTCCCAGGGAAGGAGCTTGTGTTCTGTGATACTGAGTGAAGGAATACACTGAAACTCTAGCCAGAAAGCACACACCAAAATAGTTTCCCCACTATCCTCTATGACAGTCATAGGTGGAATTTCTAGAGTAGAGGAGGATAAGAGGGAAATAGAAATGATCAATTTCCCTAAACTTAAAATGGTATGAGTAGGGGCTGGAGAGATGGCTCAGTGGTTAAGAGTACTAACTGCTCTTGCAGAGGACCTGGGTTCGATTCCCAGCACCCACAGGGTGGCTAACAACCACCTGCAACTCCAGTTCCGGGGGAATCCAATGCTTTCTTCTGACCTCCTCGGGCATTGCACGACACGGGTGCACTTACACACACGCAGGCAATACACTCATACACATAAAATTAAAAAAATAAATAAATAAAAAGTATTTTTTTAAAATGGTGTGAGTAGTCGCCCTCTCAATCTACTCTTTACCCCTTTGGGCTGCTTTAGGTGTGCCTGACCCTGACAGCTCGGAAGAACTGCCTGGTGAAGAACCTGGGGGCGGTGGAGACACTGGGTTCTACATCCACCATCTGCTCAGATAAGACAGGCACCCTCACCCAGAACTGCATGACAGTGGCCCACTTGTGGTTCGATAAGACTGTGTATGAGGCTGACATCAGTGAAGAGCAGACCACTGGTGACTAGTGGTATTAGTAGAAAGAATGGAAGGATTTGGTGGGGTGGGGAGTGACGAGTCATTTGGGCAATGGAGGCTCCAGACAAATGGGAGAGAGCCGAGGAGCGGCAGGAAGGGAGGTATATAAGAAGTATCACCTCTGTGCAGTATTTGGGTATGAATGAGGATATATGGACAACTCCTGGCTGTTTTTTGTTTTGTTCTAATTTTTTGAGAGAGGGTATCTCATAGCCCAAGCTGGCCTTCAACTTGATATGTAGCTGAGGATGACCTGGAGCTCTTAATCCTCCTGTGCCTACTTCCAAGTGTAATTTTATTGTTTAAAACTCTCCTGTTCCCTGTTTACAGTTCTTCCCTTCTCCTTCCCTAGGGAAAACATTTCCTAAGTCCTCAGAAACGTGGTTTTACCTGGCTCGAATAGCTGGCCTCTGCAATAAGGCTGACTTTAAACCTCACCAGGAATCCCTGCCCATAAAGAAGTTATCAAGCCTAAGCAGGGAAAACTATACCTCAATGGCCAGAATATTACCTGCCTTCTCCCCCAGAAAAGTCCCTTTCTTGGCCCTCAGTGATTTTCCATGCACACATCCTTCCCTTCCCATTCTGCTCTCTTCTGGAGACTACAGGTAAACCCTATGCCCAGATGGTATTTCCCTGGGACTTATTATACAAACCCTTCTCGCAGTAGGCAACGACAGGGGATGCTTCTGAGTCAGCCCTCCTCAAACTCATTGAGCAGTCTTACACACCTGTGAAAGAAATGAGACAGAGCAACCCCAAGGTGGCAGAGATTCCCTTTAATTCTACCAACAAGTACCAGGTACTGAACTGGCAAAGGTAGGGAACAATGGGCAGGGTGTGGATGCATCAGTGAGGGGAACTATGCCTTTGCCCCCAACTGCACCTCTGAGCAAAGCAATAGCTCAGGAGAGCCCACATCCCAACTAGAAGGAAGTGAAGACAAAGAGGTGGTAAGGGAGAAAAGAGATGCTTCATTTCAAGCAGACCTCTCACCTGTTGGTGGAAGTCACATCAGTCACATACGGCTGTTAGCCTGCACCAAATTTGCTACAAAATTTGCCACTGCTGAGGCGAGGCTGTGTCTACAAGACACTGCTTCCTTAGCATCAAACATTTCCTTTCCTTCCATGCCTGAAGTTCTAGGGCAGCCACCAGTTAAGCAGCTAGAGGCCTCCAGCATGTTTGTCATGTTTTTCATTTCCTAAGAACACTGATTCATTATCCAGGGAGGAGTAGGCAAGAGAAGAGGAAATGCTGAGTAATGGTGAGTAGCACAAATGGTGAAATCCTAGAATCTGTGTGTGGTGACTCATGCCTAGAATCTCAGCAGTAAGGAGGCTGAGGCAGGAGGACTGTCCAGAGCCCCAGGCCAGTCTGAGCTGCAGAGGAGACCCTATCTTAAAAAAAGAGAGAGAAGAGAAGAAAAATCAAAAGGATTCATGGAGGGACTGAAAAGACAGTATTTGTTTCCCAAATGAGAATCCTAGGAGACTTTGGAAGAGAGGGTTCCAGGAAAGGACAGTGAGTGGCCTCACCATGACTGGAGGCCAACCAGGCCAAGTTTGCTTGGGGAATGGGTTCTCCAACCCCCTGCATTTCCATAAAGAACAGACATTTGAGTGTGAAGCAGGGCCTTGAACTGAGACTCCTCAGTTAGCTTTGCCTTTCTGTCTCAAAACAGACAAAACAAAATGACATAGTCTACAGAGGTTTTTTTTTAAAAAAAAATTACCTGCATTTTCAGATGGAGCACTAAGAAATAAGTAGATCCATATTTCCTGTCTCAACTGGTTTTTATTTTTTTAATATTTTATTTATTATTTTTATTTTATGTGTATGAGTGCATTGCCTGTATGTAAGTGAGTGCACCCGAGTCACACATTGCCGTGGACATCAGAAGAGGGCTTCAGATTCCCCTGGAACTAGAGTTAAGGACGGTTCACAGCCACCATGTGGGTGCTGGGAATCGAACCCGGGTCCTCTGCAAGAGCAGTCAGTGCTCTTAACCGCTGAGCCATCTCTCCAGCCCCTCGACTGATTTTAGTCACTATAATAAAATAAGTTTCCCAGGTTCAAACTACAAACTTTATCTTCACTTTTTTTCTGACATTTGGTGGCCTCACTAACCAGACAGGAATTTTGTGGCTTGGCAGGGCCTGAGTAAACCCTTTGGAAGAATTAGGTACCTCACCTTCCATGTGGTTAAAAATAAAAGCAAAACCTAACAACATTGTTAGAATATCCAACAAGTCATGATATTCTGCAAAATGACCACGTTAGTGTTTCTGAGTGAAAGATCTGGTTCTGTTGTACCAGGTGTCACAGGCCAGCCTACTAGACATAAACTCCAGCAGGCGCCAACTCTGGCAGGCTCTGAGTGAGCTATTAGAATTAGTTTACACCAAGGGGTAGAGACTCCAGCCTTCCAAAAATCTTAACCTGCTGGTCATTTGCAAAACTTAGTCTCTTACCCTCTCTGAAATGGAAGTAAAATGAAGAGGTTAGTCCATTTCCAGATTTCTCTTACTTCTTTATCAGCAATCTTTAAAAAAATATTTTTTATTACATTTATATTTAGTGGGGGGGGTTCACATGTCACGGTGTACATGTGAAAGTCAGAGGGTAACTACGTGAGTCCCAGGGGTTGAACTCAGGTGTTCATGATTGGGAGCAAGAACCTTTATCTGAGCTGAGCACCTTACTAGCCCTATCTGTAATCTATCAAGACAGATTATTTTCCGTGACCATTTTAATAGCTTGAAGGAGGTCTTTCTCTCATTCTGAGCCTTTCATTCATTCAACAAATATTCATTGAGCAATAAGAAAATTGGGCTTTGTTAATCATTTACAGCTGTCTGCTTTTTAACAAGTTAAGCTTTTGTTTTTTTCTTTTAACTGCTTAAGCATATCCTGAACATAATCGAGCAGTCTCTAACAAAACAGTTGTAACCACATTTTATGCACTGGTCACTGGTCCCTCACCCTGTTTGCCCTTTGGGAAGTGTAGTCTGGCCTCCTCTGGGTTCCCACAGTTCCTTTTAATGTGCTGATTTCATTCCCAACAGGGGACATAGCAGGCATTTCCTATCAGTCAAAAGAGAAACCCCACAGAGTTCCTTTTCATAGACCAGAGATCAAGTGGAAATGTAAACCTAAGCCCTGTGATTTCTTCCTTTGGCTGTTGTGGTCTCTGCACGTTCATTTCATGAATATATCCCTTACTCCCCCTCCCCCCATCATCTGACAGCCAATCAGCTGACAGTCTCTGTCAGGGGCACCTTGTGCCGGTAGGAGAATGACTAGGGTTAAATTATTTGGTTTGTGTTTCACACTTTCAAAGGTTGTTTTGTTGTGGTGGCTGTGGATTTTTTTGTTTAACAACTTTCATAAAAATCCATTGAAGAAAGCAAGACAAGATTTTTTACTCTTTGTGGAAGAAACTCAGGTTTGTCAGGATTAAGTGGATTTCTGTGAGCTTGCAAAACAGGTAAATCATTCATGCTGAACTTTGAGCTCTGCTTGAGCCATCCAATCAGCAAGAGATCAGGAAGGGAGAGTACATGCCCTGTCCTCAGAGAGCTTCAGAGAAGATGATCGATTCCTGGGCAAAGAATCTCAGGCTTGGGGGTGGGAGGATAGACCTTGAAAGGAAAGTGGCTGGGCTTTGCCTTAAGTCTGATTTGACCTGGTTTGGGGGTGAGGGATAGGTATGAAACAGGTTGCCTGTCTCTTTTACCTTCAAAAACTTCCCCTTGGATTTTTCTGAGCCTCTTCCCTCCACCTCTCTGGTTCCATCACTACTTCTCCCCTCCCTAGATGTCCATTCACCTTCTGGAAGATGACTCCCAGAAACATGTGCTGCTAATGAAGGGTGCTCCCAAGAGGATCGTGGAATTTTGCTCTAGTTTCCTCCTAAATGGCCAATAGTGCCCAATGGACGATGAAATGATGACAGAGTTCCAAAATGGGAACTGGGAGGTCTAGGGGAGTGTGTGCTGGGTGAGGAGCTGTGGGGGTACCTTTGAAAGAACGTCTTGAAGATGGCAATTTGTGGGGTGAACAGTCTAGGATTTGGCGGGGCAGATAGAGGGACATAGATGACTGCTGGGCTCTTTTGTCTCTCTCCAGGGTTCTGCTTCTTGAATTTGCCTAGTAACTTCTCTAAGGGATTCCAGTTTAACACAGAGGAATTAAATTTTCCCATGGAAAAGCTGTGTTTTGCTGGTCTCATATCTATGATTGACCCTCCTCATACTGCTGTGCCTGACGCTGTGAGCAAGTGTCGCTGTGCAAGGATCAAGGTAAATACTTGTCACAAGTTGGAGCCACTAGTGGAAAGCCTGGCACAGGGTAGGTGCTGAATAATCTTGCCTGAATTGATTTCTGCCTCCTTGAGCTTATAATGTCTGCTTTTAGGAGATGTCTAATAGTTTCTTCCAGAAGCCTGTCTAGTGTTGATCATTAGAATCCAGGGAAGCTTGAAAAATCGGTGTCTAAGTCTCATTCTAGACCCATTAAATTTAAAGATCTTGGGACTCTGTTCTTTAAAAACATTCCTGGAGATTTCAATAAGCAAGCAAGTTTGAGAACCACTGTCCAGTATAGTCTAACTTTCAGTAAGTAGCTGCACTAACAGTACAAACCTCTGACCTGAAGGAAAAACTAGAAACTAAGACGAAGGAAAACTAGAAACTAAGATGTGCTGGAATATGTGAATTTCAGGAGGGCCTTAAGCTTCATTAGAGGAGGTCATAAAGACATAAATTCCTTAGAGTGGCTAACTGGCCCTAAATTAGCAGCCTGGCCTTGCTCAAGTCTGGCCTTGCTCAAGCCTTATCAACTGGTCACTCCCTGGACTGATAGACTGTTTGTGGAGCCCACCTGTCTCCTCTCGTGCTCTAGATAACTTACCCGCCTGTCTGAGAAAAGAGACCCTTAAGAACACCAGACCCTGGCACGGAGTTAACTCTTGCAGCTGTGTGCAGCAGAGTTCCTATATAAGACCAGACTGCTCCCTGCAGATAATCATTCCTTGAGGAAAAGAGCTGACAGCCCTTTGCTGGGCTTCCTGAATCCAGGGAGCACATTCCTTGCCTGTTGCAGATCTGGCTCTGACTCTTATTTCTAAACTTTAAACTCCTTCCCTTTTCTGCCCTCCTAAATCTAACAAGATGAATTGGTCCAAGAGTGAAACTCCACTGCAGAGTACATTCAGATATGGGAAAGATTCTTTAATCAGATGGGGGCTTGGACTTCATAGGAGAGCAGCAATGGAATTCTGTAAGATTCTGTGCACCCATGCCAAAGACTTACATCTCCTCAAAAAAAATTTATTATGTATATCTGTACATGTATGATGCATGTGCATACATGCACTGTGTGTGTGTGTGTGTGTGTGTGAGAGAGAGAGAGAGAGAGAGAGAGAGAGAGAGAGAGAGAAAAGCTTTTTCTCTCCTTCTACCTTGCAGGCTCCAGGATTTGAACTCAGGTTGACAGATTAGATGTTGATGCTTTCCTGCCCACAGCTTATTACTCTAGGTCACCTGAATGTTCTAGATTGAAGTGGGGAGGCGCTGGTTAAAGCTAGAGGAATTGGAGGCATGGGAGGAGGAGATTCTCATTTGGAACTACCCTTAGACCTGTGGCTGTTGGCGGTTTGTCTAAGAGTCATTGGGGACAATGCTGAGTTCAACGATGGGTCACTAGAGTGGAAACTAAAGAAATGAAGTGGGTGGGGATGTGAAGGCAATCTGGCTGTGACATCTATCACCCCATTGATTGCCAGGGTTGATTTGGCTGATCTGGCTGCCTAGGTGAGTGTCCCCTTCCTCCCTCATCACTCCATGTGCATCCTTCTGGAAGCTGTGCACCTGGCCAAAGAGGAGGGTGACCTTTCCTGATAGAGGAAGGCTGGTCTCTGGTCAAGGGTATATGAGTAGCTACACTCTCCTGCTAGAACCTCCATACAAGTTCTCAAGAAATTATTATGAACAATTTTTTTCCTTCTTTTTTGAGACAGGGTCTCCGTAGCCCCAGCTGGCCTGGAACTCGCTATGTAGACCAAGCTTGTCTTGAACTCTCAGAGATCCGCCTGCCTCTGCCTCCTGGTGCCAGGATTAAAAGTGTGCATCACCATGCCCGGCTTACGAACAAATTTCTAAAAAAATATTTTTATTTATTAGTTTTATTTTGTGTGCGTGTGTATATTGCCTGCATGTATGTAAGTGTACCTGTGTCATGCAATGCTCGCAGAGGACAGAAGAAGCTGTCAAATCTCCTGGAACTGGAGTTATGGACAGTTGTTAGCTGCCATGTGGGTGCTGGGATTCAAACCCGGGTCTTCTGCAAGAACAGCCAGTGTTCTTAACCACTGAGCCATCTCTCCAGCTCCATGAACAAAATTTTTAATTGCTACCTTAGTTATAAACTTTGTGAGGCAGTAAGATCTTTGTAGATATAACATTATTATAGAACATCTCCACACAGTAATCAATGTTGATACTTACCCCAAAGTGCTCTAAGCTACCATATCATATTATGGAAGAAGACATTCATTTGAACTTTCTGAGCTCTGAGCTAGACTATTAGAATGAGGGATAACATTATAAATGGAGTCTGCAATTTATCTCACCTGGGAATTTATGGATCTCTTTAGTAAGAAGTGAGCTACAAGTTCACCAACAGGTGGGAAGGCCCAAACAGGAGGCAGAGAAATAATTTTACTCAGGATGCCTTCCAAATCAGGAAGGATGTCACTGTCGCCTGAGGTAGAGCCAGCTCATGAGGGCTGGCCGTGAGGTGGCAGCTGAAGTGCTTTCTGACCAGCCCTTGCTCTGTGCCTGTTTATGAATCTCATTTACAATTTTGTGCCTCCTTCCGGACTCTCAACTGACAGAAAGTTGGCAGACTCAGTGAGGAACTGTGAATCACCGCCTCTCCCTGTAGGGAAGTATAAGACATATGAATGGCGTCATCTTCAAAATGTACAAAATGTAATGGACACACAGGCGCTTGTTCTGAGGTAGACTCTTTCAGGGTCAGCTCTGAGATGGTGGTGATGCAGAGCTGATGACTATCACAGACTCCTGAATAAAAGAAGTCATATAATGGTTTCATGGCAGGAAAGCCTTTTATAAGGAAATGATTGGAGGACTGAGCAGGTAGCCATGTGCTCATGATTTTTAAATAAATGTAATTTTAAAAAAGTTTTAAAATACTTATATTGTATTAACCACTAAGGATCTGACTAGAATGCCCTCTACAAAGAAGCCAGGCTCTTGTCCTGAAGAGTAGTTTCCTTAGCAGTATTAAAAAGTTTCTTTTAGATGATCTGATTGGGGGAAGAGGGTAGACGGGAACAGAGGGTAGCTTGCACAATTGTGTGGGAACATCAGAGGTACAGTCAGCACCAACATGTTGGAAATGAAATTCTTCCAGAACTTGATGAATTCCAGAAACTGCTGGATGCCCTTTACTTCAAAGGGAGCCATTCTTTGTAGAACTGCGCTTCTATTGTATACGTACATTTCAGTGTTTGGTGAAATTGTGTCCCAGGAACTCACTGTTGGAGCTTTGTGTTTTGATTTCTCTGACTTGGCATGGAGGTAGTACTTTTAGAAGCTACTATAGCTACTTAGTAGCTACTATAGTAGCTTTGATGGTACGATACTAGGAATGCATGAGGATGACAGTATGCTTTGCCAAGCAGGTCCTGGCCGCTACTAATGAGCCCCTGCATTGTAAGCCAGAACCTCACAGCTTAATCAAGGGCTCACTCTCAACCACATAGAAAAACAATGCTCTTACCATTCCTTTCTAGATCTTCACCAACTATAAGGTATCTCCTGGGCCAAACTTCTGAGGGTCCAGCGCCCCACAGCTAGACCTGAACACTTAATATCAGTGGTTTGAGGTGTCAGTTCGGTGCAATTTCATTGAGTCTCTAAGAATTCCAGCCTAGTTAGGACTTTGCTGTTTCTTTAATTAAGTGCCAGTGTGGAAGGACAAGGGCTTATGAAACCATACAGCTGATTCTTTGAGGAAAACATCTTGAACACATATTTCCATGCCTTGAAAACAAATAGATTGACCTCTGCAAGATCTCTGATCCTGAAAGCAGTGAATAATTTTGCTATTTTCAGAAGGTTTGCTTATCCCGCCCACAAGAGCTTAAAAAATTGTGTACCTGCCTAGAGGGCAGTGGGGAACCTTAGGCAGAAGCTCCCACACAGTCATCATCCCTTCAATCCTCATTCCATACTTATTTGTTGATGTCTTGTTATGTGCAAGACATTGTAAGAGGACAAAATGCTTGAGCATCGTACCCTCACAGAGGGTGGATGATGTCAGTGAGGAAGACGCCACCACGCAGAAAAGTAGTAAGTGCAGCACTTTGGAAGAACAGAATGCCTCCAGGCGAGGTCATGCACACCTTTCACCCCAGGACTTGGGAGGCAGAGGCAGGAGGATTTCCATGAGATTGAAGCCAGCCTGGTCTACACGGTGAGTTCCAGGCCTGCTGGGGCTACAGCTCTGGAGACCCTGTGTTAAAGAAATGAGAAAGAAAGAAAGAAAGAAAGAAAGAAAGAAAGAAAGAAAGAAAGAAAGAAAGAAAGAAAGAAAGAAAGAAAGAAGGAAAGAAAGAAAAGAACAGAATGCCGTGAAAGCATAGAGCGAGCGTGAGAACCTCATTTTTGGGGAGGAATGGAATAGAATGAGATGCTGTGTAGCCCAGCACAGGCAGAAAGTGAAGGACTGGGTAAGGCAGTAAAAAAAGAGTAACAATCCACATGCACTGGTCCTGAAATTTTGCTAGGCAGATGGATTATTCAAGACATTCCTTTGTTAAGATTTGTTCTGCATGTAGATGTTTATATGCTGGTGCTTTAAGTTACAGAATAGCTTCCAGAACAAATAAAACTCTGAATATAGCAATATTTCCCAATCACTGATTTCTTCCTGGGAAGCATGAATCCTGAAACATCTATGCTATATGGTCTGATAGTCCTGCCTCCTCACAGGGGTTGAAGTCACAGTAGCACTGTTTTTGACACATGTGAGTCGTTCTTGGAAAAGAGATACTAAAACCAGTATCAGTGAAACCAGTGAACTATTATTCTTGGAAAGATAAAGGATCCAGGGCTTATCTGAAGGCATTCTTTCTCCCTCTCCCTCTTTAACCAAGGTGATCATGGTAACAGGGGTTCATCCCATTACAGCCAAGGCCATTGCCAGAAGCGTGGGCATTATCTCAGAAGGTAAGGAGACAGTGGAGGACGTTGCTGCCCGACTTAATATCCCCGTCAGTCAAGTCAATGCCCGGTGAGACCCTCCCCTAAAGAACTTAGCGCTGGCATTTTCCCCTCCATTCTCAGCCTGTCCACCCAAAACCATTTATTAAAGTTCCTGAAATCTTCTCCAGCAAGTAGCATTATGGGATTTACACTCTACAAAATAAAATATAATAAAGACATAACTAAGTGACTATGTCACTGAGTTTTCAGAGGAAGCAGGAAAAGAAAGAAGTAGAGGAAAGGGAGGCATGGTTGGCAAGGAAGACAGGAATGAGATGAGTCGATCTGAGGAGGTATGCCGAGGATAAGGAGACGGAAATGAAAAGAAACCAAGAACTTAAAAGCTGATTGAAGGATGACAGAAGCCCTGCTGAGTTCTCAGCACTCACATGTAGTCTTCTGAAACTCTTTCCCTTAGGTCTGTTAAAGCCATTGTGGTGCATGGCTCAGATCTAAAGAACATGGACTCAAACTAGCTGGACCAGCTCCTCAAAACCTACAGAGAGACCGTGTTTGCTCGGACCTCCCCTCAGCAAAAGCTCATCATTGTGAAGGGGTGTCAGAGGCAGGTAAGGGGGCCAAGTAGTCCTGGAGAACCTGGCAGAAGTCCAGCCATGAGCCAAGCAGAACATGTGGTCTGGATAGAGGGGCTCCAACAGGCAGCTGACATGATCCTTCTAGATGATAACTTTGCCTCCATTGTCATAGGTGTGGAGGAAGGTGAGGAAGCAGGGTGCTTAGGGGTGGGACTTGACTCTTGGACCAAAGTGGGGCTTGGTGAACATTATCTTCATCCTGTTTGCCCACAATACAACTTCCTGATTCTGTACAGAGTGTAAAAAAAGTCATAAGAAAAAAACTTTGTAAATTGCATTCATGTGACTCAACTGACAAGAGTGCTTGTCTAGCATGCACAAAGCCCTGGATTTGATTCCCAGCACCACATACAATACCTGTATTCTGGAGCTGGAAAGATGGCTCAGCGGTTAAGAACACTGGCTGTTCTTGCAGAAGACCTGGGTTCGAATCCCAGCACCCACATGGCAGCCAACAACTCCCCATAACTCCAGTTCCAGGGGATCCGACAGCCTCTTCTGCCCTTCGCTGGCATTGTACGACACAGGTGCAAGTAACTTACATACATGCAAACATAACACTCATACACATAAAATAAAAATAATAAATAAAATATTTTTTTAAATACCTGTATTCCCAGCACTCAGGAAGTGGAGGTAGGAGGATCAGGAGTTCAAGGTCATCCTTGACTGCAATAGCAAGTTTGAGGCTAGCCTGGGCTATATGAGAAAAATATTCTGCTAACCCTTAGGTGATTTTTAAAAATATTTTATATTATTTTTTTATGTGTATGAGTGTTACGCCTACATGTAGGTAAGTACAGTTATTAGCTGTCATGTGGGTGCTGGGATTCAAACCCCAGTCTTCTGTAAGAACAATCAGTGTTCTTAACCTCTGAGCCATCTCTCCAGCCCCAGGTTGTTATTTTTTAAAATGAGACTGGAGGCTTGTCCAGGTTTGTCAGGGAGGCTGGGACCCTGGCGTAACATCGTGCCTTCTTTCTGATTTTACTGGGATTTAAGTGTGTCTACAGCAATTTTAAGAAGTAACCATGGCCCTGGGAACCCCACACTCCACCATTTTCAGCAGAGCCCTCTAGGAACTTATTGCCTGAATTATGGGGATGCAATAACAGCAGTTGGAGACCATCTGGGAATTAACTGCATGAACCCAAGCAAGCACACCTTTTCCTGGGAATTCTGAAGAGGATGCCCATTGGAATGGGAGAACTGCTAAAGGCTGTCTACTAGGCTCCCTGATTCCTGCCTGGAGTTATCTTACTAAAGTATACTAACCCACATAAGAATGATTTCCATTTTATTGAAACCTAGTATGATTTGGACAATTTGCTCAGTATTTTATATTGATTCAATACATTCTTTTGAGCACTATTTGTAAGATATTGTTCTAGATGCAGGAGACAAAAGACACATATCCCTGCCTGCATGCAACTTCACTTTCTCATGGGAACAATGAACTAGGCGAATTTCACAGTATGTTAAAGCAGGGAGTTCAGGGAAGGATGGCATCAGCAGTCTTGCAAGGCAGGAGAAGTGATGCTAAGGGGAGTCCAAGGTCACAAGCTAAGTAGGGCAGAATGAGATTCAGTCCAAGCCTGTAACAAGAATTAAGCTCTCTTCACTTCAACCTTAATCTTGCAAAGACTTTAATATTGACATTCTCAGACACTTCAAGTATTAACTAGGTCCAACTCTGCCTGAGTTTCAAAGATCAGATAACACCAGCCATATGGAATCCAAAAACGTGAGTACAAAGTCAGGCCATGTTAATAAATCATGTCTCTAACAGTCCCACAATTTACAAACAAGGACCGCCATAGTCCAGGACTTCCTAATACTTTCATGAACCATGGCACGTCTTTGTAGCAGCCTCTCTGACCAGGATCCAGTTTGTGGGAGGTATGCCCTCTCATCGTCTCTCACGAAAGTTTGGCTATCCTCTCCAGGTCGCCGCATCTTTGACAACCTGAAAAAATCCATCACATACACCCTGACCAGCAACATTCCTGAGATCACTCCCTTCCTGTTGTTCATCATCTTAAGTATACCCCTGCCTCTGGGCACCACAACCACTCTCTTCATTGACCTGGGCACTGATATGGTAAGCACCAGTCTGGGAACTCCTAAAATAGAATAGGTACAGGGAAAAAAATCTGTGTCAAGTAAGGGGACAGAGCTGGAATTGCTTCTGAGATTCCTTCTGAACTTTGTGGAACTGTCATTCTCAACCTCCAGGTCCCTGCGATCTCCTTGGCTTATAAGTCAGCTGAAAGTGACATCATGAAGAGGCTTCCACACAACCCAAAGACTGATAATCTGGCGAACCACGATCTCGTTGGCATGGCCTATGGGCAGATTGGTGAGCAGAGAAGTGAGGGGTGAAGGGAGAGGGGAGTGGTTGCCCTGTCTGGCCATTTAGCCACCTCTGTTTAGAAGTCTCAGTGAGATATTTTCTCAGCAACAAACTGCTTGACCCTGGGACCACAAAGAACTTCCAATCTCTGATCTGCCCTTCACTTAAAGTCCAGTAGAAAAGGAACTGGCATACATAAAATGATAGCACCTTTCCACATGCTAAGCAAGGAGGCTAGACCTAAGATGCTACAGCAGCACAAAGTGTGCTAGCTCACCAGTCATGAAGAAAGAGTTCTGAGGAAAGAAACAGGACTTAAACAAGAATAAGGCATAGATTAGTTCGTAGATAGGCAAGCATAGGGTCGTGGCAAAGAAAAGTTCACAAAGCGTGGCTAGAGAAGAGTAATTAGCTTGGTTCAGTGGTATTCTTAGTCTTGAGGATGAAGTAGGAAGCAAGACAGTAGACATAAGTAGCATTAACACTGGGGCCATCCTTGAAAAACATTTAAGAACCATAGAAGGTCTTTGTCCTTGACTATCTCAGTAAAATAGAGCATTTCAGAGAGTAGGGTTCGAGATGGACAAGGAAGAGATTGGAGACAGGAGAAATCATCCCACCATCAAGGGGAGGAAACATATGAAAAACACAGACTTAGGAGTCAGAGTCTACTGCTCACTTCCTCTATGATCCTGGAAGATAACTGAGTCTTCTGTGTTTTGATGTTCCCACTTATGATGATAGCTGAGAATGGTAAGGCTCTATATCCACAGGAACCTATACAATACAGGTTCTGTCAGTAGGAGAATGTTAGTTAGCTATCGCAGCTGTCCAGGTTTGGGGATACAGAAGTCTTAAATAAGACAAAGATAAGGAACAAGCAGAGATATCAGGAAAGGATAAAACTTTCTGTATATTTAAATGTCAAAGGAAACAGAGAGGAAGAGTCCAACTATCACTAAATTCAGAAGAAAAACTAATTGTTTCCAAAGTCCTTTTTAGTTTTTTTTTAACTTTTAAAAAAACTTTGAGAATTTCATATATGCATATAAGGTGTTTTGATCAAATCCATGCCCACTCCCTCCCCTCCAACATTCCCCCCTCTGAAGAGGTAACCCTAAAATCTTTTAAGGATTAGATACACGCTCCCAAATACTTTCGACATTTTGACAGTTTTGGCCTTTGGAACAGAGTGTGTTGCTAACAGGCTCAAGGACATTTTGACTTTTAGCCCAGAAACTGGCTACATTTCTTCAGAGTCTTTTTACCCTAACTGCCTAGCCAATTCCTACCTCCTATTCTTATCACGCCATCCTCTGAAGGGGTTACCCAAATTGCCAATAGGGAATAGGGACACAGATCACTCTGGCTTCTTCCACACTGAACAGGGATGCAGGGTGAGGCAATTGGAGAGTGGGTCTATCTAAAAGACTACCAAATTGCATAACTCTTGTCTCTAAAGGGAAAAGAAAGTCCTTGGATCATGAATAGGAGATGTGAAGAAGTAAAGGCAAGAGGAATTAGCATTACAAGTTCTAGACAGGGAACTAGAAAAAAGAACAGGGCAATTTTCGAATGTTCATATGAGATCCATTGGAATTTCTTGACAAGGGTTTCCAAAAACATCCCTCTGTTGGGTTCTTCCTTATTTTTCTGTTGTCTTCCAAGGCTGGACTAGTTGGCTGGGGAAGAATGGCTGGATACCCAGGTGAGGGTCCAGTAAGATTATGTGGTTCAGCAGCTGAAGAGATGGCCCAGATATTAAGAGCACATACTGTTCTTGTAGAAGACCTGAATTCAGTTCCCAGCATCCATGGTGAGAGGCTCACAACCACCTGTAATTTCAGCTGCAGAAGATCTAAGAGGGCACTGACCCTAAGTGTACATAGCCCCCCCCCACATACACATAACTAAAAATTAAAAATAAAATTTAAATAAGGTTGTATGATTCAAAGGTGACTACTCTGTGATAGAGTTTAGAAGCAAATGTCAGGGTTTGGAGACAAGTCTCTCTAAGGTGACAAGATCAAATCACTGACAGACACACCAACCAGCTAGAAGAAAGTCCCAGCCCCACTACCTCTATGATCTGCCTTTGGAGACCATTCTCTGAACAGATTCCCCTTCTCTATGACTGTCATTGACAGGGATGATCCAGGCTCTGGCTGGATTTTTCACCTATTTTGTGATCCTGGTGGAGAATGGCTTTAAGCCTATGGATCTGCTGGGTATCCGCCTGAACTGGAATGACAGAAACCTAAATGACCTGGAGGACAGCTATGGACAGCAGTGGGTAAGTAGAAAGGATGGGGTATGGATTGTGACTAATAAGAGTGAGGTCAACCAGGTGTGGTGGTGTATGCTTGTAATCCCAAATACTTGGGAAGCTGAGACGAGAGGATCGCCACTAGATGAAGGCCAGCCTAAGCTACATAATGAGTTGAAGGCAAGCCTAGGATATATGAGACCCTGTCTCAAAAAAAAATGTTAAAATCTGTTGTTGGAAAGATGCTTCTTAAATATGTGTGACTTCTGCCACTTGAACTTCCTTAGGCCATCAGATGTCAGTGTTCCCATGCTCCAGGAGCCAGTGGTGCCTAAAGTCCTAATTACCCTCCCAACAGCTCTCCAGCTAACTCAGGCCCTTATTAGTTGTGCTTCCTAAACCTCTTTCTGAAGCCAAGATGTGGAACAAAACTTATTTATAATAGATTAAAGATAATTAAAAGAAGAAATTAAGGGGACTGGAGAGATGGCCCAGTGGTTAAGAACACTGACTGTTCTTGCAGACGACCTGGGTTTGAATCCCAGCACCCACATGGCAGTTAACAACTGTCCATAACTCCAGTCCCAGGGGATCCGACAGTCTCTTCTGTCCTCCGCGGGCATTGCACAACACGGATGCACTTACCTACATGCAGGCAATTCAAGCATACATATAAAATAAAAATAATAAATTTTAAAAAAAGAAATTAAGCCAGGCGTGGTGGCGCACGCCTATAGTCCCAGCACTTAGGAGGCAGAGGCAGGTGGATCTCTGTGAGTTCAAGGCCAGCCTGGCCTACATAGTGAGTTCCAGGATAGCTGGGGCTACAGGGAGACCCTGCTTCAAAATGAAAAAAAAAAAAAAAATTAAAATTAATTTCCACTAAACACTGAAACATTATAAACTATTACAAAAATGGCTTAAAAACAGTTTCCAGGGTTTCATATAATCTATAATAGAATTGTCTAGAACTCAGGAAGTATATTACTTATGGTAAAAGTAAGACTAGCACCTTACCATCTAATTTCCCCATTAATCCCACTGATTACCATCTATACCAGAAACTGTTCTAGACCTGGGCATATGGTAGTAAACCAAAATGATCAAGTCATGATTCTTATGAAGCTTACTCTAGTTAGGGGTAAGAGGAGAAGGGTTTTGTGTGTGTGTGTGTGTGTGTGTGTGTGTGTGTGTGTGTGTTTTGTGCATAAAACATATCAGGTCAATACATTTCAAGTTAGTCAAAGGGAGACCAAGAAGTATTGGAATTAAAACATGTGATACTAGAGTGAGATGGAGAGATAAAGATGCTTGAAATTAAAATTGCAGAGAAACTGTAGGTATTGGAAAAGGATACAGCATAATATCTAAAGTTTAGCTACAGGAGCAAGCAGCCCGCTTATGGAGTAGAGGACAACAGAATTAGAGAAGATAAAAAAGAACTATGAAACCAAGGTAACGAAAGGATCATCAACATGAATATTTAAATCTCAAAAAAAGAAGAAGAAGACCTGAGCAGAAGTGGAGTAGCAGTGAGTCAGAAGCTAATTTCTCCACGGTGACGGGAAACGGCACAGGTGGTGGTCAGTGATAGCTGCCACACAAACTGGCTGGCCTTGTACTAAGTTAATGTTTGGTTCATCAATTTTTAACCTTTGTTTCTACTCATATAAGGCTTTTTATTTTTATCCAAGTACAACTTTGGCTACATCCTAAGTGGTTTTAGATGAACCATCTCAGTATTATGCCATCTTATCTACTCCTTAATTTCTTATTGTCTATACATTATTTATAAATATGTTGTTTTAATTTTTTTTAGACACAGGCTCTTTTCTCTAGTCTTTTTCTAGTCTAATTTAGGCGTACCTTTTCTGTGTTCCTACGGCCCTCCTGACTTCCCTTTTATACCTTGCCTAATATAACCAGCCTAGTTAGTGTATTTATGCCTCTTACTAGATTCCAGGTCCCTTATGTACAAACTGCAAATTAAAGAACCGTGGAATGAGTGAGTGCCTCCTGTCTACCATTCTTGCTGGGCCTTGGACAGGCAAGGCAACCACTCTTAACACTGAGCTGCATCCCCAGCCTTCTATCCACCAGCCTTTTGGGACATTCCCACCCCACCCCATACTCATACTGCCCTCTGGCCCTACCTTCCTTTCTGACCTATGACCTCTAGACTCTGCTGTCTTAAGCCCACCTTTTTTTTTTAAATCATATTCCTAATTTAGTGAATACTGAGGCATGCTACACCACATTCAATAGGTTGAGTATGGTGAAAGGACACAGAAATGTCAGTCACATAGGGAAAACACACAAAGAAATCACAATTCCATATGAAAAATGTTGAGAGAGAAGCCGGGCGTGGTGGCGAACACCTTTAATCCCAGCAAGCGGGAGGCAGAGGCAGGCAGATCTCTGTGAGTTCAAGGCCAGCCTGGTTTAACATAGTGAGTTCCAGGCCAGCTGGAGCTACTGGGAGATCCTGTCTCAAAAAAAAAAAAAAAAAAAAAAAAAAAGAAAAAAGAGAAAGAAAAATGCTGAGAGAGATCTGTAAAATGCTGGAGGAATCCAGGATCCAGGAAAGCAAGCCTAACTCAGCCTCTGGGCCCTGAAAGGCAGGAAAGACAAGAAACCTTTGGGTGTATCCAAACCCCTTTCTGACCCGCTGTCATCTCTTTGCTCATCCCTGACCACAGACCTATGAGCAGCAGAAAGTAGCGGAATTCACATGTCACACGGCCTTCTTCAAAAGCATTGTAATTGTACTGTGGGCTGATCTCATCACCTGCAAGACCCGCCGAAATTCAGTCTTCCAGCAGGGCATGAAGTGAGAGCCCCAAAGAGCTTCCAACTGCCCCCCCCATCCGCCCCAATCAGGCATTTCCTCACTTTTTCCTTCCCCATCTCCATTGCATTCATAAATCTTTCTTCCCAGAAACAAGATCCTACTGTTTGGACTCCTAGAGGAGACATTCCTGGCAGCTTTCCTGTCCTATACTCCAGGCATGGATGTGGCCCTGGGAATGTACCCACTCAAGTGAGTAAGGAAAGGGATGCCAGGAGAGGGAGAGCACTTGAGAGGAAGTGGGAGGAAGTGTGTGTCTGAACAGGACAGTTACCAAGTAGGGGCTACCTAGATAGTGGAGCCACACTCAGTAATTGAAGGAGAGTCTTTTGTACTCCAATACATGGATTTTATTTAGGGCGATATTAGAGACTGTGCCAAGGAATCACAAGTCATTAGTCTTGCAAATTCAGCAGACTAAGCAGTGTTTAATCAAGTGGAAAATTTTTTATGATGGCATATGATAGGGCCGTGCAAGGACACTAACATAACCATAACAGCCAAATTCACCAGGTAGAGTGGCACACACCTGTAATCTTAGTACTGAGGAGGTGGAAGCAAATGCATCCAGAATTCAGAGTCATCTTTGACTAAGTAGTAAGTCTAAGGCCACCCTGGATTAGAAACTCTGTCTCGAAACAAGACAAAAAGTCAAATTTATGATTGGCTTAATTCTGTTTTATTTGTACAAATATATTTTACTGTGTAGATACATGAATGAACATACTGAAATTCTTTTTTAATATTTTATTTTTTTATTTTATGTGTATGAGTATATTGTCTACATGTATGTGAGTGCACCCATGTCATGCAATGCCACAGAGGTTAGAAGAGGGCTTCGGATTCCCTTGGTACTAGAGTTAAGGACCGTTCGTAACCGCCATGTGGGTGCTGGGAATCGAACCCAGGTCCTCTGCAAGAGAAATCAGTGCTCTTAACCGCTGAGCCATATCTCCAGCCCCATACTGAAATTCTTTTTGTTTGGTTCCTTATTCAATTCTCAACTTTTATTGTGTTTTGTCTTAACATTAATATATGCTTATGAAATCTTTCCTTTTCTGTCTTTCTTCCTTCCTTCCTTTCTTTCTTTTGTTGTTGTTGTTTGAGACAGTGTCTCATATAGCCCAGGCCAGTCTTGAATTTGCTGTGTAGCTGAGGATGACCTTGAAGCTCTGATCAACCTGCCCCGGTTTCCCAAAATTTTTATTTTGAAATTTGTAGAGAAATAAGAGATGTAGCTCAGTGATGGAGTGCTTGCCTAGCATGTGCTAGATTCTATCCCTGGCACTGCAAAATAAAAATAATTCTCAAATTTACCAAGAAAAATGCAGAAATGCCTCCCCCATCGCCACTATGCCCACCCTACAATATGCCTACAGTAGGCAGCCTCTGTCAGTGATTTAGCATGTGTTCCTCCGATTCATTTCCATGCCTTCACATGCTTTGCTCCTATCCATCCCTGGCAGCATCATGCACACTGCTTCATACAATGTAGGTGTTCCATTAACATTTCGTAGGAGGCAGTGGTACTAGCCTTAGGTACTGACAGTCCTAAGTTTGAATCTCAATTCTGTGTGTTATTCTTTAACTTTGAAGACATGTAACCATTCTGAGCCTCAGCTACATCTGTAGAGTCACAACAGTATACATCCCACAGGGCTGGGAATGCACCTCAGCAGCAGAGCACATGCACAATAAGATATGTGAGGGGCTGGAGAGATGATGGCTCAGCGGTTAAGAGCACTGCTGCTCTTGCAGAGGACCAAAGTTCAATTCCCAGCACCCATATGGCAGCTACAAACCATCCTTAACTCCAGTTCCAGGGGAATCCAAAGCCCTCTTCTGACTTCTGCAGTATTGTACAACACAGGTGCACTCATGTACATGCAGGCAATACACTCACACATAAAAGTTTTTTTAAAGTATTAAAAAAAATAAGATATGTGAGGCCCTGGGTTTGATGCTGAGCACTGAAAAAAACAAATCACATCTAGCAGAGTGTTGAGAATCACATATAAAACTAGGGTTCAAGCACTGAGCATGCAGGTCATGGTGGGTGGTTTGTTAATAGCAACTTTGCACTTGTTGCTGTTAATGTCAATAACAAATGTAAATGAACACGGTCTGCATTCCTCCATTCCTCCAAGGAAATACCTTGAACACAATACCTAGCACCTAATATTGTCATCATTTTTCTGTCTTTTCTCTGACATCTCTGAACTCCTTGAGATCAAAGACCATCAGGTAATTATTTATTTCCCTAATATCTAACACAGATTCAGTATCTACATATAACTGTTGTTCAATGAGTGGAAAGCCATTTGTATATCAATGTTTATATCTATGGAGTGTGTGTGTGTGTGTGTGTGTGTGTGTGTAGAAAGAGAGAGAGAGCAATATGGTAGTCATTATGTATATGTGACTACTTAGCTCTTGAAGTATGGCTAATGAGCATGAGAAACTATGTTTGTTATTTTAGTTTAAGTTCACTCAAAGTTAAAAACTACAGCAACATTAAATATGTGTCTATAAATACAACTTCAGTTGGATATAGTGGCACACAGCTGTAAGGCCAGCTCCTTGGGAGGCTGAGGTAGGAGATAATTGGAGGTCAGCCTGGTAATGTAGTAAGACCCCATCAAAAAAAAAAAAAAAAAAGGAAAGGAAAAGAAAACTGTATTGTTTTGGCCTATGTTTCCTTTTGCTCATTGAAAATGTAACATCTCAAAGTTGGGCATGGTGGCACATGCCTGGAACCACAGCACTTGAGAGGTAGAGGTAGAAGAATCAGGAGTTCAAGGTCATACTATATAGCAAATCAAGACCAGTCTGGGTTATGAGACCAGACAGAGGGACAGAGAGGAAAGAGAGGAGAGAGAATTTAGTAGCTGAGTCGAAATATGTGATCAGTGAAAGAAACACACCAGATTTCCAAGATTCAGGATGAAAAGAAAGTGAACTATCTCATCGGTAATGTTTATATTGATTGGCATGGTGGTGTACACCTGAAATTCCAGTACTCAGGAGACTGGGGCAGGAGGATCCCAAGTTTGAAGATAGTTTGGGCCATATAGCAAGATTGTGTCTCAGAAAAAAAATGTTTATATTAATTATATACATGTTGAAATATTTTGGACATAGTGGGTTAAATCAAATTACCACCTGTTTCACTTATTTTAATATGGGTATTAGAAAACTCTGTTTCACATGTGGCTTGCATTGTGTTTTTTCTTTTGATGGGTGTGCATATGTTCCTGTATGAGTGTGGACCCACATGTGCCATGGTACACATGTGGAAGTCAGGGGACAATTCTGGTGTCAGCCTTCACTTTCTACCTTGTTTGAGACAGAGTCTCACTTGTTCACTACTGTGTATACCAGACTAGCTGGCCTACAAGGTTCAGGAGAGTATCCTGTCTCTGCCCCTATCCTGTGAGGGGCAGGCTAGGATTACAGCAGCTGCTCTACTATATCTGGCTTTTACATGTGTTCTACATGCAAAAGCTTGTGCAGCAAGTACTTTACCCACTGAGCCATCTCCCCAGCCCTTGCATTGTATTTCTATTGAACAGCGCTATTGGATTAGGCCATCTTTTCTCTTTGTCACCCATGGGAATAACTCCTTGAGTCCATCCTCCTGGTCCTTAATTATAGAAGAGGATCCAGAAGAAAAAAGTGCCTATTTTGCATTTTTGGAGTTACATATATACATACATATATTAATGTATATATCCCCTTCCATAGGTGCAAGGCTTAGAGTATGCAGAAAGCACAGGGATCCCTCTCAGCAGCTCCATGAAAGTCATTCAACAAACTCTGTGAACACTACATGTCATATTATTGTTGGCATTTTAGATTTCTGTCTTGTGTCTCTCCTTTCCAACACCAATCCCTTAACCCTCTGGCTCTGTCCTCCTCAAAGGTAAGAGCAACTGTATCTTACTCACTGACACCAGCACCCAGTTCAGTCTCAATAAAAGAAATACAAAGGGAGGCTGGAAAGATGACTCAGCAATTAAGAGCACTGACTGGTCTTACAGAGGACCTGGGTTCTGTTCCCAGCACCCACATGACTACTAACAACCATCTGTAACTCCAGTTGCAGGGGATCCAACAACCCTCTTCTGTCTTCCATGGACATTGTACAACACAGGTGCATTTACATGCATGTAGGCAATACACTCATACACATAAAATAAAAATATTAAAGTTTTTTTTTAAAGAAACACAAGGGCTGGAGCGATGGCTCAGTGGTTAAGAACACTGGCTGCTCTTGCAGAGGATCCAGGTTCAATTTCCAGCACCCACATGGTGGCTAATAACGATCTATAACTCCAGTTCCAGGGAATCCAATGCCCTCCTCTGACTTCTGCAGACATTGCACGATATGGGTGAACTTACATAACTGCAGGCAAAACACTCCTACACATAAATAAATAAAATATAAAAAATATTTTAAAAGAAACACAAAATTCCTGTGCACCACTCTCTACCCAACCTTCTGTGAACCCTGCATCTTCAGCCACACTGACCAGCTCTTGCTCTCTGCAGGATAAATTGGTGGTTCTGTGCCATCCCCTACAGCATTATCATCTTCATCTATGATGAAATTAGAAGGCTTATCATCCGTAGACGGCCTGGTGGTGAGGCTATCCTGGACCCTGCTTTTGAATGGTCACCCCCACACACAAGTTTTACCACCCCATCTGTTTTCTCCAGACCCACTGACTTTCCATGTGTCACTGTCTGCCCTTTACTGTTCCCTCAACTCCTGACTCGGCTACCCTGTTGCTTCCAGTGCTCAGGGTGATGGTCCACATGGCGGGACTTCCACCTTCTCTATATACGCCCTTCTGCCTCACTCCCCTGGGTGTCTCCCCTGCTACCTTCTCCCAGTTCACTCTGTCTCTTCTTCACAGGCTGGCTGGAGAAAGAGACATACTACTAAATGCAGCAGAAGCTGACATGGGTGTCACGAAAGCCAAGACAGAGTGTGACACAACATCTGAGATAAAGCTGAGCAGGGGGCAGAGACACTGGGTTGAATTACTCTGAATGAGAGAGACAAACACTCCTGGGTCTGGACAAAGAGCATCATGGGTAAGCGATGAAATGGGTTGAGGGAGCTGGCTAAAGCCCAGCAAAGAAGGCACAGTCCTGTTACATCTAGTAGCCATCCAGAGAGTAAACGTTTGGAACAGCCCTCACCTGGCATATGTCACATTCTGATTTAGGGGGAGTAGAGATTGCTGTGGCGCTCCCTTCCTCTACCTATATATAGGGTAACCAAGCAAGGGAAGTCCTCCAGCAACCCAAGAAGGACCTGGGAAGGTATTAGAATCAAGCGTCTGGGGCTGAGTGAGGTGGCACATGCCTTTGATACCAGCACTCAGAGGCAGGGGCAAAAGGATCTCTGTGAGTTTGAGGCTAGCCTGGTCTACACAGCAAGTTCCAGGCCAACCAGGGCTACATAATGAGCCTCTGCTCTGAAAAAAAAAAAAAAAAAAAAAAAGGCATCTTTTCCCCGGGGGGCCCCCCCCATTTTTAAACAAAATTTTTATTGTCCGGCAGTTCACATAAAAAGCCATCATAAAAAACAGCTATTGAGCGAAAAGATTTTTTTTTTTTTTTTTTTATTTTGAAAAAAAAAAAAAAAAAAAAAAAAGGCATCCTTGTCCCTGAGGGCTCCCACCATTTTTAAGATCAATCTTTGATGTCCTGCAGGAACAAGGGACAAGTGATACACCCGAAGTCTAGCTCATAACAGATAATGGGAGACAAAAGAACAGATCCCATATCTACACCCACACTTGGGGTTGGTGGGGCCAAATCATCTAGACCCTGCCTTGGATTTCATCAGGCTAGATCATAGGCAACAGAGTTGTTGTTCTAGAAGAGACTGTATGATATCAGTTCCAGCAAGGTCCAATGACTTGGGGATGGTCATGTGGTATGGAATGTCCTACCTCTGATTGTCCCTGCCTTTTAATCCTGTCGTCAGGTCATCTTGACTCCATCCCATCCTTCAGCCTGTTCTGATACAGCATTGAAACAGAGACTATGTGCTTGCTAGGGAAGTGCTATACCACTGAGCTATACCCCAGCCCTGGGCCCAGGTGCTTTACTGGTCTGGTCTTGGTGAAAAGAACCAAGGAGGCCTCTCCTGCCCACCTCCTCTCTAGGGTTCTTCCTACCTCTTCTTCCTCCTCACTAACTCACTTCTGCTCACTACTTCACACTGCTGTGCCCCATGGCTCACTCAGTTCATTCTTGAGCACCTTTTAGAGCTGTCTGCCCAGAAGTATACAGAATGAAAGGCTGAGGAACACGAGAAGAAAACTGTCAGCTGTCACCAGAAAGAAAGCCCGTGTGTTGACTGCACACTGTTCCTGGCACTGGGCCAAGGGCCGTATAGCACCAGCAATCCTCAATGGTATATTCCTACCATTCCATGTCATTTCATAGAAGAAACTACAGTCTCCTTCCAAAACTTAGCCTTAGCCACTTTTCAGACTATTCTTACAGTCTATAAGTAGATCAAAACACAATTAAAAACAAAATGAAACAATGGGCTAGAAGTGCAGGAAGGACTGTGATGGGGGCTGAAGGATGAGCAACCATAGGCGGGCCGAGGGATGGCCCTCCCATCAGAAGCTGTAGCCAGCTGCTCTCTACTGCAGGCCTGTTTCTCAGAGGTTCCCTTCCTTTCCTTCCCTCTTCTAACACAAGGTCTCTTGGGGACAGAGCTATCAGTCTGGGGTCCTCCCCGGCTGCTGACAGGGCTGAACCAGACCCTGGAAAATGGAGGCAGGGACAGGGAGGTATGTGAGTGAGGTGGGGAGGTGGGGAGGGGGAGACGGAGGGGCCAGCTCCTCAAGTTTCAGTGCAAGGAGCTTTGAGTGTCTGGTGGGTTAAAAATACAGACGCCCCAACTCAGGGTCATTTGATACGGGTGGCTGAGGCCCTTAAGTCCAAAGGCCTGAAAGCAGGGGCCTCCAGGGAAGGGGACTAAGCAGAAAGTAGAGAGCAAAGCACCAGAGAGGGAAGAATTGGGTGGTAGCAGTTGTGCAGGCAATGGAGAGGGTAGAAATGGAGCTAGAAAGGGCCACCAGAGGGAGTGGTGACTGCAGGGGGACGGGGAGCGGCAGGGGCCAGGGTCACCATGGAGTCCATGGTCTCACTTCCCATTCATGATGGAAGAAGTCATGATGGAAGCGCTCCAAGGTCTCCCTGGAACCCTGCAGAACTGGGAAATGAAGGCTGGCTCCTGTAGTTCTGGGCATGCCTGCCCACAGCTCCTGGCTGGTCTCTGCAGCAGCCAGTGATCGTGAGCTCTGTCTGGCACATTAGTTGCTCTCCTGGGAGATCAAGGACAGGATTCTGAGGTTTCTTCAGTTCTAATTCCATGCCTGGGCCTCTGGCCTCTCCTGTGACAGTGACAGCTGTCCCTCTTGGACTGATTCCTGCCTTGCTCTTAAGATTTTTCTGTGGCCTGCCTTACTTAGCTGTGTAAGGTCTGCCCCATGGGAATGAAAAGAGTTATTCTGATAACATAACTTCATGCCCCTGCCTGGATGCAAAATAAACATTGTCCAAAATGAGAGGTATCTTGGGCTGGGGACAAGGAAATCTGACTTTGATTTAATCTCTCCCTCATCTCCCTCAAGCCTCAGTTTACCTATGGTATAGTATGAGCCTTAGAGAGCCATGAAAAGGGTCCTTTCTAGGTACTCAGAGCAAAATTCACCTATTTTCACCTCCAAGCTAGTATCGGAAAGTTACAGCTTTTACATTCCCAGCTCTGCCTTGGGTCTCAGGTGCACAGAATTAATTGACAGCCTTGGGTCTGGGCACAGGGCCCACCTCTTCCTGTTCACCTCATGTTAATTTTTTTACCCCAGTGTTTATACCTGATCCTCTGTGCCTTGTGAAAGACAGGAATAAATAGTAGCTCTTAGCTGTCTTTGGAATCATACAGCCTAGGGAATCCTCCCTGTCCACTGTGCCCTAGAAACAGAGTCCCAAGGGATCAGGACAGAGAACATTCACAGGAGGAAGCAGCCCAGAAGCATTCCCCTCCTCAGGGTGGGCCTTATAGGCAGAGAAAGCCCCAATCCACATCCCAACAGGATGGGATAGGGCCAGCCCTGTCCTTCCCCCTACATTCCTCAGTTAGGACTGTTGAGTGAAGCAAAGGAAACTGGCTGGAGCTGAGCCAGGTCCTCGGTCTTGGACTCAGCTCCATCTTCTATTCAGAGAATGATCTCATCTTTGGTCCAGGTTCTTTAAAGGGAACTGTAGGGGGTTTCTTGCCTGGAGCCTGGAATGCACTTTTATTACCTCCCTTTCCTCCACAAGATCAAAGAAACAGACTTCACCTATAGATGAGTCCCTGGGAGGAAATACACATTCTCCCTCACTTCATCCTTTGTTATAGGTGGAGCTCATCTGGAGTATGTCCTCGTGTCCACCTGCATTTCCTCCTCATTAGCCTTGCCCTACCCTGGGATCCCCGCTACCCCTACTCCTTACCTCTTCCAGCCCCAGCTTTTCTTACCCCAGACTCATCTGGTCTTATTTTTAGATCCTGCATTTCTCCCTTTCCCTTTCTTAATATGGCGATGAGCTCTTAGGCCTGCATGGGACCAGGGGCTGAGGAGCCCTGGGCACTGGGGGAGGGGGAAGGAAGGAGCTGCTGGGAGCCTGGGGGAGAGGTGTAAGAGGTGGGAGGATTCAGGCTCTCATGGAGCTGTCCTGGCCTCAGAAGGTTATCCATCTCTCCTGCCAACCACAGAGACATATTTAGACAGGACCAGGTGGGGACGGAGGGGTGCCAATTTCAAGGGGCAGCTCCGGTTCCCTCCCCGCCCCCTGCTCCTATTCCTCCTCCTGACCCTTTTTCTCTTGGCTCTGTCGGCAGATTCTCCAGGGCCCAGCAGTGTCCTCTGTCCACTGCTCTGGGCCACTCCCCACCCCACCCCCACCTGGAGCCCCTAACTCAGGATTCTTTACCCAGGAGCCCCTCCCTATCCCAGCTTACCTCCTCTGGACCAGGGGAGCAGACCCAGATCCCACTACCTCCATGAGCGCTACTGACAGGATGGGGGCCAGAGCAGTGCCCAGGCTACAACTGGCACTGCTGTTTCTACTGGTGCTAGGGACACCCAAATCAGGGGTCCAGGGGGAGGAAGGACTGGACTTCCCTGAGTACGATGGTGTGGACCGTGTGATTAATGTGAATGCAAAGAACTACAAGAATGTGTTCAAGAAGTACGAGGTGCTGGCCCTTCTCTACCATGAGCCCCCTGAGGATGACAAGGCCTCACAAAGACAATTTGAGATGGAAGAGCTAATCCTAGAGGTGAGTAGAGGACAGCAAGCTTGCAGAGCATGCTCAGTGCCCTCTGTGACCTCTATAGCGCAGCCCTTATAGATATCTGAGGGTGGGGTTTGGAATAAGAGCAGCACGGTAGAGCCTCTGTCTTCACCAACAGCATACGACTGGCACGTGGCCTTAGCCAAAGTCCTACCTTCATTAGGTAACTTTAGAGGGGGTGCGGTAGGAGGGTTGCCCCTTTGTGCTGTAGGAGACAGGGGTACTAGGTTTGGCTGGGGGGCATGAAAGAGGGAAAGGGGAATGGGTACAGTATTGTGCCCTGCACTGCACCCCACCAGTATATTCTCCTAGCCAAAACATGTCCCTCTCCACATATTTAGAGTGGCACCCCAATATCCAAACAGCATAAATGTTTATTATTAATATGTTATTGCCTCTCTCTGACTTCATGACTACATGGTTAAATATCTTCTAAAGACCTCTCACTGGCCTCTCAGCCTGTCTGTTTCCCTCCATCCCTCCTTCTCCAATTCCTCATCTGTCCCTACTGGATCAAACTGATGCCCTCACTGGAAAATTCTTATGGTGGCTTTGGAATGTCTTCCTCGTCTTCACTTTGAGAGAAGAGACTCCTTACCCCCCATCTGACTTCAAGCTCAAAGCAGAGAAGGTTGCTGTAAAAAGAAAAAGGAAAAGCTTGTGATATGGGACATGTGGCCACACACACCCTTTTAGGAGCTGGGATGCGTTTGAATTTCCTTGTGCAAGCTTCATTGGCCCCTTCTCTGGCTTGGTGGTGCAGAGAGGCCCCATCTTGTCCTGAGCTTGGAGCATTTCAGGATAAGACACCAGACCCAAAGGCTCTCATTTCTATGTGTCCCTGTCGGGTGCTAGAACCTGCTGTCTGATTAATGAGCCAAGTATTTTTATCCTGAGTGCTCAGTAGTCTCTGCCATCCACCTGCCACCCACCTCCCTTTCTCCCCAAGAATCACGGTGCCACAGTGCTGGGTGAGGTAAAGCTGCAAGCTATGCCCACAACAGAAAGAATCTGGGTGGATTTCTGGGCTGAGAGGTTTGCAGGGGTAGTGGCCTCCCATGTAACTGTCCATAGCCTCAAGACTGAAGTACTTTCCAAAAGGGGAAAATGGGGCCTGGGAGAACTATTTAGTCTCTCCCAGTGTCTCTCTCTTTGGGGTGATGCATGGTGACCTCTACTTTTGGCTTCCTGAACTTGCCCACTCCTCAACAGCATGACTAGCCCCCTCTTCCTCCATTCCTATCCTCCACAATTCTTGCTTTGGGAGTCAATTCTTACTTAAGGATCCCACATTGCCCCCACACTGAACATGGCCTTTGATCTGGATGGACGGCAGGGCCCAGCCCTTCATGACGGAAGGTGAGACTCCTCAACATTCCCTAGGAACCAAGAAGTATCAAACACATTGCAATGAGCAGTAGATAGTCATGATCTTTTAAAATGTTGAACCAAAGACAGGCTGGGCTTATGGGGAGTTTGGGGATAGGGTCAAGGTCAATGTTTGAAAGCATGAAATGGGGAAGGACTTAATCAGAATTCTAGGGGCTAATTTTAACCCTCACCCCTTCTTCCAGCTAGCAGCCCAAGTCCTAGAAGACAAGGGCGTTGGCTTCGGGCTGGTAGACTCTGAGAAGGATACAGCTGTGGCCAAGAAACTAGGTAAGGGAGGGGAAGGAGGGAAAGGGAATGCAAGAGTGGAGAGGCCCAGGCACAGGACTTTGGGGAGATCTGAGGGGTTTCCGGGCTCTTCTACCCCGTCTATTCCAAAAGAGAGTGATTGAAAATACTGAGATTGGGAAGGTGATGGCTGGGGGTTCCAGCCTCCCCATTATTATGCAAAGATCCATGCTCAAATTCCAGCATGAGATGAGGGAGCAGTGGTCTTTATATTTACCCAGCTTACTCTGGACATGGGCGTGGTGGCTCACACTAAGAATCCTCGAACTTGGGAGTCTACAGCAGGAGGGTTGTGGGCTCAAAGCTGCCTGGGCTGCAAGTGAAACTCTTTCTCAAAAAAAAAAAAAGCATGAAGACGCCTTGATAAAATCCAATAGTGCCGGGCATGGTGGCGCATGCCTTTAATTCCACACTCGGGAGGCAGAGGCAGGCGGATCTCTGTGAGTTCAGTGCAATCTGGTCTACATAGTGACCTCTAGGCCAGCTGGAGCTACAGGGAGACCCTGTCTCAAAAAATACCAAAAATAACAATTAAAAAAAAAAAACAGTAGTTTGTATACTAACCTAAAATAATTAAACATTTTTTTATTAGTTAAAAAAAAAGAGAAAAAAATAGAAACATGGCTAGGTGTTGGAGGGAAGGGGAAATCAAGGTATACCGGCATGGCCAGAGAGACCTGAGACTTCTTCCAACCTCTCCCTCATCCTCCTCCTCCCCAACCTTTCCCTTACTCTCCCCGACGCTTCTTTCCCCTACCCACCCTCTTTTAGCTCTGCCTACATGTTACAGCACCCGGCCACCAGGGGGCAGCACAGGCTGGACACCAGATGTGGATGGGGGAAGGGTGGTTGGTAATAAGTTATCCAGCAGCAATAACAAATAAAAGCGCAGGACAGAGACTCTGCTGCTGGAGTCTTCAGAGAAGCTAGCAGGAATATTCATCTCTGCCTATGGCGGGCAGAACAAAGAAGCAGCATTGCTAGGATCTCTATCTTCTGGTTTCTCCCCTCAGATCCTACCTGACCCCCTACTCCAGCTTCTCCCTGGCCGCCTCAGATGAGAAACTAGCTCATGAGCTAAATTAAGGGGCATGGATATCTGGACATAGGGGCTAAGGGGGTACTGAAGGTGGGTGGGGCAGAAAAAGGGAAAGGTGGAAGATGGGTCTAGTGGGGTTATCAGGTGGGCTGTGACCCAGAATTTGAACTTATGGGAAGATTGGGGTCATGGCTCACCTCCCACACACTCCCTAGGACTAACTGAAGAGGACAGCATTTACGTGTTCAAGGGAGATGAAGTCATTGAGTATGATGGCGAGCTTGCCGCGGACACTCTGGTGGAGTTTCTACTTGATGTGAGGATTCCCCTGAGCCTGGCAGCATTGCTTGAAGACTCTACTGTCCCTTAGTCCCTACTAATACACCCTACACCCACATCTGCCACACAACACAACACATGTCATATACACTGCATATATACTACATGTAACATACAATACACATAATTCATGCACCACACACAACACATAAGCAACGTGCATTCATACATACCACACATACATAACCACACACATCTTACAACATAGATCACATACACCTATACCAAATATACCAGATACAAAACACACGCATATAGTGAACACTCATGTACACCACACATTACATATAACATACACATGCTACATACAACATGCAGCATACATGCTAATACATCGTATACTATACATGTCAGACACATAAACAAACCACACACAACTAATCACAAACATATACCCCATGCTAGAGAGAAGACACACAATACACAGTGCACAACACACAGACTACACACACATTCACATTAACATGAACAACAGGCCACACACCACACACCACACACCTCTACTTTCAGTATCTAGCTCCTCTTCTGGTTCCCTGCCTTTTCCCTAGATTCCTCTCTGGGTCCTACCAGTGAGAAACGGTCTCCTCAATATCCCTGTTCTTACAGGTCCTAGAAGACCCCGTGGAATTGATTGAGGGTGAACGAGAGCTTCAGGCATTTGAGAATATTGAGGATGAGATCAAACTCATTGGCTACTTCAAGAACAAAGACTCAGAGCGTGGGTAACAGTCCCCAAGCCTCCTTTCCCTGATCCCCCATCTCACCTGTCTTCCTGCCTCCCTACTTCCTCCAGTGGCTCCATGTCTGTCTCTACACTCCCTGCCCCACTTCTTTTTTTCTGCATGATCAACTCCAACATCTGATCTCCCTGCACTCTGGAGAGTTCCTGAACACCTCCAGCATTCCATCTCCTCTTCTACAACTCTATTGTATTTTACTCTCAAAGGACTGAGGGGATAGGTCTTATTCTGAGGCTCACCTACCAGAGATCTGGGAGAGGCCAAGTGAATGATTTCCTGGCAGACCTTGAGAATGACTATATCTTCTTCTCACCTCAGATTACAAAGCGTTTGAAGATGCAGCTGAAGAGTTTCATCCCTACATCCCTTTCTTCGCTACTTTCGACAGCAAGGTTCTCTCCCCTTAGCCACATGGGTCTCCCTAAACGCCTCAATAGCCCTCAGCCTCCTCTCCTAGAATTGATGGTGTCCTGGTCCCATGCTACATGCTGGCATTCCCTACTCCAAACCTATCTTTCCCTTCCCCTGTAGTTTTTAGAATTGAAGGGAAGACAGGCCTTAGATTGTCTAACCCATTCCTGTATGTTAAATGAAGGGCAGAGAAGACACTCATCCAGTGTCACAGAGGCAGTGACATGGACCCGGGTTTTTTGACTCCCTTCCTGACACTGCCCCCCCCCACCAATACCCTTTCTTATTAGACCCTGAATCTTCTGCTTCCCCAAAGGTGGCAAAGAAATTGACCCTGAAGTTGAATGAGATTGATTTCTATGAGGCCTTCATGGATGAGCCCGTGACCATCCCGGACAAACCCAACAGTGAAGAGGAGATTGTCAACTTTGTGGAGGAACACAGAAGGTGGGGAGAGGATACCTGTCTGAGTAGGACAGGCTTCTTCTGGAATGCCAGTCTGTGAGATGGCCTGGGAAACTTCAGCTAATCTGAAAGCCAATCTCCACTCAAGATGAATGGACGTCTGGACACGAGTATTCACTCATACACTAGTAGTTCTATATGATATTTTGTACCCTAGAACTCAGTCCTGAGCCCTATGCAGAGAAGGGCCTCTGTAAATGTATATGGTACACTGTGAGGTTGATTGTGACTTAAATAATCTGTCAACAAATAAGTACTGAGCGCCTGTGTTCTGGCCAGGACCCATAAGGTATTTTCTGTCTCTATTATTAAATTCAGTTCTTTTAACAACTCCAGTGAAAGAGGTTCCCAGGGCAGTAAACCTAAAAACTGGGATTTTAACCATAGCTCACCCCCATGTTCCTTCTCATTCCTTACACTAGGAGTTGTCAACTGAAGTAGAGGGAATGGCAGGTGGGGGAAGGATTTTGCCCTCCAGGGACCATTAGGCAATGTCTCCAAGTCAGACTCTGAGGAGTGCTGCTGGCATTCAGTGACTAGAAGCCAGAGATACTGCTAAACATCTTACAGAAGACAGAACACTCCCTCCCCCTTGGTGTCAACAGTGCTGAGCTTGGGAAACCCTGCCCTATACTCACACATAATTCTTTTCCTTCATGTGACTCTACAACTAGAAATACCCACTCATCAGTCTAAATACTACTTAGTTTCCCACTCAATTTTGGCCCCCCTTCATTGGGGTAGAACATTTGTCTGGTTTACCTCTGCCTAATACCTAACTCAGTGCTTATAACATAAGGCAGCCTTTTTTTTTTTTTTTTCCTTCCTGATACTGGGATGTCAACCTAGAGCCTGGCACGTGCTATGAAAGTGATCTGTCACTGAGCTATGGCCCCAGCTGAGGCTACAAATTTTATTGAATGAAAAGAATAAATGAGAGACTCTCCTGAGATCCAGTTCTTACCGCCCCCCCCCAAAGTCTCTCTTTCCAGCCCTCTCCTCCCCAATTCACACTGTTTAGCAGCCATGCAGTGATCTGGGCCTCATGCCCAGAGCTTAGATTTGCTAGATGGCTTTGTTCTGGGCCACAAGCTGTCTATGCCCCAGGCCTGACCCAGAGGTGGCCTCAACTGTGGGGACCCTCTGGAGGGAGATGATGGCCTTCTCACAGAGGGGCCCCTCTGTCCGTCTCTCCTAGATCAACCCTGAGGAAGCTGAAGCCTGAGAGTATGTATGAGACCTGGGTGAGTACTTCGGCCAGGACAAAATTCAAGTCCTAGAAATGGCCTTCACCGCTCCTTCTTGTGCCTTCTGCCAGGAAGAGCAGTGCCCCAGTCAAGGGGAAGGCTTTCTGTTCTGAAAAAGCTATCAGGACTCAGGTGACAGACATAAGTGGACGAATACAACCAGGCATAGCCTCAAGCTCAGGGGTAAAAGCTGAAAGGGTGTCATTTAGAAGAGGGTCACCACTGTGAGACTATATCTGGTTCTAGAAGTCAGCTTTCCACATGACTTGGGTTCAAGGAACATTAGGGGCCTGGCTGGAAGTACAGTAAGGTCTCCTCCTCCCTTCCCCCAATCCTAACCCTGGTCTCCTTCTCACCCTCTTACAGGAGGATGATCTGGATGGTATCCATATTGTGGCCTTTGCGGAGGAAGCTGATCCTGGTGAGGGAGGAATAATGGGGTGGCCTGGGGAAGCCAGGGGTGGCTGGTATGTCTGTGGAAGTATAGGCCTCACATGGGAGGCATTCCAGGAGTTCACAAGCATACTGGAGCTTGACACGTGTTGCTGTGGGAGGCAGGGAAAATAGATCTGGACGTTAGCTTCCTGTGTCCCTTTCCACTCTGCCTCACATTTCTCACTTCTGTTTCCTCCAAGATGGCTATGAATTCTTAGAAACTCTCAAGGCTGTGGCCCAAGATAACACTGAAAACCCCGATCTTAGCATCATCTGGATTGATCCCGATGACTTCCCGCTGGTAAGGGGCAATGGTGTCCTAATGTGGGGACTTGGGCTGTGGCACCTTCTTTGTTTCAAAGTTGCTATCCCTACATGCTAGTTGGGGACCTTTTGAGGTTTTGCTTGCTGCATACTCATGGGTAGTATAGTCACAGCGGGCCTTCCTAGCAAGGGGGAAGAGGATGGGAAGTGAATTGCATAGGATATAATACATGCTTTCCAGAACAGAGGCTGGCAGGTGGCTCCTGTGCCAGAGCTGACTCCTAGAGAAAAGCAGTGCTCTGGTGAGCAGCTGGATAAAAACCTGTCTACGAATGCATACTCAGAGAATTATAGCAGATTCCATGTCTCAGGTGATGGATGTGTTTGCAGCTGAATCCCCAACACGTAGCACTTACTGTTGAAAGAGCAAACAGAAATGAGGGGCGTTGGTGATTGCCAGGCATAAGTACTTTTTAATGTTTAGAGATGTAGGAACTGAAGGCCAAGGAGAAGTGATTTACCTGGAGGTACAAGGTTAATCATAAGCAGAGCAGGGTTTCTGTTCTACTTTTCCTCAGAAGAGAGGTTGGTGGATACAGCTGGCCTTCCTGATGCTTTTCTCTTGTGGTTTCTGCTCTTTCACTGATGAGCTTTAGCCACTGTCTTGTGGCCCTACTGCTGGGTCTTATTATTGCCAGCTCATCCTGCCTCTTCTTTATCACTGGGCTGACTCTCACTTTGACCCTCCTAGACATGTGCACTCCTATCCTATATTATTAAGTCGTTGTATTTGGTTCTTTCTACAGCTGGTCCCGTACTGGGAGAAGACATTTGACATCGACTTGTCAGCCCCACAAATAGGAGTCGTCAACGTCACAGATGTGAGTTTCCTTCTGTCACTCCTTGTTTGCACCAGCTCTTCTCACTATGGCTGTTTATCTTCCATGTTGCTGCTAACTACAAAGGAGCTCTTCCCAGAAGCAGCAGGCATTCCAGTCTAAAGGCTAGATCCGTGTGAGGGAGGAAGGCATGATGTGAGCAAACCCTGATCCTCATTCACTGGAACTAGCCTTCAAAGTGAACAAACCCCAGTCCTGATTCATTGGAACCAGTCTTCAAAGTCCAGTTCAAATCCTTTCTCCTCCAGGAAGTCTTTCTTTGGAGAGACTCCCTCCATGGCACCCTTGGAGCTCACTGGCATTGAGAAGCTGACTTTCAGAAAGCTACTAAGTCCTCTTTCTTTCTCAGATTTGGAGCACTTTGAGGGCAGAAATCTTCTGGTGACCTCACAGCAGATGCTTCAAAACTATTTGTTAGGGTGAATTGAGTCTTTGCTTTTACTGTATTCTCAGGCTGATAGAGTAGTCAAATACTTAATTACAAGGCTGGGTCTGGTAAATTTTATAATAATGATAGAAATAAAATGCTAAGAAGATAGTGATTTCTGATTGAATCAAAGTAGAGTCTAAAAGAAAGTAGCACTGAAATGGAGATTGTTCAACAAATGGGGACTAAGAAAAGTCTCCAAGGTGAGGATAAAGCAAGATCAAGAGGTCCAAAGCAAAGCCAGGCATGGTAGCACACACCTGAAATGCCAGCACTCTGGAGGCAAAGGCTCCCCTACTCAAAACTAGCTTCTTGGGTTACACAGTGAGTCTTGGGCCAGCCAGTCAAGGCTACAAAGCAAGAGAACATCTTTAAAAAATATATATCAGGTTTGGGAACAGGCAAGTTTTTTTGTTTGTTTGGTTGGTTTTGTTTTGTTTTTTTTTTAAATACAGCTTGGGACTGAGCTCATATTAGAAAAGCATGTTATGAAAAACCTTGAACACTATAGTCTCTGACTTTATTCTGTTGGCCATGAGAAGCCACCCATGATTTTGTGCCACAGACATGATAGAGACATGCTTTCAGAAGCTCAGTATGGCAGTAATATGGGAGAGGACTGAAGGGAGGTCTTCAGCCAAGCCAACTTTTATTTCCACTTGCATCCACCACTACTTTAACCAGACCTTCACCTGGACAACTTCTCTGGCCACTGAAGGATGAAAGGAAGGGACAGAGGATGTAAAAGATGTTCAGAGTGCAGTGAGAGGACAGGTCTGGACCTGGATTAAACTTAGCTTCCATACCCCACCTGTGCCCTCTCCTAGGCGGACAGCATATGGATGGAGATGGACAACGAGGAGGACCTGCCTTCCGCGGAGGAGCTAGAGGACTGGCTGGAGGATGTGCTGGAGGGTGAGATCAACACGGAGGACGATGATGATGAAGATGATGATGACGATGATGATTAGCTGCCATAGCAACCTCCTACTAGCCCCACTTGCTCTCTACATGTACCTTCCTATCTTCCCTGCTCTTTCCTGAGCTCCCTGGGACACTAGGTCATTCTCTTCTGTAGGGCCAATTGGGGTCTGTATATTGGGTGCTTGAGACCCTGGTCCTCCTCATTGAGGAGCAAAGGAGCTGCTTTTTCTCAGATTCCAGCCTAGCTCTTTCATCTGACTTGTTTCTTATCCTATACCTTATCTGTATCCATTGTTTCTCTTATCCCTCCCTCCTCTTATGATTCTCTTGCCATATCTGTGGACCCCCATCTCTTTTCTGCCCCCTCCATCAACACAGTCTTCCCCTACTCAAATCTTGACACCTTTATGACTGCCCTGTCCCTGGCCAGGAGGAAGGGAGGAACTCTGTTCGGGGTTACATCTCAGCCATCTCTTGCTAATGTATTTGGGTCAAATGCAAGACCTTAATAAAGAAATCTGGGGCAGAATGAGCAAGTGTCTGTTGATAAAGTCTCACCCTTAATGTCAGGAGGGAGGTGACCGTTGGGTGGGAGATTTAAATGTCCGTACCTTGTTAGGAAGAAGCTAGGGGGGACTGTGATAGGAGGGGGTTGGCACTCTCTCCAGGCAATTATCCCAGAGAAACCTGAATATTTATCTGCCTCGAGTCAATAAGCATTTTCTGAACACATGGTGTTTGTCCAGCGCGGTTGTTGGGCTCTGGGAGAACACAGAGTGCCAAGCTTGTCCCTCCCTGTCTTTGAGCTGATTAGCCTCACTGAGAAATCAAGACAAGCACACTAAACAACTGAAGAAAAAGACAAAGCGATATATAATTAAGTGGTTATATTGCTTCTTGAGAGTACCCTCCCTGCAGCTTTATTTGAACATCTAGACTAAGTCCCAAATATTCTTCCTCAGTGAGGCCTCCACAGCCTCTGCCTCTCCTGCAGCCCCCTCCTGAGGTTTCCACTGCCCTTTCTATGTACACCTCCATTCTCGTACTCAACACATCTAGTCATACTTCTTCGTTTCCATGTCTGCACCCACACTACTGTGCCCTAAGGGCAGGAACCCAGGCTTTCTCTTTATTTCCATGGGGCCAGACACATAAAAAATTGTCCCTAATGTTTGTTCAAAGAGGGAACAAATGAAACAGAATGGACTTTGAAGACAGAGATCAGAACAGGCTTGGTGATTCTGTACAAGAGCAAGCCTCTTCAAGGCCTTCAACAGAAGAATGAGATTTGACTGGAAGCAAAGGAGTTGCGACGGGGATATTCCAGTCAATGGAAAGACCAAAAGTATTAGCAAGGTGTGTTTGTCATATTTGGGGTACCAGAGATAGACGGGGGAGAAATTCAAGGTATAGCTGTGAGGTTGGCAAGCATAAAGAGGCTAGGATGCAGAGGTGTTTGAATCGAATCCTATGACTGGGAAGAGCAAAATTTTAGCTGCTAGCAAAGATCAGGATGACATGGGGAAAGGAGATGATGCAGATGCCAGAGGCAAGGAGCCCAATGCAGAATCAGAAACTTACAATAATCTGACCCATGTGGTGGTCATGGGGATGAGGAAGCGGCATTCTTTACTGGATAATCAGCCCCCCCAGACTTGGACCTGTTGGAGCTCTTTGTATGAAGGCCCATATGCGGGGGGGGGGTGAGGGTGGAGGGAGGTAGGGATAAGCATTTAGAGTTGGGAGCAGGGGGGGATCAAATTGCTGAATAAGCCTCCAAATAAACAGATATTGAAGTTTCTGTTGTTACTGCTGTTTCTGAACAGGGTCTCACTTCGTAGCCCAGGCTAGCTTTGAACTGGGAATCCTCATGCCTTAGTGTTCTGAGATTACAGGAATGTATTACCACATTGGGCCTGACATTATAGTTTCCGTAAAGCTAGTGTAAGGTTATTGCTGGGAGGCTTAGAGGATTTTTAAGTATGGAAAAATGAGACCCGAGATTAAAGAGGTCCACAGACAGATCCAGGAAGTGTTCTTAGAGAAGACAGCAGAAGTGTATAGAACAGAAACCAAACATTCAACTAGCCTGTTCACATTTAATGAGTAATAAGTAGTTGGGTATTAGGCTATATTATAAAAATATTATTGAGTTGATTGTCTTGTATAGGTCAGTGGAAGGTACCAGACTAAATAATTTGCACCTGTTTTTAAAGCATCTATCTGGTACCAGTCCCTAGAGACTTACTATTTCTGATTCTCAAAAGAACCCTATAAAGTAGTCACTGAGGTTTACGGACATACTTTGTCTAAGGAAATAGAGTAAGTATGAAGTCCAAGTTCCCTGCGTCTTGTAGTCTGACTTGTTTCATTTAAATACATGTCTATGCATAAGCTGTGTAGTTTCCCTGAGTCTCAAAGATGGATCAACAAAATAGATTTTGGCCCTATAACACAGAGCAAATGAGATACAGAATCAAGAGCTAACCAGGTTATCATCTTGGGCATGGGGGGGGGCAGGCTGGGAGAGAAGAGCAAAGAGAAGGCCTAAGTAGCAGAATATAAGCTGTTTCTCCAGGAAGCATAGCCCCAAGAAAGCAAGTGCTCCTCTGAGGCTCTGGGGTCTCTGCCAGGCTGGAACTGAGCAAGATGGGGATGTTCCTGGTGGTATATAAACACTAATTCTTGGGGCCAGACACCACCAGAGTTGAGATGAGAGACCCCTTAAGCTGGAGATGGGGTGAAAACTGGATGCTTCCTCAATTCTCCCTTTCCTCTTTCAGTCTGGCTGAGAATCTGGAGGAGGAAAGTCCCTGAGTTGGAAGGGAAGTGAGAATTATCACACTGGGCCTGGGCAGAGGGGCAGAGCTGCAGCCGGCTAAGTGTGGCTTTGTTACTTGTCTATATTTGCATGCTGAGCTCATGGCTCTTTTTTCTCCCCAGAAAATAAAATTACATCATGGTGGGGGGGGAGGTGTGTGTGTGGGGGGGTGGTATATTAGGAAAGGTAGGAGGAACACAGGGGTCCAGCAGGTATCATCCTAAAGATCCATGGCTCCAGGGCAAGTAAAGGAGGTCCTGTGTTACTGCTTGCCCCCACCCCCATTTCTAGTCTCAGGGTAGGTAAACTTTAATACCGATCCCCTGACCCATAAGGATTGGGAAGTTTTGTTTGTTTTTATCTTCCAAATACCAAAGTAAGTAACTAAGAGAACCCAGAGGCCACAGGCCTTCCAAATCCCTAAATACAAATTTATTCCGTGCTTCCAAGGGGTGCCAGCCACGGTAGTCATTCAAAGGTGAGAGGGGAAGAAAGTGTCCCACTGGGAAAGAATTAAATCTGAGGGTTGTTTAACAGTTTAAAGGAAAGAGATGGAACCCCTACTCCAGAGGTTGGCCCAATCCTGTCTCCATTCTAGGAGCCTTCTAGAACCCCAGGCCCCGTCCCTGTCCCCTCCTGCCTCCCCTCCCCCTTCCCTCACCGCTCCCCGCCCCCCGCCCCTCCCCGGCTCTGACATCACTGGCCAGCCGGGTGGGGTGAGGCGGTGCTGGGCTCCAGCTCGACTCGGCGGGCGGAAGAGGCGGCGGCGGCAGAAGCAGCGGCGGCGGGAGCCGAGGAGGAGGCTCCAGACGCTGCCTAGGAACCGGGGACCGGGAGTGCCCGCGCCCTGAGCTCTCAGCTCCGGAGGCGGTGAGAGGGGCGGAAGGGAGATGCGCCGTGGGGAGGTCGATTCGGGGGTCTGGGTTTGGAGCGGCGACGATCTGGGACGCTGGGGGACAAATAGGGGAGCTTGAGGATCCAGACAGGTCCGCTGTGTCAGGCCCATGGGGTCCGTCTCTGTCGGTGTGGCGTGGCTCGAGCGCTGCGAGGGAGGGTGCTGGAAGCAGCGTGGCTTCGTCCGCCTCTTCCGCGCTGAGCAGCAGTTTGGGAGTCCGAGCAGGGCCTGGGGATTAGGATGCAGCCTGCTTCCCGCCCAGCCGGCCCGGCCAGGCCAGCTCCCGCCCCTCCCTCCCCGGTCTGGCTTCGGACTCGCCTCCGCCAGCAGTCTCAGCCCTGCCTCAGTGCCACCCTGTGCTCTCACACTCAGCCCACAGCGTCTGGGGAGAGGTGGGCTTGGTGAAGGCAAGCCCAGAGGGGAGGACGAAGGAGCCAGGGTGCATAGGAATGATGCAGCTAACACAAAACCCCCAATTAATTCCAAAAATCCGTGTCGAAACTGACAGGGACACAAGCACACCTAGGAGACAGCCAGCACAGTGACACACACCCATGTGACTTACACCCATCCTCATACACACCAAATCACCAACGTCCCTGCACTAGGCATCCAACCACCCACCACAACCCACTGCCTCATGTGGTCTTCTTGACTATGTGCCATTAACACAGAATAGGAATGTGGACCACTGTCCTCAAACCCACCCTGATTTTCTGGACAGTATTAGTAGACAGTACCTCACAACTAGTGAGCCTGTGCGCTTCCCTGGGTAAGGGGCTTCTTGTGACCTTTCTTGCTGACTCCAGTTTGGAGCATGGGGTGCTGCAAGTGGCTAGCTTTTGGGCATCAGTGTGGCCAAAGACGGAGGAGGGAGTGAAAGCAAGGGAGAGGGAGAAAAGAATGAGTATGAGTCAGCCAAGGATGGAACCCCAGTCAGAGAGGGAGAGAGAGAATGAAAGGAATGTGTGAGTAGACAGACGTGGAGAAAGGGACAGAGATGGCCAGAAGAACCGGAAGAGTGCTGGGGACTAGGCTAAAGGCTCAGAAGTTAAGGATGAAAGCAGAGCACGCAGAATGTGTGTCTTGTTTCTCTAGGTTGTGTGTCTGGCCCCCAGGCTGTCTGAGCGATTAGTGTTAATTGCTCTTCCCTTTGTGGTTAAACACTCCGATGGGGAAACTGCCAGCATGCTCTAGGCTGCCAGCTTCCCTGGTTGTCTACTTCCTCACCTGTGTGACACCTGTGCTCAGCAGCTGTGCGTGCAATGTCATGCATGCAGAGGGTCACAGAATCCCACACGGCCTCATACACAGATCTTCATGGTCAATGTCAAGATGGCCATCTTCATCAGCCAGTAAGTAGCTAACCATTATAGCTTCGGTCTCTCCCATCATACTTACTGTCTTTTGCAATAGGGAGGCTCATCTGATCCTTATGGTAACTCTGGGTGTTCAGATGGGGACAGAGTCATAAAGTCTTAAAAATATTCGTGGCTACCACAACATGGGATGAGTGGATACGAAAAGCTGGAAAGTATGAAAGGAAAGTATGAAAAGAAACTAAATGGCTAGGGAGAGGAACAGATGAGGAAGGAACAGAGGTGGGAAAGAGAATAGAGCTGGTCCAGGGAGAGTCACAGGGCCTGCTCACCGCTCATTACGCAGCCTTCTCTGCCCTTGCCTGATTCAGTGCCAGCTATCTTTGGCTGCCTCCATCTTGGGCATGGCCCTTCGCTGAGGGCTTGGCTTCTCCCCAGGCTCGGGGCAACCCGTTTTGCTTCTTGGATGTACATTTTGGGGCCCAGGTGTCCTGCCTTCCCTCACTCCCAGGCTGACCCTGCAACACCCTCTTCTTCCTTTGTTACAGGAAGAAAGATGAATGTGTAGGGAGATAACCAAAGCCGGATAAAAGGTTGGAGAGAAGTCAAGGTATTAAAGGAAACAATCTGCCATACTGCTTGGATTTGGGGCCCAGATATCATTTAAATTATAACAGCCCTCCCCATTTCCCTTTGATTACTTCTTCCTACTTTCAACTTCAGCCAAGACTGACAGTGTATGTTAGGGAATCTCCTGCCCATTGTAGGGACCTCCAGAGCCTTGTAGCTGTGTGGAATGGTCCCGCCCCTCAGCCTTCAGAGTTACAGCAGATGTGGAGGAAGGGCAACATCTAATCCTCAGGCTTCCTTAAGTTTCCTGAGGATCTAGAAGCAAATGCTAGGGAAAAGGGATGATCAGTATACTAAGAATGAATGTTAAAATGCTCACAAATTATTTTGATGCCACTCCCTTCATCACAGGTGGTTATCCATTTTGCTAGGTTCCTCCAAGTACCCTCAAGTGTTTGCCTCTTCCTCCCCGAGAGCTAGCTTCCCAATCCTTACCTAAAAGGTCAGTATCTAACGGTCTTTACTTCCTGTCCCTCTTCCCCAGTATCCTCAGTTGTCAAGGCTATGCTTAGAGCCAACTTAGGAGAGGTAGGAAGACGGAAGGAAGGTGTGAGGAAGCGGTGAGCAGAGCACAGAATGAGATGGGAGGGAAGGGGACTGACTTCCTGGCAGCCTCAGCTCCGGTTCCTGCCCCGGTATCCTGTCCCAAGAATGGCCTCCGCCCAGGCTGCCTGGTGTTCCTAGGGCAGCCCTCTGCACTGCTCTAGAGATCAGGATTTTTCAGAGCCAGTAGGGCAGAAGACTTCTGCTTAGGCCCTCAGGAACTCTAAATCTTTGCAGAGGAAAGTGAGTCAAAGAGGCAACCTCTGTCAAGCCACACTGTAAGCAAACCAGCTAGGGACAACACCTGATCAGTGAAAACTGAAAGTCATATAATGAAGATTCCACCTCCCTGAAACCTAAAAAATGCCCCCCAGTTCCCCAACTTCTCTGCGTTTGTCTCTGTTGCCATGCCACACCTAGATTCTCCTTCATTGCTCCCTCAAGAGCACCTATTCCTATCCTTTCTGTCCCTTCCACTCCTTGCAATCCTCCCATCCAGTGGTGCCATTGTACTGATGATTTGGGATTGGGGGAGGGGGGCGGGGAACCACACGACCCTGAACAGAGGTTGCTATGGTAGCAGCTGAAGTGAGGCTGCAACTTTGTGGACTCTGCTTTACTCTCCACTCAATTCCTCATTTGCAGTCTTTCCCAAGGCCAGCTCTCTTCCTCCATACTGTGGACTCCCCTCACCACTCTAGATGTATGAGCCTGTAGTTAAGACACTTTCTTACATACTCAACTGGTTCAACGTACACACACACATCCCACATACACCACAGTTAGCCCACAACCATTCAGTGCTGGTGCATACCTCCATAACCAGAACATCCAAATACACCCACTTTAACCTCCACATACCTGTACCCTCTCGGGGCAGTGTCAGTGCACACACAGAGACACAGACACACACAGTCTCTACCCAACCACTCTGAACTTTCCTACCCCATTTCTCTTAAAGGCCTGCTTGTATGTTTTACTCTTAGCTCCACCCACTGCCCCCAGCCTTTGTGGGTGTGTGTGTTGCACACATTAATCTCTTCCCGCCCACCTCCCCTGTAGATGTTTTCGATCCAGAGCCCTAAATCTTAACTCCTCCCAAGAGATTCACACACACACACACACACACACACACACACACACGGCCCTACACATTCCTCCCACAGTGTCTCTCATATTTACAAACTCCATTCCCTGTGAAATCAAGGCAATATGACCTTCTATTTGTGCCCTTTTCCAGTTGAGGTTTTGGTCCCAGTGCTTCATTTGGGGCAGGGTCTTGTCTCCTTCCCCAGCTTTCTTTTCCAGCCCCCTCCCACTCTTATCTTCATTTCCAGAGCCTCCCCCACAGCCCCTTTTCTGCCCTGGGATTATCAGTGGAGGCAGGGTTGGGCTCCAGGGCCTGCTGCTGTGACCTAGATTTCAAGGCAGAGATGGTTCCTGGTGCTGACAGAGAGCATTGTCCCTGGCCCAGCCTGACAGGCCCACTGCTGGGCCCTTCTGTCTGGTTGTATCTGGGTGGGCACGTAAGCGTGTTTCTGATTCTTCTGGGATCATGCTAGCCCTGCTGTTGGGCTTACTGCTTGTGTTGTGGTGCTTGCCACCAAGGGAGGCTTGTTTATTCTGGCTGAAGTAGGGGGCTGAGAATAGGGCTTTCTGGGTCCACACTTACTGTGCAATGGCCATGGCTCTGCCTCAGTTATCCTGCAACAGAGCCCAGAAATGAGAAAAACAGAGGTGTGTCAATCTGCCCCCTTTGATCTGCCACATTGTCAGCCTGGTGTTGGGTGATTCATGGGCAGCTTTAGTCAGGTCCAAGGTCATTTAGCTTCCTGCCCACCTTCTGGTCTGGCCAGCGTTTGATGTAGTTTACTTTTTAAAAAAATACTTTAACTTTTTTATTATAAAAATGTATACTCATTGCAGAAAATAGGTCCCTGTTGAGACAGGATTTTACTATGTAGTCCAGGCTGACGTCAAACTTGTGGCAGTTCTCCTGCCTCAATCTCCCGAGTGCTGAGATAACAGGCATGAGCCACCATGCTTAGCTAGGTCCGTTTTTAGTTTACCACTGGAGCTCTACATTTTATCATATCAAGGAAGTTCATCCTATGGTCTGACCTTTTTGTCTTCACCACATTTCTTGTTTTAATGGAGGGAGGTCTTGAATGTTCTCTACTTTCTCACCTAAGGGTCATCAAAGAGGCTTGGAGTGAAGGCCTAGGTGAAATCTGGCCTTGCCTCGACCCTGTGGGAGGCCAGACTGAAGGCAGTACCAGAGGATGTTGACATGAGAATGGTGGCAACCCCTTCCTGCCGGACTCCAAAAGCTGCATCTAAACTCCCCTCCCCCGACTACCCAGCCAGCCTGGGAACTGGGCAGGGGGCCAGAGCCAGCCGCTTGGTATTCTTGGGCGCGGGGGCTGCAGTCACAGCACAAAGGCTAGGAGAGAAGGCTGAGTTGGGGGCCTAGTAAACTATCAAGGGAGAAAATGGGCTCCAAAAGGGTGGGGATGGCCCACTGCTCACCCCTACCCAAAGCCCTAATAACCTAATGCAAGGCTAAGCATGGAGGGGCCAGAGAGCCATCAGACCAAGCAACTAGGCATCCATCCAAAATGAGTCATTAGTGGAATGGTGGGAAGATGAAGTGAGAGACCCCTCTGCTCCCGGGGAAGAATGTACCATAGAACACATAGGCTTCACCCACCCTTGCAGCTCCTTTTCAGCTTCTTACCACTAGGCAAGTTTCTCTCTGGTCATTGTTTTTGAGTGTTTTTGACAGGGGGAGGAGTTGTAGGTAGGTGGGGCAATTGGGAGGGTACTTGGAGATAGGCAGAAAAGTCGGGAGGAGGTTGTCATGGTAACCGCCTCCTCAGTCAAGGGAGCTGTTGCCAGGGTTACTGTTAAGAGAGGGAAAAAGAAGAAAAAGATGGGGGGGGGGCAGGGAGTATTGGAGAGTAAGGACGTGTCACTCTAGCGCCATGCTGGCTCCTAGCTTCCCCAAGTTTCTTCCTATCTATCAGAGGTTGTCCTTTTCTCCCTCCAAACCTGCCTACTCTCCTAAACTTCCCTCCATGTTTTAGGCACATGCTACCCTGGCAGGAAGTTAGGGGGTGTTGGGAGGTGTAACTATTGGCCGTAAGTGAGCCAGACCCCTACACTAAACTCAGCTTCCTCTGCCTTTGTTACCTCTCACTTCCAGTCATGGCAGAGTACGGGACTCTCCTCCAGGACCTGACCAACAACATCACCCTTGAAGATCTGGAACAGCTCAAGTCAGCCTGCAAGGAGGACATCCCCAGTGAGAAGAGTGAGGAGATCACTACGGGCAGTGCCTGGTTTAGCTTCCTGGAGAGCCACAACAAGCTGGACAAAGGTTGGGAAAGGGATGTGTTCATTCAGCAAACAGAAATGAGTACAAACCTTACACAAAGTGAAACCCTATGGGGAGGCAGGGTAAGAGAGATGCTAAGTATCCAGGGCTCAAGGGCAGTTAGTCCTTAGTTTTTATTTATGGCCCTTATCAGTAAAAATTTTACTCAGTACTTCTGTGCTATCACCACATATATAATAGATCATGAAAATGGAATTTAAAAGTGGTAAAATTTAAGCCGGCATGGTGGTGCATGCCTTTAATCCCAGCACTCATGAGGCAGAGGCAGGTGGATCTCTAGGAGATCAAGGCCAGCCTGGTCTACACAGCGTGTTCCAGACCAGCTGGGACTACAGGGAGACTGTCTCAAATAGATGAAAAATAAAAGTGGTAAAACTTAAAACCACAGTTCTAAGATTTTTTCTCACCTACTTATAGATTGCTACTTTTTAGAGGTGGGAGGGAGACACTGAATTAGAGAAATAGCATGCAGCTGGGAGTTTTAGGCGTGAATTGGTATTTAAGACTGCCCCAAGGGCCAGAGGAATGGCAGGAAAATAAGTCTAATGACAGGACCCAGGGTCCACAGAGCAGGGACCTACTCCAGAGTTGTCTTCTGACCTGCATACGCATGCCCACATTCACACACATGGTAATAATTTAAAAAGAAAGAAAAAAAAAGAACACTTCAAGAGGCAAGTGGGAGGCTGGAGACATGGCTCAGCGGTTGAGATCACTGACTCTTGACCCAGGTTCAGTTCCTAGCACCCACATGGCAGCTAACAAACAACCATCCTTCAGCTCCAAGAGATCTGATGCCCTCTTATCTCTTTGAGCACTGCATGCACATGGTGCACTTATTACACGCATACAAAACACATATACATAAAATAATTTTTTAAAGGCAAGGTTGAAGGCCTGCTGTCTCAGAGGTGGGAGAGCTTCTGGTGAGTCTGGCTTAGCTTGACTAGAGATTAGGCCTGATTATAGCTAACAGGTATGTACTATTCTGTAGTGTAGATAGCAGAGAGGAAGGCTGAAGGAAGACTATTACAATTTAGACTGCTGCCAATAGTCATGGGGCAGGGGCTAGATGATCTGACAGCATATGTAATCTCCTGGAACTAGTCGAACCATGGAGACCATCCTGACTGTGCCCATACTTTATAAAAGTAACCTTTCTCACTAGGCTCAGAACCACTCTTGAATTGGCTATAGATCTCACCCTCCCTCCTGCCCTATATGTGCTGTTTGGGAATTCTCCCTGATAGTCACTTTGAAGGAAAATAGAAAAAAGACGGGGTGGTTGTGGGATAATTTGGAAGAAGTTTTTCTGTTGTCCCTTCCCCTAGTGTAGATGTGATACATAACTCAAAGTCCTTGTTCTCAATCTATAACCTAGACACACTTGCCCTTCCTACCACCAGTCTGCCAGATTGCTGGGTGACTACTTCAGCTTTGTTTTACCTTTGCACACTAGCCCCTCTGCTTTCACACTTGCCCCTCCAATAACCAATGCAAGCAGATCAGATTTGGTTCCAGAATATCAGTCTGACATTAAGAGAAGCTGACCTACACTCGAGCTCTCACCTACTCTCCTGCTTTCCTCCAGACAACCTCTCCTACATTGAGCACATCTTTGAGATTTCCCGCCGTCCTGACCTACTCACTATGGTGGTTGACTACAGAACCCGTGTGCTGAAAATCTCTGAGGAGGATGAGCTGGACACTAAGCTAACCCGTATCCCCAGTGCCAAGAAGTACAAAGGTAAGAGGCCATGCCTTTGGCACAGCTATACCTCTGTCCCTTCCCTCTGACTGCATTCTTGGAGTACATGAGTTTGGGGACTGACTGATACTCAATGGGCCTACCTGGCATCTCCCACAACTTTCATCCCTGGACATATCCCTCATCCTTTTTTGCTCCCAGACATTATCCGGCAGCCCTCTGAGGAAGAGATCATCAAATTGGCTCCCCCACCGAAGAAGGCCTGAGCAAGGAGGAAGAGGAGGAAGGTTGGACCTTCACCAGACCACTCCCTTCCCCATCCTATATGGGAGGGGCAAGGGCAACCCCCTGCCCTGTACCCACTTACTAACCTGGTCCTAACCCCCTTACTATGCGCGTGTGTGTGCGTGTGCGCACGCTCTGGCTGTCTGTCTATATGTCTAGCTCATCTAGTTCCTCCTCATGAGGGGATGGGAGTCAGGGGACTGGGAGGGGGGCTTAACGTCCCCACTCTAGGAGGGAGGTGGAGGCTATTTCTATGCAGATAGAAATTGGCACATTCCTCTTCCTTCCCTTTCCTCCACACCCTCTCCGCCCATCTTTAAAGTATGGAAGCAGAAAGGACATGCATTTTTCTATACTGAGGAGCTAAGGTGAAGATGAAATATGGGAAAGATGGTTAGATCTAAGGAAAAGCAGTGGGGAAGGAGGGTAGAGGCTATTAACCCCAACCTGGAAGGGGCAGAGAAAAGCCAGATTACAGTGTTTATACATTCATGCTGGACTGGCTAGAATCCAGTTCCTTGCTATTCCTCAGGCTGTAGTCTTGAGTGCCAATGGGTCCCTTTTTATGCCCTTCTCCTAGGCCTAGGATGGGTATGAGCCAGGGGTCTAAAGAGAAAACCACCGGATCCTTTTCTGGCCCCAAAGATCAAACTCCACAGAGAAGCCAGCAATTGATGCCCCTACTTCTGTCCTGGAAAGACTAAGCTGGGAACATGCACTACTGAGCCTGAAATGGGGATGCAGGCAGAGATGGGCCCTCTTTCCACTCCTTTTTTTCCTACATGTAGACTGTTGCATATACTGACCCTGAGCCTAGAGAGGTTGGGGAATGAGATCCTTAGATTTTTAACCTCAACCTGCTTACAACCTACAGGGTCCCAACATGGATATTGTAGGTAACCTTCCCTCTCTCCAGTTTATAATCCCCCAAGCAAGAAAGAAGTTAATTACTGTGTTTTTCTTTATACTGATTACCACCCTAATTCAATCCAGGAAGGGACTTGGTGATCTTTCTCACTTGGGCTCGTGGATGCCTCCTAGCCAAGTCACTAGAGTACTATGAGTGAACCCAGCCTCTTACCTGTCCCAAGATGCCCTTTCCCACCTTGACCGTGCTAACTGTGTGTACATATATATTCTACATATATGTATATTAAACCCGCACTGCCATGTCTGCCCTCTTTTGTGGTGTCTAGCATTAACTTATTGTCTAGGCCAGAGTGGGAGTAGGAGGGGAATGCCACAGTAAAGGGAGTGGCAGAGTCAAATTGCTACATAGTCCAAACAGAAAACATTTTTTGAAAACAACAACAAACAAATTTACATGCAAGCTCAGAGACTACTTTTAGAGAAAGTTGAAGGTAGGAGCTTTCAGGATGTGGGGGCAGAGCTTCAGAGGGAGGGAAGGACTGGTTGTAGGAAGAGGGAAGAAGCCAGACTGGTTAGAGAGGACTCAACTCCTAGCCCAGCCTAGTCTGCCCACCCCCTCTGGCCACTGCTGCAGACACCTGCCTTAACACACACACCTTGAAGACTCCACGGTTTTGCCTTAAAGGACCTTCCTAAGTCTCCCTAGTCCTGTCTGGCTTCTCCTGTAAGAAAAGTAAAATATTTGTGAAATTGGAAGGAAGGAAATGAACATAAATTGACTGTCCTTTCATCTGGGATGTTATATGAGAGCAAGAGCAAGAAGGAGCCTTCCTTTGTGGAAGAAGTGGGAGAAGAGAGACAGGGTAATTTTCAGCAGTTTCTCTGTAAGCCCCCCCCCCCCAAAAAAAATCTTAAAAGACTAACCTGCCCTCCCAACCCTCTGTGCTGCTGTGAGGTTGCCCCTATCCTATATTCCTTTGTCTGCAGCGTGCACGGCCTTGTTCTAACCCCGGAATAAAGGTGACTGATTGTACTGTATTCGACTGATTCTAGAATTTCTGTGAGTCACTAAGATTTTGGAGCCTTTGAATGGCTGGGAAGGGAAGGGTAGCAATGGTTTCCCTACATCCTTCACTACAGCATGGAACAAGGGCCTAGAAACACTCCAAATAGTATACTCCATTTCCTAAGTATCACTGACAGGAATGGGCCCTATTTCACTTGCAATAATCTTCAATTGTAGCTCAAGCAGTAGAAATAGGGATATCCCAGACTGGACTATTTTACGGGCAGAGGGAGAGGGCATCATAAGCATCTATCCTGAGAGGAACAAAAGTATTCTATCACAAATGAATGGACCATCCTCAAAAAGACAAAAAAAAAACCAAAAAAAACAAAAGCAAAAAAAAAAAAAGAATGGACCACAGACCACACAGAGCAGTCAGGGGGGAAAGCTTTACTGAGAGAAAATACAACAAATTCCAGAGTGCAAGGTTTGCAGCCCATCTCATCACCTCAACTAGCAACAAGGTCACAAGACTACTCCATGACCATGCATTCCCTGGATGGGAAGGAAGTACAGTAGTTAACATCTGGTCTGAGCTGCTAGGAAGGAGGCAGGAAGGAGTTGGGAGGAATACCATACTCTATTTCCCCCCTCCTTCCTGGACTGGTTTGATAAGACTCTAACTTTCCCAGGATGCACAAATCCTGACTGGATCTTTACTAGGGGCAAAGAAATGCAGCAAAAACATATAAGGGCAAGAATTCAACAGGGACTTTCATGCTCAGTGACCAGTGGTGAAGACAGGTGGCCAAGCCCAAGTCACCAGAATAAATCCTTGAATTACTGGTTTGTCCCTCAATTCTAAGGTATAAAGTCCAACCCAGGAAGTTTCCCCTTTGTTCTTCCATTAGGAAGGGAGCTGGTGTGAAGCAGAATGGCTTTAAGAATCAAGCAGCTTAAGGTGAGAGGGCGAGTGTGCTTTCAGTCATACCCAGAACCAGTATACAGCGCAGCAGTGGTATCCTTGAAGTCTTACTTTAGTCATGTTTTAAAAACAGGTCACCCTCTCGTTAGAAGAGCAATCCTGGGAGCTCCCACAAGACTTAAGAAAGGTAGGAGATCTGAGGCAGAATTGAGAAGAATCCCTTGTTTTTCAAACCCCTATACCAAGGCAGAGAAGGGCACAACTAAGTATCCTTCTGTTCTTGAGCCTTGTAAAGCCCAGGGGTAAGCCCTAGGCTCTGACAGCCATGCATGAACGACAAGCTGACCCCAGTAGCACTTCTACATCATCACTCTTACTCATTCTTCCTTTAAGTCCCTTTATTGCATTGTATTCATAGAGAATATATAGGTATTTAAACTTTGACAATAATTTTAACTTGATACATCCAAGTTTAACTTGCTTTTTTAATATATTTATAGATATAAAATTAGGCCTCTAACAGTGATAGGGACAGGGAAATTGCTGCCACCAAACAATTAAACTAAAACAAAGAGGTTAACATCCTTCCTATTCTTCCACTGCTGTACCTCCTACTTCTCCCCAACCTCTATCACAGACTCCCATTTAGAGGGTGATGAGATAAAGAGTGAAGGACATGTAATCAAGTGCAAAACACTGATAAGTACAGAGAGTAAGTGAGGTGGAAAGGGAAGAGAAAAGTACTGGGGTGGTTAGGGACTCTTAAGGACTTCCCAGAGAAACAAGACCCCAGGATGGGGTTGCTCAGGGGCGAAAAACAATGAAACCATCAGACTTTTTTTTTTTTGGTGGTGGTGGGGGGGAACAAAAAACAAAAACCCACAAAGGAAAAAAGGTGAAAAACCTAAACCAAAGAGTGGCATTCCTACCCTCCTCTCTGGCTCCTTGGTATTGAACAGCCAGTTGTCGCCCTCCCCCCAACCCCTTCAAACAAGGGAGGTTAAAGAAAAAGAAGCCCCATTTCCTATCCTAAGCCAGTTAACAAAACAGTCTCCCCCCTTCAAAGAAAAGGCTCTGGGAAGAGGCTGTTTCTGCTGAGGCCTTTGCACCTTTCTGTAGAACCCCATAGCAGGGCTTAACACATTCCTAGGGGCTCTCTGCTGGTTCAGTCCCCTCTGGTCTGTCCTTCTTCTTGGATAGCTTTCTTTTATTTAAACAAAAGTCCAAAGTGCGTTTTTTGCCTGGAATAGGAAAGAGTTGCCCAGGCAGGATCAGGTTGGCAGCTCCAGCCCACCCCTCTTAAGTGCAGGGCCTCAAGATGGCATGCACTGCACCCGGTCAGGGCCCTCCTCCTCGTCCGATGTGTCTGAGGAACTGGGAGACTCATCAGAGTCCGCATCTGTGGCCCCAACCCCAGGTTCTCGCCAACGCTGTGGGATGGGAAATCTTGTTAGTAACATCCCTGGATCAAGAACAAGACTGTTAGATCTAGACTAGGCCAGGCATCAGCAGAACTTTTTAAAAAAAATTAAATAGCTGAGGGCAACCTAGAACTCAATCTTCCTGCCTCCGCCTCCCTAGTAGCTAGAATTACAAGTGCTTACCACTGTACCTGGCTCAGAATTTTTCTTAAAAGGCCAGATAATAAATATTTGAGACTTGTGGGTCATATGGTCTCTGATTAGAACTGTTCAGCTCTGTCCCTGTACTATGAAAACAGCCAGAAAATACAGAGAACAAGTATGGCTGCATTTCCAATACAATTTTATTTATAAAAACTGACAGCAATCCAAACTACCAGTTTGCTGACCCCTGAGCTAGACCTCTTCTAATATGACAGTAAACAGAGAAGACTCACCTGAGCAAGTGTTCTTTCTTCTGAACTCTTCCCCCACCCTCCTACCATTGCCTCTATGATGATAACACTGCAGTTATGGTGGCAGAGGAAAAGAGCACATACTACCCCTTTTTACTGGCAGTTCTAATAGGGATAAGGGCCAGTTGATGGGACACCCAACCAGGACCACTCCATTCCTCCTTAAAGAAGGAAGTGTGCCATGGAAACTTTCAGCTTTCTGAAGAAGGACACAGTCCTTGGGAGCTCACTTCCACCTGAAGCTTACCCGGTGATGACGTCTCTGTCTCAGGTGATGCATAAGGAACCAGAGCATGTGACTATCAAACAGGTCGGTGTGATGCAAGCTATCTTCATCCCGTTCTCGCTTGTTCTTCTTAATCACCTGGAACCCAAAACGATTGGGAGCAGGTATAGCAATGAATAAGGAGCCTGGACTTGATCAACAAGACTGGTGTTGATGCCAGGTATGTGCATAGCTGTAATCCCAGCACTGGAAGGTGGAGGTAGGAAGATCACAAATTAGGCAGCCTAAGCTATACAGTGAAAGCTTGTCTCTGAAAACTAAGGGCTAGAATGTAGTTCAGTGATAGGCCACTTGTCTAGCATGTACAAGGTCCTAGGTTCAATCTCAAGCACTGGGGGGGGGGGGTCTTCTATGCCAATAAAACCTTCCCTTAGGTGTTACTAAGTTAACATGTGCCTAGATTAGATTAGGAAAGGATGCCCAAGGTCAGCCACTGAGAAGATGGAGGCTTTAACACAGAAAAACTTTTCCTGAAGATGCTTCCTACCCTCATCCTCCTACTAACTAGAGGAACTTAAAGTTGTCCTTTGGTTCAGAGGCAGTGAGAGGAAGGTGGAGGTGAGTGTTAGAAAAATGCCTTTAAAAGATTGAGCAGCAGGTCATGCCTTCCTATGATGACGAACAGTAAACAGTTATGTGCACAAGGAGAAACAAAAGAACTTCAGCTAGTCACTTACATCTTTTAACCCTGTCAGCTCAGTGGAAGCTTCAGCTGTAGGTGCCCAGATCTTCACATCATGGTCTAGGCCACTGGTTGCCAGAACAGGGAGGTGAGGATGGGGCTCAAGACAATTTACCTGGTTAGGAAGAAAGAAGCATAGGCTCAGGAGTGTGCTGGACCACCATCACCTTGAGCCAAATGGTTGCCCTTGATCTGGGCTGAAGCATGCCCATCCACCTGAGCCTAGGCCAAATAGTCCTGTGGTAAGAGGAGACACAAACTGGGTACAAGATCAGACCTATCTATCATTTCCACAATGTATAGATCAGGGGTGGCTGCATCCCTAGACATAGCCCCAGGAGTGGGTGAGGGATTGGCCGCGCTTACTCTAGTGTCTAAGAAAGTAATAAGGTACAGAATAAAGGTAACTCTCTACCTTTAGAATCTCATTCACTCCAGATTCTAAAGCTTCAACTTGCTTGAGGCTGGGGAAAAAACATATCACTGGCTTTTATCAAGTGACAAAGTTTTAAAAATGAAGAAAGCAGCAGCTGCTACTGTGCTTCCAGAGAAGACTCAGTGAGCAATTATATTCACTTGGCACTGTTTATGAGCTGAAAGAAGGCAGAAGCTGGAAAGAAAACTTGAACTAGAGAAGGTGGAGGGAGTAGCAGAGGCTCATGTCTGCTGGAGAACTCTACATATCCTAGGGGGCAACATCCTCCTACCTACTCTAAAAACACAATAAACTCAGCTATAGGACAGCATGTTATAACAAGGCAGTTTCTTGGGGTCCCCACTGAATCAATTTCAGCTACCCTCACATTCACTGAACAGGAGAGAAAAAAAACAGCAATCCTTGGGTCACAGTTTCCTCTTGTCTGAAAGCACCTATGCCCTCTGCTGTCTGACTTGAAAACACTAGCTTCCTTAATGGTACAGGGCAGGGCAGGGCAGGGCAGGGCAGGGCAGGGCAGAGCAGTTCCCATCCCCAGTGGAAGAGCTAGTCCCAGTTTTAGCTGCTAAAGCACTTCTTAGGCTTTTAGTTAGATGAAGAGCAGATAGGAAAAGCACCCGCCTTGCAGCTGCTCTATAGTTGAAGAAAACAATCCCTGGCAAAAAGCCTCTTTTAGTTTTCTCTCTGGACCAATATCCCCTATTGTGCCTGCACACTCAGAAAGCAGCTAAGAAGAAGGTAGGGGTAGACATGAAGAATATAGTTGACTTTTAGTTTTCTTTGAGTTTACAAATAAACACATGCTAGAGAAGACTAGAATCTAAGTTTGAGCCTGAGTAAAGCAGAAACTCCATTCTTAAGCTGCTCCCATTTCACACTTCAGTCACTGCAGTTTATATTTCAGGCAGTGCACTTGGAGCATGTGGAGGCACTAGAGAACAAACTTTAGTGCTGAAATATGTTATCAATAGATATGTGATGACTTACACATACTAACGTCAACGCATTCATCCATCTCATAAAACCTTGCTAAAGACCATATACTCTGAGCTAGCTCTGCTTCAACAAGTGGGCAAAATAAAAAAGCACAGGAGAACAATTCATTGGGACTTAAGCCTTAAGACAAAGCCAATGGCAAGAGGACAAGAGAATTAAAAAAAGTACATACAATACCGGAGCTGGAGCCTGCAGGGGGAGCCGACAGAAAACTTCTGGGCCAGGGAATCTGGTCATGTCACCAGACCTGTCTGAATGCCAGGACTTAGCCTGTCAATAATGCTTGAGCAGAAAAAAAAGCTCTGGTCTTAGAAGACTAGGCTGGGGGGAATGTAGGGAATGGAATAAAGCATCAAAGTGTTCTTGGGAAACTAACAAGTTGTCCCTTGACAACATTTCCCCACTCTTGGCCCTGTGAAATTGAGTGGGAACAAAGAAAGGAACCCAAAACAAGAATTAGGAATTAGGAGACCAGGGTAAGGTGGGCAATAACTTCTAAGATCCATCTGATTTGGCTGGGTATATGCCTTTAATCCTAGCACACAGGAGGCAAAGGCAGGTGGACCTCTGAGTTCAAAGGCATCCTAGTCTATACAGCAAGTCCCAGGGCTTCACTGTGACCTGTCTCAAAAAGAAAAAAAAAAAGAGCCCTCTGACTCTAACATTCTACTTTATGATCCAGAATGCTCAGAATACTTTATAATCTACACCTAGGCTGGAGCCTGGTGACCCCGACTCTTAGAAGGTTAATAACAAAAAATAGCCCCAGAGGGAACCAGGTGAGGATCAAATGTATCAATCAGCTGATGAAGGCAAGAACAAGTAAAGAAACTCTCATCAAAGGCAGTTACACTATGTCTCTTAGAATCATAACTCAGGCCTGGGGCCCACCCATCCCAAATAGATGTTTTTCCCACCTAAGCACTGGATTTATCAGCAAACCCTGGTACTGGCTGAGCTGAAAGCAAACTGGCCTGCAGAATGCTCTTGGAGAACAGACAAGTGCTGGCCTGGCAGAGAGCATTTATCCCTGCATCTTCTGGAACAGAATGCAATAAAGAATTCACCAGTTCTTTTTGATTTACTGACTAGATGCCTACTGCAGATTTTCATTAAGATTCCAATGATTTGGATTTACTCTGCAAGTAATAGAGAACCTATAAAAGAACTGGAAACACAAGGAGAGAAGATCAGGACACACTTTGAGATTCCTCTCCTCTTGCATTCAGCCTACAGAAGCCTTATCTATAATTGATCCTAGATCCCCAAAATTTAGAGGAAACAGAAGAAAATGTGAAATGCTCTCATAAACAGGCCAAGAGAATTACAAGAAGAAATGGGATCCTGATTGCCAAGGAAGTACTTTAAATTCTAAAACCACTCTCTGGTAAGTCTCATCAAGTCATGGCTGGATTCCTTGAAGTGCCCCACAGCTTCAAAGAATGAAAGGGAAGAGAGCCCAAGCAGTTCTAGTCATTCCTTAGAGGCCTTGGGTCTTCGGTAATCAGTACAATATAATCTTTCAAAACTGTATCTTTCCTTTCTTCAATGGTTCAAAAACCTTGTAACAAAAGCTATATTTAACCCTTTCCTAACTCTGGGTCTCAAAAAAAAAGGGAAGGAAAAAACAAAAACAAAAACAAAACAAAAACAAAAAACCCATGGTAGCTAGATTTGAGCTTAGGAGCTAACCTTTTTTTAAAAAAATATTTTGCCAGGTGTGGTGGCGTGGACGCTGAGGCAGGCGGATCTCTGTGAGTTCAAGGCCAGCCTGGTTTACAATAGTGAGTTCCAGGACAGCTGGGGCTACAGGGAGACCCTGTCTCAAAAAGATGAAAAAAAAAAAAAATTTTTATTATTTTTATTTTATATGTATGAGTGTATCATCTACATGTATGTGCGTACACCCGTGTCATGCAATGCCGAGGAGGTCAGAAGAGGGCTTCGGATTCCCCTGGAACTGGAGTTAAGGATGGTTCATAGCCACCATGTGGGTGCTGGGAATCGAACCCAGGTCTTCTGCAAGAGCAGTCAGTGCTCTTAACCGCTGAGCCATCTCTCCAGCCCCTAGGAGCTGACCTTTCTTTACCCTTAACGTGATTTTCACTCTTCCTTTCACTTTGTCTCCACAGAGGATGCTTGCAAAACTCAAAAGTCTGAAGATAGTGAAATGACCACAGATTATATAGCAGGCTGCTTATCTATTTTTTTAAGAAAAATGTGTATTTTGCCACATTTGCTTTCTTCCTTAAATATGTACAAATTATGTGTTTGTATACATTTGACAGTATGACATATCATCCCTAAATACTTTATTATGTATTTGCTAAGTACAAGGACATTCTCCTAAGTATTACAACACCAAATAAATTTAATTTTGAATACTATGTTATCTAAATTACAAACAATACTCTGATTTCTCAGTTGTTGAAAAAAAAAGTTCCTTCCAAAATTAAAAAACAAAATAAAAACAACAAAAAAATGTTCATCTAGCTTTTATCTGCTGATCCAGAAATCAGCCAACATCACTGCTTAGCTTACTTAACAGATAAGACACAGAAACATCTTGTTTTAACATTGTATAGGAGGGTGTGTCCTGAGCTCTAATGATTTCTCTTTTGGAAAAAGCTCATGCTTTAAGAGATCTGTTATCTCATTCAGATTACAAATTCTTCCTAAAATTTCCTTCTCTTTTTAATAAACCACACCTTTAAGAGTAGAACAAAGAAAAAAAGAAGAAAACATTCCGTTAAATTTCAGCACCCCAAGGCACACTGCCTTTTAATTTAGCTGTGTAGAACTCTAAAACATGGAGCCAAATAGTTGCAGTGGAAAGCCAGTGGCCAAGTAAGACCTATCTTGCTGACCTGAGAAACTAGGGGACCAGCCAGTTTATACTTACCACTCCTCCCTTGTCCCCCTCCATGAACTGAATGATCTGGCAGGATGATTTCTCCCAGAGGAAGATGTGCCCACAGTCACTACCGCTCACCACAAACTCACTCTTGGGGCCATAGAAATTGACGCCTTTTACTGAAATGATAAGGGAAAAAACAAAACAAAAAAAAACACATAAGGATTGGCACTGGGCCTATATTTATTTACCTCACAGGGAATTCAGTAATTCAAACTCTGAATCAGCTGAATGCCAAATAATTCATTTCTATAAAACGAATCAAGAAATTATACATGTGTAATAGACAATTATCGCACTAGTATCAAAAACTATTTACATTCTCCCAAGGTACTCCATTGGGTACAGGAGTCTTCAGTGCCTAAGCAACATTCTGCCTCAATTATACCTTATCTGGCAACCACAGGCCTCATACTATGCCTTACCTATTCTGGCCTGATTCACTTCAGCAAAATCCACTCCTAGGCAATAATGCCCTGTGCCCTAGGATTCTACTTTGTATGCATTTTATTGGTACCTAGTGTTTCTTGGGTCATCAGTTGATCTGAGACTGATGGAAGTATATGCTATAATCACCTATAATAAGCATTTCAACTGTGCCTACTATCAGAGCTCAATTAAAAGTACCCAACTCTTTGGAATTTATAAAAGAAACCACAAATTCCAATTCCTACAGCCTGTTCCATACCAGCCATGACACTGGCACCTTCCCTTTTGTTTGCCTATGGAATGAGATCCAAATATACTGCCACCCCCTTTCTTCTTTATCAAGAGAAAAAATAAAAGTAACTGCTGTCTCCAAGTCAAATTGTGACATATACTGTTAGGTGGTAACAACAAAACCCAGTCACTCTCTACCTTCTCTTTACATTAAAACCAGGTGGCAATTTTTTAAAAATCTCAACGTTCCAGCTGTACCCTGCACCAATTAAATCAGCATGTACTGGGATTAGTACTTTTTAAATTAAGATTGTCAGGTGAGTCCAATGAGCCCCAATGATTGGAAACCATAAAAACAGAACAAAAAAAGTCTTCTTTCTACTTTGCTTCACTAAGAATCATTAGCATCTTTCTCGCTAAAGGTACAATCTTATTCGTCATTTTATGCAATTCAGCACCACTAACGTTTTCCTTGACTCTCCAACAAGATTTCTATGCCTATTCTCAAGTTACCTGAAATCACAGAAAATAAAAAGTTTAGTTTCATGTCTAAACCAGCTAGAAGCAACATAACCGCAGTGAAGATGCTTACTGAGCATCTATCTTCCCTGTAGCACAGTGGAAAAAGCTAAAAGACTCCAGTCCAACTAGAGATAGCCTTTCCTTGCCCAAGTTGACACAGGTAGCCTACTCCTTTGGGTAGCTCCCACTTAACACAATAAGATAATGTGGAATAAGATAATGTGGTTTTTTTCAATGTGACTTGGGTCACAGAAACCTAGAAAGGCAGTCTCACCTGTAGCATTATTTCTATGACCTTTGTATCTCTTAATATACTGGGCCCCATCACTGTGAGAAGAGTTGAAAAGGTAAATGTCTTCATCATTGTAACTGGCAAGGAGCTCTGCCAAGAACAAGAACACAGCAGTGAAGGCAAAGGCTGAAAAATGCAGGGAGACAAGGAGTTGCAGGGGAAGTGCATCCTCTTAGTACCCAGATACAGCACCCATCTAGCTTAGTTGGAACAGCAGGCAAGTAGGTTATATAGGGTAAACTATGAACATATTACCAACCCAGGGGTAGCAGAATGCTCAGATGATCATACCTATTTACTCAGTATTCAATCAAAGCCATAAGAACTTGCTCAGACATGTAGCCTAGGCAAGTAGCCTGGACAAGCCTGCCAAATATCGTTTGCAGCATTCTGCGAATCATCCCTGGTACCTCCAAGGGTCATCTGCTGTATCCTCCCACTACATGCTTACCATCAGCAATTACTCCCCAGCTGCTCCACTTGGAGCTATAGCAGCACAGTGGTGAGCACTGGAGGGCACATGCCTCACTGGCTCAGCAGCTCCCTAGACAGAGGGGGCATGCTAGCCTAGGAGCGGGCCCTGCTCACATACCTGTGCCGTCGTGGCTGTACACAAGACAGGTGATGTTTGCTTTGGACTCACTGTTCACCTGCAATAAGGAGCAGACACTGACTGATTCCCCCCACCCCATTTGTTATACCACCTTCAAGAACAGGTTTTCTTAGAAATTCCCCTATATCTTCTCCCAGAGATTGAGAAATAGAGATGGAGATGGAGGGAGAGGAAATGTTTAACTGAGGAAACATGACCACCTTAAAGGGTAAGGTCTTAGGGCCCTCTCTCGGTTCGCTTCTGTATGCTAGACATTTCATATATACTATCTCATTAGGGCACACCATCACTTTATCTCTATTATGTCAACAAGAAAACTGAGGCTAACAGAGGCAAAATGCTGCCCGAGAACATAAACCTGATAAATGGGGAAGCCAAGATTAAAATCTGTCTGACTTCAAAGTTCAAACTCTTAGCATTATACCAACAAGTTTGGGGGTAGCCTAGGATGAAGCCAAGCAAGCTAGGAGCCACTAGCCCTTCATGAATCTTACCAAGTGATGAGGACAGAATTTCTTCAGTACTCCATTGTTCTCATTCTCATCAATTTTCCTCTGGTCATAAATCCTATAATGAAAAGAAGCAATCAAAGTGTCAAAACTTATAAATTGATCCCTTGAAGAATGATAAGAAAAAAGCACTTTCCTAGTCAAGCTTTTGGTTTGTTCTCTTTAGTAAAGATTTTCTCTTCCTCAATCCATTTCCAAATCATATATATATATATAAGTGTGTATGCATGCTTGTGTGCATGTGTTTGGGACCAGAAGGCAACCTGGGACATTATCCTCTGGAATACCATCCACATCCTTTGCAACAGGGTCTTCTTCATTGTCCTGAAGCTCCATTTAGGTAAGACTGGCTGGCCAGCAAGGCCCAGGGATCCTCCCATCTCTGCCTCCCCAGCACTGGGATCACAAGTATGCACCACCACAGGCCATATTTTTAACATGTATTCTGGGGATCAAAATCAGGTCCTCATGCTTGTGAGACAAGCACTCTGAGCTCTCTCAGCTCCATTTATTTACTGTTTTTTTTTTTTTGGTCTTTTTGAGACAGGGTTTCCCTGTAGCCCCAGCTGGCCTGGAACCCACTATGTAGACCAGGCTGGCCTCGAACTCACAGAGATCCGCCTGCCTCTGCCTCCCAAGTGCTGGGATTAAAGGCATGCGCCACCACATGTTACTTAACCCAAAGAGTTTATTTACTACTCTGAACAGGGGCCATTCTTTACAGAAGGCAGTAGATTTTCAATCCTTCCTTGAAGCTTTATTTGCCTAGCTCTCCCTCTCACAGGTCACAGAAGTGATTACAAAATCACCAATTTCTGAAGATTCCCTCTCCTCTCTGTACTACCATCAAGCAAACAACCTTCATCTTTCCTCTTTTTTAAAAAAAAATATTTTATTATTTTCATTTTATGTGTTATGTATGTATTGCCTGCATGTAGGTAAGTACACCCGTGTTGTGCAATGCCCGAGGAGGAAAGAAGAGGCCATTGGATCCCCTGGAACTGGAGTTACGGACAGTTGTTGGCTGCCATGTGGGTGCTGGGATTCAAACCCGGGTCTTCTGCAAGAACAACCAGTGTTCTTAACCACTGAGCCATCTCTCCAGCCCCCACCTTTCCTCTTCTAACTCAAGCTTTATAAATATTTATGACACATGTACTAACTGACGTACTAGAAATACAGTACGGAACAAGACAAACCCTGTCTCTGGTCCTTGCCCAGCAGTCTCTTCCAATCTCAAAGCCTAGCTCTCCACTGCTGCCTTTTTGAAACAAAATCTTGCTATTTAGGCCCTGGCTAGCTTTGAACTTGTGGTCCTCCTGCCTTAATCTAGCTAGGATTGTGGATGTGTACCCACAATAGCTGTTCTTCAACTCAGTCCTCTAAGAGATGTTGTCTGACTGACCTGTTCGTTTCTCATCCTCTTCCTTATCACTGTCTGCCCATTTCTTCAAAGTCCTTTCCCACTACTGCTTTTTCTCTCCTTCTCTCAACATTTCAAAAGAACAATCTGTATTCAGCGTTTTCACATCCTTACTTCCTATTTACTTCTCAACTCATTACAATGTGTCTTTAACCTATAAACCATTATTAAAACTTCTCTGGCTAACGCCAATAATCTAATCGTCAAAGCCAACAAGGTATTTTTCAAGCCTTGCTGTCTTTGTCTTGACAGTGTTCATTATTCGTTCCCTGAAACACCCTCTTTCTTGATGTCTAATCTGTCCAATGCTGTCCATGTGCTTATCTTTCTTTGTTCATCCCTCAAAAGTTCCCCAAAGGCTGAGTCCTAAGTTCTCTTCTGACTCTATATTAGATAATATTAACCTTCAGAAACCATCTTTATATAAAAAAGAATCTTGTTTTCATATTCACAAAGAGAACTGATCAGCTGGTCATGGTGGTGCATGTCTTTGATCTTTGAACTCCGGAGGCAGAGGCAGGTGGAACCTGTATATAACTGTGGGAAAAGAAGAAGAAAGGTATGCATAGATCCTTAAAGACAAAGGACAAAGAATATTAGGTATTGAGGAACACAAAATGGTTCATATACCAAAGAACACCCTGTGGGTCTTGAATATTTAAAAATCTTTTTCTAATTTGCCAATTACTGAATTTTAATAGGTTAGCAATATTTGAGATCTGTTGATATGTGTGTGTGTGGGGGAGCATGATAGAGGGCATTGTTGTGTTAATTTAAACTAAGAGAAAAAGTTCAACAGCTCATAAATCTGCTGAAGAGTAGTATAACCATCTCCCTGTGTTGGGGGTAGTGGGTTCATTTAGTCAATGCTTCCTGGGAATTCTCTTCATGAAGGATTTTAAGGAATTGCCAAGGATACAAGGATTCATTCAGCATCTACTGTACAGAAAAATATATAAGGTATATGTAACTTCATCAGTAACACTCAAATGACTAAGTAATAGGCAGTATTTGAACTCAAGTCAAACTAAAATATATTGGAAACCATTTCAGTATGCTGTATTTTTTATTCTCATAGAGAAAGTATTAAAAGACAATCTGGAAATTAGTATTTCAGGTAAAGGGAACAATATAGGTATAGGTAAGGTAGTAAAATGTGACACTGTACTCGAGGAAACAGGGGGTGGAGGAGGCTGGTTGCCTGCCTGCCTGCCTGCCTGCCTCCCTCTCTCCCTCTCTCCCTTCAGGCAGTGTCTTATGTAGCTCAGGCTAGCCTTGAACTCCATAGCTGATGGTTGTTGTGAGCCTGATCTTTTTATCTATTTTTTTTTTTTTTTTGGTCTTTTTGAGACAGGGTGTCCCTGTAGCCCCAGCTGACCTGGGACTTGCTATAGAGACCAGGCTGGCCTCAAACTCACAGAGATCCACCTGCCTCTGCCTCCCGAGTGCTGGAATTAAAGGCATGTGCTACCATACCCGGCCAATGAGCCTGATCTTTTAATGGCTGTACCATCTCTCCAGCCCTGGCCTCGAACTCTTGATCCTCCTGTTTTCATCTCTCCTAAGTGCTAAGGCAACAAGTATGAGCTCCCACCCCAGCTTAACTGTAAGATTTTTCTGTTGTTTTTTAGTATAATGTTTAGGATCTTGAAGAAGTTGTGAGTAGCCATACTAAGAAGTTTGAACTTTTTTCAGTATTTCTTTTTTCTTTTCTATACTTTATTTAAAATAATAATAATAATATTTTTTTAAAAATCACTGAAGAGATTTAAGTAGGGAAATTATACATAGCAAGCACTTTAACAACTAAGTCATCTCCCCAGCGCCCTCTCAAAACCTTTACTGTAGTTTTGTCTATAAACTTTCAGGTATCTACTAACTTGTTACCCTAAACCTTTCTTTTTCCCTACTTGCCCTTAATCTAATGTTCTCCCAATGTGTTATTCTCCATCTAAGGATAGGGGAACTATTTATCAACAGTGCTTTATGGTCCAGGGCCTCTCTCAAACTTATAGCAATAAGTTTACATGTCAGCCAAATCTACCACCAAGTAATCCATCTGATATATTTTTCTTTTCTTGGCACCTGTAAATTTTTTTTTTTTCTTTCCAGTGCTAGGGATCCAATCCAGGGACTCATAGATGCTAGATAAACTTTAATGCTCTAAACTCTTAAGTTAATCTGAGTTTAACAGTAGGGACTCAACACTTGCATCCCTTCCACATAACATTCTTTTCCCTTTTGCTAATTTATTTTCTTCCTTTTTTCTCTTTTTTCCTTTAGGTCAAAAAGCATGTCCCTAGGCTGTATGTCGTGGGGTACACATTTAATCCCAGTACTTAGGAGGCAGGGGCAAGAGGCTCTCTGTGAGTTCTAGGCCTGGTCTACACAGTGAGTTCCAGACTAGCCAGGGCTACATAATGAGACCCTGTCTCAAAAAACAAAAAAGCAATTAAAAAACAAACAACAAAAAAGTATATCCCTAAACCTTTCTTTAAATGCTTCTTTCCAACTCTAAAGTAAAACTATATAAAAGCCTTGAGGATGAGTAAGCTATTTCTCTGTACTCTTTTGCAGGAATTCCTTTATGCTAACAGTAAACACAAATGGTATTACCACATAAAGTTATTCAGCATAAATGTTTTCAAGTTTGACCCAGAAAATAAGAGATCCCAAAACATTGTTAGTCAAACTGAAGAAATACCAGAAGAGCTGAGGGGACCATGATGTCAGAGAAGACCTGGGTGCTGAAAGAACTCTACTCACGCAGAATCAGTGAGTCTCAAAATCTGCATGTACTCTTAACAAGTAAATAGGCTATCATCTTCTGAGAGACTGGGATGCAGAAACGGACTGAATGAAGATACTGAAGCTGGTAAGAGACAGAAGGCCTGAGTATTTTTCTCTTTGTAATGAAATGCTAAAACTAATTTTCAGCCCTATTTTAACCTTGGGGAAGTATCAGCTTTGAAATAAAGCACTGGAACTTTATTAAGAACTTTGGAAAAGTCAATACAACCAACTCATTCATTCCTCTTCTAACATCTTGGTCCTAGAGACTTCCCAAGCAATCTTTCTTCAACTAAAATCCCAAAGAGAATTTCAGTAAATATTTATTTGAAGGTTAACCCTGAAAATTCTGACTATAGTCTTTTTTGATTAACAGGTCTTATTTAAAAACAATAGTATGGGGGCTGGAGAGATGGCTCAGTGGTTAACAGCACTGGCTTTTGCAGAGGACCTGGGCTCAATTTCCAACACCCACATGGCGGCTAACAATCATCTGTAACTCCAATTCCAGGGGATCCAATACCCTTTCCTGATCTCCGTGAGCATTGCACAGCACGGGTACACTTATAAGTAGGCAATATACTCATATCCAAAAAAATAATAAGCCAGTCATGGTGGCACATGCCTTTAATCTCAGTACTCAGGAGGCAGAGGCAGGTGGATTTCTGTGAGT
>NW_008344599.1:679236-707177 GCF_000622305.1 Nannospalax galili | reverse complement strand
GGCCTGGAACTCACTATGTAGACCAGGCTGGCCTTGAACTTACAAAGATTCTCCTGCCTCTGCCTCCCAAGGGCTAGGACTACAGGTGTGCACCACCACACCTGGCAGTTGTCCAGAATTCTTGAACAAGGTCATTGCTCATGTATTTTCTGAAATTTTATACTATGATTCTAATCCATATACTTAGTTTAAAAGCAGTTACAAAAATGTGCTCCCATTCCAAATGAAGATGACATTTTTTCAACTATCAGCAGGACAGCAAAAAAGTCATTTTTCTAACTATGCTGTGCCTCTCTTTTTCAAATTGACATTTTTCAAACTGACAATCCCAAAGAAATACAGTTAAAATCCCAGCAGGCTAGGCATGGATTCAGTTTAGGAAGGTCAGAAGGAGAAAAAAAAAATATTGGTACATATAAGGATTGAATCCATGATGTTTTTCGTATGTATCTCAATAGCCAAGTGTTAAAAATAGATGCTTGAAGTAACAAAAATATTACTGCAGATCAAGAAACGTTGTTGAGGACAATAGAAGCCAAAATCCTCAGTGTACAGAGTGTATCCAAGTCAAATTATTTCTGAATCCAAAACCAGTTTGCTAGTATAGGCTGTCAAGATGGCTGAGTGGGTAAAGGTACTTGCTGCACGAAGATGAAAGTCTGACAATCTAAGTTTAATTTCCAGATCTTATGTAAAGGTGGAAAGAGAATCAACTCTACAAAGTTCTCCTCTCACCTCCACAGACACACTAACATGTACTATGGTACACATGCCCACACAAAAACATCACACACATATACACAAATAATACTAAATTAAACTTCTTTTTTAAAAAAGTGTGCTAATTCAATATTAATCTATATAAGAAAAATGTGGAAAACACGTGTGATTTTCTGTCTTAGCTGCTATATGGAGAACTTAATTCATCAGGCTTCTTTAAAATACAAAGCCATTCCTCAGACACTGTCATATTAGGAAAACAGAATGTCTCAGAAGGTACTTAAGTATTCTGGAAAAGAATAAAAAATTCAAGATGGCAGTTATTGGATTTCTAGGCAATTCATTACCTTAGCATTAGGGAGTATCTGGCAATATACAAGGCATCACCAGGCTCAAACTCTCAATGATATTTAAGAGCAACAAACTCACCTTACAAATTGATCTCGTCCACCCACTGCAAACTGGTGGGTACTGGCGGGATTCACATAGATTGTATACAGTCCCACTTTCTTCTCCTTCTCTTTTGTCACCACCAGTTTCCTTTAAGAGTAGAAAAGTAACAGTTATAGTCTCCAGAAGATCCAGATGGAGCTGGACATGATAGTTCAGGTCTGTAATCCGAGCACTCAGGAGAACGGAGCAGGAAGATTGCCTTGAATTCACGGCCAGCATGGGCTATGTAGTGAGTTCCAGTAATGTCTCAAAAACAACCACCAAAAAACCAAAAAACAAACACCACCACCTAAAAGACCCAGATGGTCATGGCAAGTGAAAAATCAGGACAGTAAGTGCAGAAATAACTAATACAAAACCAAGATTCTCATCTGGAAAGAAAAAAGCAGCTTTTTTGTTTATTTCCTTGTTTGTTTTGTTTAGAACAATAACATAAAAAATGTACTATATGCTATTTTGAAGATTAGGGGAAAAAGTAATAAAGTTATTTTCTAGTGTTGCTTAAGCATGCTAAGCAAAGTGAACTAGATTCAGAAGACATATACTGCATGTTTCCCCTCACAGTTGGACTGGGAGAGAGGGATACAATGTGAAAGCAGAGAAGACTGGGCATGGTGGCACCCGCCTGTAATCTCAGCACTCAGAATGTGGAGGCAGCAAATCCTGAGTTCTCAGCCAGCACCAGATGAAATGGGTGGGCATGGTGCATGCCTGTAAACCCCAGCACTCAGAAGAGGGAGGCAAGAAGATCAAGAGTTGAAGATTATTCTCCATTATTCAGGGAGTTAGTAGCCAGCCTGGGTTACAAGAGACCTTGTCAAGAAGAAATATGAAAAATACTACTAGGAAAAGGAATGAGGTTGGGGGGAAGGGCTAAAAAAAGAAACTTGGGGTGATTATAATCAAAGCATGTTATATGCCCATGAACATGTCACAATGAATCCATTATTTTGTGCAATATGCTAATAAAAAGCATAAGCAAAAAGCATATGAACAAATGTACTGTGCCTCAATGTAGTTAGTCTAATATGATATCAAAAAGCTAGAATTAAGAGGACAATAGGAAGAAGAATCATAGGAAAAGTGGGCTAAAAAGATCAGAGTCTTATCTCCCACTTTCTAAAAATATGTCAGTTAAAGCCTACCTTTAGGGCTAGAGAATGCTCAGTCAGTAAAGTGCTTGTCACGCTAGAATGAGAACTTGAGTTAGATCTCCAGCATCCATGTAAAAAGCTGAATGTGAAAATGTCTACTTGTAATCCCAGTTCTGCGAAGGCAGATAGGAGGACCCCTGAAGCCTGACAGCCAGCTACTCTTGCTAAATTGATTAATTCCAGGTTCAGTAAGACTGCCTCAAAAACTAACTCCTGCAAGTCAAGTTGTCCTCTGACCTCCATATGTATGAGACATACAGACACACATAAATAAATAGTTAATTAAAATAAAAAGAGTCAAGAGAGACTAGGCATGGTGGTGCAAATCTTCAGTCTCAGCACTCAGGAGACAGAGGCAGGTAGATCTCTGGGATTGAGGCCAGCCTGGACTACATGCCGGCTGGGACTATAGAAAAACGCTGTCTCCCCCGCAACACACACAAAAAGAGAGCCAGTGAGGTGGTTTAATGGGTAAAAGTATACTTGTCACCAAGGCTGAAGACCTGAGTTTGATCCCTAAAATTCAAATGGTACAAGGAGAGAACCAATTCCTACAAGTTGTCCCCTGATGTCCACACATGTGCCATGACACATATGCGCCCCTACATACAATACATATATGTAAGAAAAATCCTGTTTACGTTTTGATTGTTAGCCTTAGCCTTTAAGGGCTGTTGTGCTCATTCATTAAAGGAGTGCCAAGCAGGGTCACTGGACCCTCACCTGAGTATCCAGCCACTCTTCCCAGCCAACTAGTCCAGCCTTGGAAGACAAAAGAAAAATGAGGAAGAATCCAACAGATGGATGCTTTTGGAAGCCCTTGTCAAGAAACTCAAATGGACTCTCATATGAACATTTGAAATTGCCCTGTCCTGACTTTTTTCTAGTTCCTGGTCTAGAACTTGTAATGCTAATTACTCCTGCCTTTACTTCTCCTTCACATCTCCCATTCATGATTCAAGGACTTTCTTCTCCCCTTAGAGACAAAAGTTATGCAATTTGGGAGTCTTTTAGATAGTCCCACTGAAGGAGTACTCCAATTGCCTCACCTTGCATCCCTGGTTCAACATGGAAGAAGCCAGAGTGGTCGGCATCCCTATTCCCTATTGGCAATTTGGGTAACCCCTTCAGAGGATGGTGTGATAAGAACAGGAGGCAGGAACTGGCTAGGCAGTTAGGGTAAAAAGACCCCAAGGAAAGAAATGTAGCCAGTTTCTTGGCTAAAAGTCAAAATGTCCTTGGGCCTGTTAGCAACATACTCTGTTCCAAGGCCAAAAATGTCGAAAGTATTTGGGAGCTTGTATCTAATCCTTAAAAGATTTTAGGGTTACCTCTTCAGAGGGGGGAATGTTGGAGGGGAGGGAGTGGGCATGGATTTGATCAAAACACCTTATACGCATGTATGAAATTCTCAATAAAGTTTTTTTAAAAATTAAGAAAAAAAAAGAGCTGGGTGTGATGGCGCACGCCTGTAATCCTAGCACTTGGGAGGCAGAGGCAGGCGGATCTTTTTGAGTTCGAGGCCAGCCTGGTCTACATAGTGAGTTCCAGGGCGGCTGGGGCTACAGGGAGACCCTGTCTCAAAAAGACCAATAAAAAAAAAAATTGTTTAATGGTTAATAGAAATAGAGGAAGACACTGATATGAACTTTTGTCCTCCATATACACAGCCACCCATACATATACATGTAAACACCACCACATAAAAACCTAGCTTTAAACATGCATACTAAGCTGAACATGGTAGTACATGTTTATAATCACAGCACATGGGACGCTGAACTGCCATGAATTCAAAGCCAGCCTGGGCTACAGATTGAGACCCTGCTTCAAAAAGACCTAAATAAGTAAATATATAAAAGCACACTAAGACAAACTTGGGGTCATGGGTCTTGTTTATCTGTTCCTCTTCCCAATGTGCACTGATTAAATATACTTCCTCTTTTTATAAAAAATTTAAATGCACATTAAAAAACGGGGTGTGATGGGGGCTATATAGTGAGACCCAGTCTCAAAAAATATTACAATTTATTAAAACAAAGATACACACACTGGAAAATAAGCCACAGTTTTCTAGCACAGAAGTAATCCTAAAGAAAATAGTACCTTCTCCCTTTATCTGAAGCAGATTTGGAGAGAAGGGATTTATGAAGCTAAAACTGAAAAAGCACTTCTAAATTACTCTGGTTGTATCACAGTAGGGTGATCCTTCTGATGATTCTCAGCTCTGAGGGAATCTCAGGAAATTTCAAAACTTCGGTTAAAAGACTCTAAGTAGTTATAGCTTATCTCACCTTAAGAAAAGTTCTATGAGGTTAGAGAGATGGCTCAGCAGCTTAGAGCATTCTTGCAGAACCTGGGTTCAGCTCCAGGGTATCTGATACCCTCTTCTGGCCTCTGAAGGCACGTGGTGCACATATACATGTAGGCAAAACACTCATACATATAAAAAAGAATAAATCGTTTTTGGAAAAAGAGTAGTTCTATGGAACTCTTCTTAGATCTAAGTGTTCAATCTGTCAAATGACATCATGAAGATTAATAAATTTATGGGAAAGATAGTAAGAAACTATAGGTAGGGGACTGACTTTAGCTTTTGTTTTACTTCAATGTTTTATTCATTTTGGATGCTATTGAAACACAGATAGCCATGACAACAAATTTCTCTGTAAAGAAAGAATTTTAGCAGCCTCTCTGTACAAAGCCACTCCAGCCCAGAACTGCTCTGGGCAAAGAGATTTTGAAATCTATGCAGCTTAAAAAGTACAGATGCCAGGCATGGTGGTACACATCTGTAATCCTAGCACTTGGGAGGCAGATGTAGGAGCATCAGTTCAAGGTCATCACTGGATAAACATCAAATTCTAGATTAGACTGGGCTACATGAGACCATATTTCAAAAACAACAGTAATGAGATCATTGAAAGTCAATGTCATTAGGAGAAATCTATGCAGCTTAAAAAGTACAGATGCCAGGCATGGTGGTACACATCTGTAATCCTAGCACTTGGGAGGCAGATGTAGGAGCATCAGTTCAAGGTCATCACTGGATAAACATCAAATTCTAGATTAGACTGGGCTACATGAGACCATATTTCAAAAACAACAGTAATGAGATCATTGAAAGTCAATGTCATTAGGAAAAAAATTCACACACACACACACACACACACACACACACACACACACCCACATTGAACAAAAGTTAGCACATATGATTTGTTACCAGAATCTGTGTTCCCTGTAATTTGTGTACATACTTTTTTGGTTAGCATTAAATTTCTTACTTTGAACAGTGCCAGTAATGGTGTCCATATTAACAATCACAAGATAGAAAACTCAAGGAAGAATTCAGCTAACTAGGAAGAGGCATTTCAGTTTCAGTCTGAGTTTCAGACAGGGAAAAGGACCAGGAGTTGGTTAATACCACCCTTTCCACAGGACCAGTTCATTTCCTCAGCAGTTTCAACTTTCAGACATTGTGAAAACACAATGAAGAAACTAAAAGATAAATTATAAAGTACTAGCTCTACTGTTATTTAATTATGAGAAGAGCTCAATTTTTCCATGCCTCAATTTATTCCCCTAAAACAAACCATTCTCTCTTTCAAAGTTGATTGAGTGCTTTAAGTTCTCTGGGGAACATGCAGGGGTTCTATAAAAAAATGATCAATCATGGGGGCATTTTCACATTAGGTGAATGTGAAATCATATGGGAAAAAAATTCGCTAAATTTTGCCTTAAAATTAGCAAGTAGGTATGTCCCTTGAAATGGGGTTTAAAACATCACTAATAAGGTAGGCCAAAAGATCCCTTTGGCTGGCATGGTGGCATATGCCTTTAATCTCAGCAGAGGCAGGCAGATTTCTGTGAGCTCAAGGCCAGCCTGGTCTACATGAAGAGTTCAGGCCAGCTGGGGCTACAGGGAAACCCTGTCTCAAAAGACCACAAAAAAAAAAAAAAAAAAAGTAAAGGAAAAGATCCCTTTGATAAATACTATAAATTTGCTTCCACTGACTAATGTACTACCAACAATTACACATCAAACTCTTCCTAAGATGTAAGCCAACTTTACAAGTTCCAGGAAATGTAGTTATCCCACGCATGCCACACACACACACACACACGAAAAACTCCCCCTATACCAACTTCACACACAAAAAATGCCTCATAACCAGGTCTGGTGATGCATTTCTATAATCCCAGGCTGAGCGGGGAGGATCAAGAGTTAGGGGCCAATGCTGGGATTGTCATGGTGTACACCTTTACTCTTAGCAGTTGGGAGGCAGAAGTATGCAGATCTCTTTGAGTTCAAGACCAGCCTGGTCTACACTGCAAGTTCTAAGCTAGCCAGAGTAACACACTAAGACTGTCTCTAATAATAATAATAATAATAATAATAATAATAATAATAATAATATCAAAACAAAACAAAACAAAAAGTCTTTTACCTTACTTCCAGTCTGTAAAACTACTTTTTTTTTCATGTGTTTTGCCTGCATATATGTAAATACCCACGTTGTATAATGCCTGCAGAGGCCCTAAGAGTGTCAGAACCCTTGGAACTGGAGTTACAGATGATTGTCAGCCACCAAGTGGGTGCTGTGAACTGAACCCAGGTCCTCTGCAACAGCAGCTAGTAATCTTAATCATGGAGCCATCTTTCCAGCCCCTAGAACTACTTTCTGAACTCCTAATGCAAATTTTTTTGAAAACTCTCTAGAATTTGGGCTTCTTTCACTCAAGTTTCTCTACTGTTTCCCCTTTAGTTTCTATTCTGCCCATCCTTGTGTCCAGATCCCTGGTCAATTCTCAGTCAGACTTTACTTGATTTCATTTCAAACACAATAATTTGCCAAAGTCATTTGTCCTACTGAATCAGATTCATGATGGCCTAAGAATAGTTTTTCCATCTGAATTAGACTGAATTCTTCTTCAAAACTCTCTAAAACAGGGGCTGGAGAGAGATAGCTCAGTGGTTAAGAAAACTTACTGCTCTTTCAGAGGGCCTGGGTTTGATTCCCAGCACCCATAAGGAGGCTAACACCCACTGCTGACTCCAGTTCCAGGGGATATGATACTCTTTTCTGGCCTCCGTGGTCTGCACAACACATGGGCACTTATATATATACAGAATAATTGTTTTTTAAAAAAATTTTTTGGCCGGGTGTAGTGGTGCATGCCTTTAATCCCAGCACTCAAGAGGCAGAAGCAGGCGGATCTCTGTGAGTTCAAGGCCAGCCCGGTCTACATAGTAGCCCCAGCTGTCCTGGAACTCACTATGTAGACCGGGCTGGCCTCGACCTTACAAAGATCCATCTGCCTCCTGAGTGCTGAGATTAAAGGTGTACACCACCATGCCCAGACTTTAAATGATTTTCTTAATGCTAGGTAACAAAAGAGTGACTACAGATTCTGAGTTACAACCCAATAAAACAACTGTAAATTGACAATGTATTGACTAGACTAACCAACTGAACACATAGCGTAGCTATACAGTACAGTATCAGTTGTTTACTCTCTTACACAGTCAGTGACTGGGAGGGCTAGCTTGCTGCTGCTGCTGCTCAGCATTGCCAATTCTGTACCACATACTGCTAACCCAGGATAAGACCAACAAAGTCTGAAATAGTTTCTACTGAATATGTAATATAACATTTTCACAGCATTGTAAAGTTGAAAAATCATTAAGTCATACACCATCATAAATCAGAGATCATCTGTACTATAAGGCAGAGCCCCAGAGACTCAGACCTGTTCCCTTTCTACCATAAACTCATTGTCTAACTTTCTTTCTCTTGATGATCTTATAAATAACCATTATATCCTTTCACCAAGCCTAAAAGTTTCATCATTTAAGCAGTTGTTGAACGTCTTCCACCCTACAAATTCTACACATTCCTTTTTTGTGAAGATTTATTATTTAAAATTATTCTATTATTATTCTATTATTAAAATTCTATTATTTAAAATAGCTCAGAGGTTAAGAGCACTAATTGCTCTTGCAGAGGACCCAGGTTCGATTTCCAGCACCCGCATGGTGGTTACAAACCGTCCTTAACTCCAGTTCTAGGGGACTCCGAAGCCCTCTTCTGACCTCCGCGGCATTGCAGGACACAGGTGCACTCACATACACGCAGGCAATACACTCATACACATAAAAGAAAAATAATAAATAAAAAATATATTTTTAAAAAATTCTGTGTATGTATACTTGTAGGTAGGTACACATGAGTGCAGGTACCTGAGGAGGCCAGAAGCATCTGATCCCCTGGAGGAGTTGTTATAGGCAGTTGTGAGCTGCTGGGCATGGGTGCTGGAAACCAAACTCAGTCCTCTTCGAGAGCAATAAATGCTCTTAACTACTGAACCAACCCTCCAATCCAACACTTACCTCTTTAAATATAAGTCAAATTATAATCAGCTTTCTAATAATATTTCCAAAATAAATTTTTTTGTGTGTCCTGTTTAAATTATTGATACCTGTTCCTCAATATCAGTACTAACCTCTACAATTTGTTACAATAATTTTTAGGATTCCCAAGACAATAAATAATTTAAACATCCATTCACAAGGCAGTGATTAAACAGAGTTACACCAATAATATGTAACACATATGGCCATGGTTAAAAATGAGGTAGGCTGGGGTTGGAGAGATGGCTCAGCGGTTAAGAACACTGGTTGTTCTTGCTGAAGATCCAGGTTTGAATCCTAGCACCCACATGGCAGCTAACAACTGTCCGTAACTCCAGTCCCAGGGGATCTGACAATATATGCATACACATAAAATAAAAATAATAAAATATGGAAAAAACTTAAAAAAAATGAGGTAGACTTAAAAAAAATTTGTAAATTTATTTTTATGTATATGTTTTCCCTGCATGTAAGTAGGTGTACCCATGTCATGCAATTCCCAAGGAGGTCAGAAGAGGGCATTGGATCCCTTGGAAGTGGAGTTACAGATAGTTGTTATAAGCCAACGTGTGGGTGCTGGAAACTGAACCCAGGTCCTCTGCAAGAGCAGCTGGTGCTTTTAATCTCTGAGCCCCCTAGAGAGGCTTTTAAATCTCCAAAACATGTTACAACATGAAAAAAGCAAATTGTAGATATATATATATGCACATGTATACATACACACAATTATGCCATTTAAGCAGGATAGTGTATATATACGCATACCTACACACACACACACATATATACATACACACATACATAAATATATGCAAAAGAGACTGTGAAGGTATTCAAAATTACCAACAATAGTTATCAACAGCTCAAAAAATGGGAGGGAACATATAAGGGCGTATTTACACTCGTCTGTGTGCCTTATTATTTGAGTTTAAGATGTCCTTATTACAAGAGCAACAAAACCTAAAAATAAGCGTTACAGAAACTCCTAGAAAAGGAGGGAGACATTATGACCAAAGAAACTGAGGTTTACAAGATTGTATAAGGTTATATAACTAGTGATGCCTAGGTTGAGACTTGACCTAGATCTGCCTGGATCCCAAAAAGATGCTTTGCTCTTGAACTGGTGAGATGGCTCAGTAAGTAAAGACGTTTTCTGTGCAAGCCTTTTGATCTAAGTTTGATCCTCAGAACCCACATAAAGGTGGAAGGAAAACCAACCCCACAAAGCTGCCCTCTGACCTCCACACATACACTGTAGCAGGTGCAAACATATATATCTGTTATGCACAATCATAAAAAAAAAAAAAATCACACAAAAAAGATGATTTGTTTATATATGGCACCACACAGTTAAAGGATAGACCTTTCATGAGTATCCAATCATGCACAAATGATCTATTGTATAAAAGACCTCTTCTACTAGCTGTGCGTGGTGGAGCATGCCTTTGATTCCAGCACTTAGGAGGCAGAGGCAGGCGAGTTCAAGGCCAGCCTGGTCTACATAGTGAGTTCCAGGACAGCTGGGACTACAAGGAGACGCTGTCTCAAAAAAAAAAAAAAAGACCTCTACTATAACATCAATATTTTTGTTCAAGGTTTGTCTTTTATTTTTCTATATGTAATTGAATTGAAAATTTTGAGTGCCAAATCTCTAGGCTAGCTTGCAGAATAATGTGCTTCTTGTGGCAAGTTAGACAGTACCCAAGTAAATGGAGAACAGAAGATCAGCAAGTTATAAAGTCCCCTATAACAAGTGAGCCTTCTTTGAGAAATGAAGGGAGACTAACCATTTCGCTGCTAAAAAACAGACATAAGGACCTTAAAACTTAAAGCTCTTATCATATATAGGTTTAAAGGTACTATATTTTGAGGAACCTAAGAGCTCAATATTATCATGAGAGATGGAATATTTTCAAGGACAATACATAAAGTTCTATAAAAAATATTATGGCTAGGAAATGGAGAGATGGCTCAGTGGTTAAGAACAGGTACTGCTCTTGCAGAGGACCTATGTTAGGGAGCTCACAACCACTTGTAAATCCAGCTCCTGGGGGATCCTCTGCCTCTGGCCTCCACAGGCATCTGTACTCATATGTACATATTTCCAGACATAAATATATACATAATTAAAAATAAGTCATCACTTCTCAGCCTTTTGACTAAGATCAATTGTAAAAATCAATCTTCTAAAAAAAGATATTATGGTTAAACTTACGAAGCTGGTCGATCTTGTCTCAAGTCAATGGTGAAGACAACAGCATCTTCACCTGCAGATAGGAACGTACAGGGGGAGTCTGGTTCCAGGGCCAACTGAAGGAGAAAAAGGGAAATGAAGTTTCTAAAAATGAGAATGAGAGGTAACCTAGTTAATTTTCTTACCTTTAGAAAAGGAAGCATCTAAAATGTCTTAGCAAGAGAAATGTCCACCTTTTTTGGTTGTAAAATTCCAGGAAGGTAAATAATTTAAGCTTCATTTTCTTTTTTTAAAAAATATTTCATCATTTTTATGTGTATGAGTACATTACCTGCATGAATGTAAATACACCTGTGTTATGCAATGCCTATGGCGGTCAGAAGAGGGTGCTGGCTTCCCTAGAACTGGAGTTACAAACAGTTGTTAGCTGCCATGTGGGTACTGGTAACCAAACCCAGGTCCTCTGTAAGAGCAGCCAGTGCCCTTAACTGCTGAGCCATCTCTCTAACTTCCCTCACTCACTTTTTTGAAAAAAAAAAATTTTTATTTATTATTTTTATTTTATGTGTATGTGTGTATTGCCTGCATGTAGGTAAGTGCACCTGTGTCATGCAGTACCTGTGGAGGACAGAAGAGGCAGTCAGATCCCCTGGAACTGGAGTTACAGACAGTTGTTAGCTGCCACGTGGGTGCTGGGATTTGAACCTGGGTCTTCTGCAAGAGCAGCCAGCGCTCTTAACCACTGAGCCATCTCTCCAGCCCCTTCATTTTTAAAAAAGATTTGTAGCTGGGCGTGATGGGGCATGCCTTTAATCCCAGCACTCAGAAGGCAGAGGCAGGCAGATCTCTGTGAGTTCAAGCCCAGCCTGGTATACACAGTGAGTTCCAGGACAGCTGGGGCTACAGGGAGACCCTGTCTCAAAAAGACCAAAAAAAAAAGGTTTATAAATATGTGTATGCATGTATGTCTGGGTGTGGGTGTGCATATGTACACATGTACAGGTACCCATGGAGGCCAGAAATTTCAGCTCTCCTAGAGTTGGAGTTACAGGCAGTTGTGAGCTACGAGACATGGATGCTAGTAGTTGAATTTAGGTCCTCTGTAAGAGCAGCAGTACATACTCTTAACTGTTGAGCCAGCCTCCCGCCCTCCACTCTCACTTTGAGAATTAAAAAAGCCCACTTATTCTAAACGAGTCAAAAAGATAAGTGATTTGCTATTTTAACCAAGTCCCGAAAGGAGTAGAACAGAGATAATAAAGGAAAACATCAACCATTAAGAATTCATTCTTGTTCTGGAGACATGGTTCAGAGGTTAAGAACACTGGCTGCTCTTGCAGAAGACCCAGGTTCAAATGCCAGCACCCACATGGCAGCTAACAACTGTCCATAACTCCAGTCCCAGGGGATCCGACAGTCTCTTCTGACCTCCTCGGGCATTGCACAACATAGCTGCACTTACCTACCTTACCTATATGCAGGCAATACATGCATACCCATAAAAAAAAAAAAAAAAAAAAAAAAAAAGACTTCATTCTCAGGGCTGGGGAGATGGCTCATCGGTTAAGAGCACTTGCTGTTCTTCCAGAGGACCCACATAACAGCTAACTATCTGAAACTCCAGTTTCAGGGGACCCAAAGCCCTCCTCTGGCCTCTGAAGGTTTTGCACAACACGAGTGCACTTACATAAATGCAGACAATACACTCATACACATAAAATAAATTTTTTAAAAAGAATTTATTCACAAGCTATAGAGATGGTTCAGCAGTGGATGCTCTTGCAAAGAACCCAGATTCAGTTCCCATCACCCACATGGAGCTAAAGATTTCAGTTCCAGGGGATTAGACACCCTCTTCTGATCTCCATGGGCACTGCACACAAGTGCCCTTACATACATGCAGGCAAAACACTCATACACATAAGATATAAATAAATAAATAAATAAATAAATAAATAAATAAATAAATAAATAAATAAATAAATAAATAAATAAGACAGGGCTTTTTCCACGTTTCTATCTCTGTATCTTAACTCTAAAAATTAGTTATGTTGGACAGTCTTAAAAAAAAAAATCAAGGGGCTGAAGAGATGGCTCAGCAGTTGAAAACACTGGTTGTTCTTGCAGAAGACCTAGATTCAAATCCCAGCACCCACATGGCAGTTAACAACTGTCTGTAATTCCAGTTCCAGAGTATCCAGTGGCCTCTTCTGTCCTCCTCAGGCACTGTACAACATGGGTGCACTTAGCTACATGCAGGCAATACACACACATAAAAATAAAAATAATAAATATTTAAAAAATATATATTAAATGCTAGGCGTGGTGGCACACAACTTTAATCCCAGCTTGTGGGAGGCAGAGGCAGGTGGATCTTTGTGAGTCCAAGGCCAGCTGGGGCTAGAGGGAGACCATGTCTCAAAAACATACAAAGAAACAAAAAAGTCAAAGAAGTGGATATTTTTCCTATTTCTTGAGCCTTTTGTACTCCTATATATTTCCTTAGGTTTTGTAAGCCTTTTCATGGCTTGGAGAAATATGTTACCCTGAGGCTGGGAAGCTCTTAGTTCTTCCCTGGCTGCCACCACCACTATTCATTCTACATTCACAGCTCTAAACAGTTTCTAATAACAGTGCTCTTTGTGACCTGATAGTTGTGAGCAAGAAAGCTAGAAACTTTCTTATAAAAACCACCAGTGACTTTGTTAAAATTGTTAAAATGTTCTACAAACAATCAGAGCAAACATCTGAGGTTTAAAAGGGATATAGACTCAAGGATCTCCGAAATAACCATGACTCGGTTTAGGGGCTAGGTTTATTTTTATTTTGGGATTTTCAAGACAGAATCTCACTCTTTATTCTAGGCTAGTCTTGAACTCATAGCAGTCCTTCTGCCTCCCCCTTCCAAGTGCTAAGATTCCAAGTATGAGCCATCATGCCCAGCCAGGGACTAGGGATAATCAACTGATTGCTTAAATATAAGAACTAGGGGTCTCTGTGAGTTTGAGGCCAGCCTGGTCTACATAGTGAGTTTCAGAGTAGCTGTGCCAGACAGGGAAGACCCTGTCTCAAAAAAAAAAAAAAAAAAGGAAAAGAAAAATAACCAGGGGTAGTCTCTTAAATACTTGTCTTTCAAAAACTTTAGGGTAGCTGTTTTTACTCCCTTAACTATAAATCTCAGGACTGAATGAAGGCAGATGAACGCAACAAAGAGAAACAAATGTAGAGATAAAGGATACACTGGATGAGATCTGTAGCATATGCGAATTCACAAACTTTGGAGCCAAGGGTTTCTTACCTTGTGAGATGCTCCCTTGTGCTGGGCCACACGCTTTGTATTCTTGCAGCACTGGGTGGCAGACAGTTCTGCTACCCGAACTTGCCCATCCCGGGCACACATAGCCAGGGTGGAATCACCACTATTAGGAAGGAACTTGGCCTGGTGCATTAAGAATAAAAAAGGGATACACAAAAGAAGTTGAAGAGGTGAATTTAAGAGGAGAAAAATGTGTTGATGTCCCCTTATCACCCTCTAGTAGTTAAAGGAGGAAAATACTTGTTGATATAAAGGTACATTCTGATGGTTCTGGAAGGTTGAACTGCTACATGATTAAAGATTACAGTAAACTACTATTGTACCTTATAGGGGAGAAAAGGAATAAATAAAGAAAATCTTCATTTAGAAAACAAACATAAATTTCCACAAAGGGAAAAGAACTAGGAAGCAATGTTAAAAGAAACATGCTTATGGATGAATAGCTAGTACCAGTATGGAGGATGGAATGAGGAATAAAATCTCCACAGAAGATAAACTAGTAGGTAGTTTTTTACCAAATGTAATTAAATACCAGTCATGGATCTAAGTGCCTACTCTCCTTTTTCTTTGTAGTGCTAGGCACAGAACTCAGGGACCTAGCATGTGCTCTACCACTGAGCTACATTTCTAGTCCATCCAATGTTATTTAATGTGTTACAAGTCCTATTTTATAGATATACAAATTAGAAATACAGGTTAAATAATTGTCCAAGCTCACATAGGGCCAGGATTTGAAAAGTAGGTAATTTAGCTCAGGAGTTTATGCACTCCTATTGCACTATCTTGTACCAATACACGTGTAATATCTCTCTGGTGAGTTGCAAGCACCCTACCTATAATGAGACTTCCAACAGTTCTTATGTACAAGGAAACAAAGGTTGCCATGGGTCTCTTAGTGTGTCACTAGGAGTCAAAGTAGGGTCAAGCAGATATCTAAGTCCATCCACAACTCACTATTAACTTCTGCTCTAGGCACCAGCTCAAATTTGTCTACCTCATGCCTGATTTTTTCAGTTGCTATTATGCTTCTTTGCCTCACCTGGAAGACATTACTTTTATGGCCACTCTCAAAGTCCAGTACTGGCTGCCGCCGCACCCAATCCCACACCACCACCTTCAGGTCATCACTGCCACTGGCTAGCCATGTGCCACGCTGGTTAAAGTGCAGAGTATTGACACAACCGGTATGGCCCTCAAGCCCATGCTGCAGGCGGAAACGCTGTACAAAGACTCTTGCCCCACAGGCCTCATACACAAAGCGGGCACTTGAACCCAGCTCCCGCTCCCGAAGGGCAGGAAGGGCTTGCCAGCGAGGTCGGGGCAAGGCTGTTGTCTCTGACGATACCCAGTCTTCCAGGGCTCGCTCATCATCTGATGAGTCCTGGTCACGGCTGGCCCGTTTACGCTGTACACGGTGCCGAGGCTGTTCTTCCTCTTCCTCTTCTTCTTCCTCTGAGTGGTCATGAACTCGGTTTTCATCATTGATAGAATAATGGCCAGTGTCCTCCATGCTGTCAGAGTCCTTTTCTTCACCTGAACTCTCTGTGTCCGTGCCTCGACTTTCTGTGCTGGTGCGATTGGGGCCACCATCATCCCCAGTCAAGCTCAAACTTAAGTCTGAGGCCTCCACTTCAATGCCAGAGGATGTCTCCCTTCCCTCTTCAGCTCCGGACATCTCTTCTGGACTGCTAGACAGACTTCCTGAACATTAATGGATAGATGATAGATGCAAAGGCAAAAGGATTAAGATAGCAATCAGAAAAATTTCCCACCTTAGCATTAGAAACTATTAGATCAAAAGACAAAGCAACAAATTTCAGTCAATGTGCTTACTTTCCAAATGCTTATAAAGAGTAATTTCTGGGGTTGGGGAGATGGCTCAGTGATTCAGAGCACTGACTGCTCTTGGAGAGGACCCAGGTTCAATTCCCAGCACCCACAGAGTAGCTAAAAACTGTCCATAACTCCAGTTCCAGGGGATCCAATCCGATGCCCTCTTCTGATGACATGGGTACACCTACACACATGCAGGCAATACAGATATGCATTAAATAAAAATAATGAATAATTTTTCTTTTTAAAGAGTAATTTCTAGCTAGGTATGGTGGTGCATGCCTGTAATCCAAACACTTCGTTGGCAGAGGCAGGAGGATCCAGGTTCAAGGTCATCCTCAGCAAGTTCAAGACCAGCCTGAGCTATATGTCTCAAAAAAGGGGGTGGGAAGGGAGGACTTCTGAGAGGAAATCAAAGCTCCACAGGCATCAGGCATGGCAGCACACACCTATAATCCCCATACTCAGGAGGCAGAGACAGGCCTCCTGAACACCCAAAGTTCAAGGCCAGTCTGGTCTACATAGTGAGTTCCAGGCCAGCCAGGGTGATACATCAATACTGTCTAGAAAAAAGCAGCAGCAGTAGCTGAGTATTGACATACTATATGATAGTGTGTCTGTGAGATAACCTAGGCCCAGAAAGATAAACATCACATGCTCCACATGCTTTCTTTCATATGTGGATCCTAGCTTTGAATTTTTGTGTTTAAAGTGTCTGTAGAAGTCAGAAAGTTACAAAGGGACCATGAGAGGGGGGAGGGGAAGAGGTCTCAAGGGGCAGAAGGAATAGAATACCTGTGATATGAAGTAAAGGGGGAGAGAATATTGGGTTAAATAAAGGTTTAAGAAGGGATGGGGATGGGAGTGTGTGAAGAAGTGGAGGGGGTAGGTGGTGTTAACCAAGACTAAGGATGTATAAAGAAGCCTTATGGAAACCTGCTACTTGTGAGCTAATTAAAACAAACCATTAAAAGGAAAAAAAAATAAAGTTTTAAATGGAAGTACCCTGCATAGATAGACAATACCCTCCAAGATGACATGGGTTATCAAATGAAAATCTTAGTGACAGGTGTGGGGTACCTACCTACCACTTACTGATCAAAGAAAGACCCCAAAATAGCACAGGCTATTGTCATTACTTTTGGTTACCCACCAGAACCAGATGGTAAAACCCTCCTGCTGTAGAACCACAAACTTTAAGCTGGAACTGACCTGGAAGTTTCTTCCCTGCTGACTAGCTTTCATAGTACCAAAAGGTGTTATATAGGCTGCTAGGGGAGAAAAAAACATCAGTGGTCTTATCCAGCACTGGATCTTGCAATCTATAATACTAGCCTCAGGCAAGATATGCTTGTTGTAGTAGTGGCATGACTGTTCCAGGGATTACCAACTGCTTTCTGATTAGATTTGAGGTCTGTTCCACAGGAGGAAATTCATGACTGCCGCTATAAGCCTGGTCAAAAGCTCATGGCTAGCCAGGCATGGCGACACACACCTTTAATCCCAGAGGCAAGCAGATCTTTATGAGTTCCAGGCCAGCCTGGTCTACACAGCAAGTTCCAGGCCAGCTGGGGCTACAGGGAGACCGTCTCAAAAAGACGAAGAAAAAAAAAAAAAAAAAAAAAGTCCAGGGCAAAGGGGGACAAAATCTCAAGAAAGAACACACCCCTACATCTTCACAAGCAAGTTCCAGGCCAGCTGGGGCTACAGGGAGACCGTCTCAAAAAGAAAAAAAAAAAAAAAAAAAAAAAAAAGCTCATGGCTAGAGAGGTACATAATCTCTAGAAGGAAACTACTCCTACTGTTTCACTAAATAGACATGTTAAACTGCCTTCTAAATCTTTAAGTTTATACCCATAGAGTAGTGCTACTTCTTTTTGCAATGGGCAGTGGTTAATGTAGAGACTCTTTACTGGTCAAAGTGCTAAGAATTAAGTGACTGTTGAGTGCTCAGTCCTAAATGGGACATCTGCATCAAGCCCTCACCAACGCTCAAGGAACATTGCAAAAGGGAGAGAGGGGGTGGAAATAATTTAAGAGCGGGAGGAAGGGGAAAGGTGCTGAGAAATGTCTTCTGAATAACAAATGACATGAGCATTGCACTCATGAACTCACAGCAGCTGTGGCTACCTGTAGAAGACCTGCAAAAAATCAAGCCAGTCAGCATTCCAGCATAAATGAGGGAGGGGCTCATGAGGGCCTACCCCTAACTGAGGCACTATTTGCAATCTCTCAAAAGAAAAAGAATAACTCCAGCAAGAACTGACACAGTCATCTTATTAGGGGAAGAAGGTAAATAACTGATTAAAAGTATACTAGCATGGGGCTCAGTGTTTAAGAACACTGGCTACTCTTGTAGAAGAGCCAGCTTCAGTTCCCAGCACCCACATGGCAGCTCACAACTGTCTGTACCTCCAGTTCCAGGGGATCCAGTGCCCTCTTCTGGCCTCCATGGGCATTGTACTACATGGGTACACTGATATACATGCAGGCAAGACACTCATAAATAAAAACAAGTAAAATAAGTAAAAAAAATTTTTTAAAGAAAAAATAGTACAGCACCCAAGCTTATAAATATGGAGTTGGGTCATTTCCCATTTCAAGAAAGCACCACTATCTCTTGCTGCCTAAAATGCTATTCTCTATTAAGCTTTTAAAAAATTATTATTATTTCATCAATTTTTTAAAAGGGGAGGGACAGGAGGAAGTGCATGTGGATATCAAAGGACAACTTGCAGGAGTCAATTCTCTCCCTCTGCCATGTGGTTCCAAGGACAGAACGCTAGTCATCAGACTAGGTAGCAAGCATATTAACCCACTGAGCATTGTGCTGGCCCTCCCCTAAGTTCTTAGAACCCCAGGAAAAGGGGAAGTTAAAGAGATTTTAAGCTAGTTATGGTCACTTACACAGGTTCTCGCTTTTTGCTAGTAAATGCATTTTAACTTACTTGCATTAGTTTAATTTTCTTTTTTTTGTGATAGGATTTCACTATGTAGCCCCAAGTTGGCCTCAAACTCATAGTGATCCTCCTGCCTCAGCCTCTCAAGTTCTAGGATTACAGGCATGAGTAAACAAGCCTAGTTTAGTTAAAAATAATTTTTTTTTCTTTCTTGATGTTGGAGATCAAATTCAGTGCCTTACACTTGCTTGGCAAAGGCCCTACCACTGAGCTACAATCCCAAATCTAGTTTAAAAGTTCCCATAAGATTTTTCAACATATATTTTTAGTGTATTGAAAGGTGAAAACAAAGTTTCATCAAGAAGCATACATAAAATTGATAAAAAGCAGGGCTAACGCTAAGTGGTGCCTGAGAAGTTCAGTATATTCAAGGTCTGCTATGTTGGCAGTTATGTAACTAAGTGACTTTCAGTGCTTACAATCAGATGCTGCACTCTTATTTAACAAACAATTCATTCCAATGAGCACTTGAGCAATGTTCACGGCCAATACAAGCAAAATGTTCAACCTAAGGTCAAGGTATAGAGAAAAGAAGGGAAGAAAGGATTTTAAACTTTGGAATATTGCTTACTCATGGTCTCCTTCCCTCAGATGAATACAAATTTTATCCTGCAACAAGTAAAAGCTATTAGGAAAAAGTAAACCAAGTGTATGACTCCAGCATAAACTAATCAGCTCCAATTCTCATCTTTAAAGATTCAAAGCTGGAGCATATTACTGTCTAGTCATCTGGATTAGAGCAGTAATTTGTTAAGATTGTTGAAGCAATGGGACCCCTTTTCAATGAAGTCTTAGGCAAAACCCAAGACACAAAACAGATAAAAGTGTTTTGTTTGAAGTAACAAGAGAAGGCTGAGCAACACAAAAGCACCTCACCTAAAAGCACAGTGTGAAAACTGGGCTAGAAGGCAGAAAGGGGAAATCTGAACCTAGAAGCCACAATTGCTGAGACTTAACCTAGGCTGAGAAGGTTTAATAGATGTGGTTTTCTTAAAGCAATTGAGTTTGGGCTTGGGGCTGTAAGAGGGATGGATAAAAACACCACACCTAGAACTGAGGGTGTAGCTCAGTGGTAAAGCATTTGCTTAGTATGTGTAAGGGTCCGGGTTTGATGTCTAACACTACACCCCCAGACAACACTTAACAAAGTGGTAGGTATAAAGGAAAAGAAAACTCCTGGAATTTATTGCTAAAATTATAACTAACAAGTGGGCAAGATGGCTCAGCTGGCAATGCTTGTTTCCAAGCCTGAGAATCTGACTTCGATTGCCAAGACTCACAAGGTGGAAGGAGAGAACTGGATTTCACAGGCATACCACAACGCGTATGCGCCTGTGCTGTCTGTCTGTCTGTCTGTCTCTCTCTCTCTCACACACACACACACACACACACACACAAAATCAATGTAATAAATTTTTAAAAATTATGATTAACAAATTCTGACTTCTGAGGTTCTAGTATATTAGGGGCTGGCAATTTTTTTCTGTAACGGTCCAGATAGTAAAAATTTCAAGTATGGAAGACCATTTGCCACTGTCATAACTACTCAGCCTTACCCAAAAGCAACTACATAAATGGGTATGACTGTGTTCTGATAAAACCTTTCTGCATGTGTGTGGTATACATGAGTATATATGTATGTTCACATGTATGTGGATGCACACATGTGTTCAGAGGCTTGAGGCTGACATCATGACTCTTTTTTGATCACTCTCTACTTTATTCATTGAGGTAGGGTCTCTCAATTGAACACAGCTTGTTCAGACAGTTAATCTAGCTAGCCAGCTTGCTAAGGGCATCCCGTCTCTGCCTTCTAAGCACTAGAATTACAGGTGTATTGCTATGGCATTTATATAAGTTCTAGAAATCTGAACTCCAGTCCTCATGCCTGGGCAGCAAGTGCTTTATCCACTGAGCCATCTCCCTAGCCCCCAGTAAAACTGAACCAGGGGCAGGCTGACTTACAGTTGAAGGCCATAGCTTGCCAATTCCTGATGTACTAATGGACAAGCCTTAAATCAACAGGATACCTATGGGCTGGGGATATAGATTAAAGGGAGAGCATTTGCCTAGTTTGCCCCAGGCTCTGGATTCAACCCTAGCACCACCAAAAATAAAATTATGTATATATTATACCAGTAACTTCATCTCTTATTACTTTCTCAAAACTATTATCTACCATGGGAACACACCTCTTCATTTAACCAGAGGATCTCATCTTCCCCCAAATGCTCTCCACCTCATTTTTCTTTTTAGTAGCATTTCATAAGCCACCCTCCTGTAAACAGGCTTTCAGAATCCAAACGACTTAACCTTTTAGAAATATATTTCTGTATTGGCCTTCTGAAAACAATCAGATAAAATCTGAAGGAGCAAAAGTACTAGATAGTCCAAGATGTTTGCTTTTTTTTCCAAGATGTGTATTTTCCCACATTCACACAAGAAAGCCACTAAAATCCAGGTCCCCATTCTACCTTAGGGAATGAGAACCTCAGTCAATAGCAAAAATAGTTTCACTTTCATTTTGGTCCCTTACCATTAGCTAAATCTGTTTTGCTGTCTGTGCTGCTGCCTTTGCTGGACATCTTGAATGAAGTTTGCTTATAGCCAGCCTGGATTTGAAAAGAAGAAAATAAAATAATTAGAAACCCCCTGCCCTGGGAAAGACAACAAAATAGACAAGGAGATTTAACAATTCAGGTTTTACCATTTTTTGTTTTGTTTTGTTTTTTGAGACAGGGTCTCCTTGTAGCCCCAGCTGTCCTGGAACTCACTATGTAGACCAGGCTGGCTTCGAACTCACAATGATCCACCTGCCTCTGCCTCCCAAGTGCTGGGATCAAAGGCGTGCACTACCACGCCTGACAAAATGATTGTGTATATGTGTACGCACTTAACATCACTACTCAGTTGCTGAAAAACATCTTTTTTTTTCTAGATGCAATTCCATAGAGACATATTTGGGGGGTGTCAACTGTCATCTCTTTACCTTATTTATTGAGTAGCTGGCAGTATTTTTTTCACATGGGAGAAGGAATTGGAATAAAATCTGCAACAGCAGGTACATATCAAATGACAGGTGGTGCTGGCTAAGGACCTCAACTTAAGACAAAAAGCTACCTTCAGCACTGCCCTCAGAACAAGAATCTTACAAGTTACAGACTTCTGCATCTATGAAGAACACTGTGAAGCATTTGTTTTCACAACATGAAGAGGTAGGTCAAGATTCTGAACATCATTTTAAACACAATCAACAGACAGAAATCAAGCTCCTGACAAGGAGAAAGAACCTTAAAAGTCCAGCACGGTGGCGCACGCCTTTAGTCCCAACATCTGTGAGGCAGAGGCAGGTGGATCTCTGTGAGTTCAAGGCCAGTCTGGTCTACATAGCAAGTTCCAGGCCAGATAGGGCTACAGGGAGACCTTTAATCCTAGCACCCAGGAGGCAGATTTCTGAGTTTGAGGCCACCCTGATCTACACAGAGTTCCAGACAGCCAGGAACACAGTGAGACCCTGTCTCAAAAAAAAGAACAAACCTTAAAGTTACTTTTTCTCCTCTAAGACTAACAGACACCAAGTACAAAACTGTCTGAGAAAAAGGAATTTCCATTAAACCACCTCAGCTCACTTTATATGGTGGCAAACATTTCACCTATTCCACTAACTTTCACCAGATGTATTTCTGCAGCAAAGCCCTAACTAGAAACTGGCTTATCTAGTGTATTTCTTTAATGCCACTGCAACCCTTCCACCCATCTCCAGGGCCTTACTGCTACCTCCAGCAAATTCCAAAGACCAAAGAATAATATTATTCAGATCAAAATTTTGTTAAGCTCTTTCAGTGCCTTGGACAAAAGGCACTGGGAAAAGACAAAGTATGATTATGCCCAAGTCCATGTACCCAGGCACACTGTCCTCCAATCTTTGAACAGCCCTTTCATTCCCATAACAATTACCCTAGAAGAAGCCCCATCTTTATCCTTATCCTCTACTCTCCATTATAGAAGTCTGTATAGATGCCCAAAGATTGTTTGTAGTAAGCCACGGGGGCGGGGGGTGGAGGGGAGTGTGTCGAAATATTGCAACAAGACTAAACTAAATCTGAGGAAAAGAACACTGGGGAAAGGACTACTGAAACAGTGCCAACAGATGACATGTACAGAGGTATGCAGTCACATAAAAACAGCAGTTATCTGTAGAGCAGGCTGTTTTCTTCCTCTTACTTTTTGTTTGAGTTCATTTTTGATACAGGGTCTCACTCTGTTTCTCAGGCTGGCCTGAAGCTTACTGTATAGGTCAGGCTGACCTCAAACACATGGGGACCCTCCTGCCTTAGCCTCACAAGTGCTGAGATTACATCAGACTTCTTTGAAGTATATGCATTTTGATACAGCACTTCTCACACAGTACTTGTTCTTCCCTCTCAAAGGTCCCTATTTATATTTTTTAATATCTCAATTTCTTCTTCCTGCACCTAGGGTTTTAAATTAATTGTGAAAGTCCTATGATGTAAGGAAAATGATTACATTATTTTGCGAAGATTAAACATCATGGTCATAGGGGCTAGAGAGATGGTTCAGCAATTAAGAGCACTGACTGCTCTTGCAGAGGACCTGGGTTCAATTCCCAGCTCCCACATGGTAGCTAACAACTGCAACTCCAGTTCTAGGGGACCCAACACCCCCTTCTGAACTCTGTGGGCACTGTACAACCCCAGTGTACTTATACACATGCAAGTAATATACACATAAAATATTTTTTTAAAGTATGGTCAAAAAGCAAAATAATGTCACATACGGTATACAAGGAACGATGTTTTCCTACCCCTAAACTATCACTATCTACCACATCATGCTTTACACCCCACTATTATCTACTCCCAGAAAATAATCCTGAAAACCTTTCTCAAAACTAAGTATCAACCTCTACAGGAGACCAAGCATGTCTCAGCTTGTTATAATTGCTCTAAAAAAGATATCTGCTTATGTAGTCTCCATGACCCTGAGGTGGGGAAAAAAGGAAGCCATGAAGTTCAGCTCACATCTAGAGATTGCAGAATAGTCTTTTTGGGGAGAAAATGGCTTAAGGTTCTTTCAAAAAGGGATTTTTCTCTTTGAGGAAAACAGCTGACAGATCTCATTATTAAATTCAGAAAGAGAAAATCCTGTAAATGTTGATGCAAACCTAAGCAGACAGCTTCTAAAGTACACGCTTTTTCTGAGTCAATGTTTAGTAAAACTCAGTCCCAGACTAAGAATTAGGAAGTCTAGGATCTTAAGAAGAGTCAAGCTGTTAGTATACTTTGTACCTTTGATGGGCGACATAATCATGTATGGACTTTGCTTTCTCTATAAAATAACAGCTTGAAAGTCAGACATGGTGGCAAATGCCTTTAATCCCAGCACATGGGAGGTCACAGTAGGAGGATTAGGAGTTCATTGCTATCCTCACACACACACACACACACACACACACACACACACACACACAAAAAAAAAAAAAAAAAAAAAAAAAAAACCCACACACACACAAACCAGTCCTTAGTCTAAAAATCCAAAATGCCTCAAATTCTGAAATTGCCTGAGCACTGACACGACATTCAATTAGTTTGAAGTTTCAGAGCACTTCAGATTTTCATACCATTTTCAACCAGTAAAGTCTAGGCAAATATTCTCAAATTTGGGCTGGGAGTACAGCTCAACTAGAAAGCTTGGCCAGTATACATAAGGCTCTGAGTTTAATAATCAATACTGCAATAACAAACAACAATCTGGAAAACTGAAATGTAAAATACTTCTGGTCCTGAATATTTCAGATATGGGATATTCACCCTGTAGTTATTCTAGAGATGAAAAGATAAGTAGAATTTCATGTTAAACCTCTGTAGAAAGGAGCAATGATCAAAATCTGATGAACCTCAGTGTCAACTTTGAGCATTTACTCCCAATATGCATTTATATACATACAATCAATTTGCATTAAATACTAAGATTAGCCAGGCAAAGGGTCTGGAGAGGTGGCTCAGTCATTAAGAGCACTTGCTGCTCTTGCAGAGGCCCGGGGTTCAGTTCCCAGAACTAATATGGCAGCTCACAACCATCTTTAACATCAGTTCCAGGGGATCTGACACCCTCTTATCCTCTTCTGGCTTCTGGGGATACCAAGCACACATGTGGTACACATACATACAAGCAAAACACTCATATGCATAAATCAAACAAAAATAATTAGCCAGGCATGGTATCATACACCTGTAATCCCAGTATTTGGGAGGCTAAGGCAAGAGTTACAGGTCAACCTGGGTTAGACAGTAAGTATTAGGTCAGTCAAGATTACCTAGTAAGACTCTATCTAATACAAAATAGGGCTGGAGAAATGGCTCAGTGAATAATGCACCTGCCACCAAGTCTGGTGATCTGAATTTGATTCTCAGGACTCACATGGTAGAAAGAGAGAACTAACTCCCACAAGTTGTTCTCTGACCTCCACATGTACACTGTGGCATACCCACAAAATATAAGTAAAATGTAATAAAATTTTCTAGAATGCACAACAGAGATTTCAATATTCTTTTTCTATATACCAGTGGATTATCTTATATATCCTTTGAGTATACAAATTCCCACTGTGGGAACTATTTCTCTATGGAAACCAAGAAATTATGGGCTGAGGAAATGGCTCAGTAGATTAAACCATGCAAGCATAAGGATAAGTTCAAATCATCAAACCCCCACAGAAAAAGCCGATGTGGTAGATCATATCTGTAACTCGTGTTCCTAGAAGAGATGGGAAGCAGAGACAAGAGAACTCCCAGAAACTTGCAGTTCAGCTAACCTAACATACACAGGTTGCAGACAACAGAAACCCTGCCACAACCAAGGACTGATACCTGAGTTTGTCCTTGAACTCCACATGCATGCTGTGGGATGAACACACCTGCACTCACATATATACATGTATACACATACACACACAAAAATTATGACATAATAAAATACAACTACTTTTGAAATAAGCTATTATTCTTCAAAGTTTCACTCAAAAGTAAGAAACTTAAAATTAATTCAACTCTAATGCAAAAATTAATAGTAACTTCCTGAAATTCATATATTGAAAGCATAACTTCCAGTGTGACAATGTTTAGAGATGGGACCTTTAGGATACAGTCAGGTTTAGATGAGGACATAAAGGCAGGGCACTTGTGAGGACTGGTGCCCCTTTAAGAAACATCAGAGTTCTTTATCTCTCTCTTTCTCTGGCAGGTAAGAAAACAGTGGGAAGGTAAATGTCTACAAGCCAGGAAGGCCATTACCAGAAACCATCCAGGCTGGTTTGCTCTTGGACTTCTATCCTCCAGAATCATGAGAAAATAAAGTTCCATTGTTTACACCTCCAGTCTACAGTATTTTGCTTCAGCAGCTTGAACTGCCTCAAGACATTGTCCAAACTAACACAAGCATAGACATTACACATGGGCCCTATAACTTAAATACTATAGCCACCATAGAATCTCTTCCATTCACCAAAGTACAATCCTACTTTGATTCAAACCCAAAAATTATCTTTTTCATGCAGTCCATATCCAAGAACTCCACTATTTTTCTACTCAGATCAATTAACATGTAAAATCCAGTACAGAACAAACCATGATGAGCTGCAAGAACTGACTGGTTCACTGTCTCAGGTAGCTAGAGGAATTAGCTTTACTGCCTATGCTCTAAAAATAACCGTAATTCCTGCCAAACTGAAGGTTAAAGGGTAAACCATCTGAGTACAGGGAAAGAAAATAACTCCAGTGTTCTTTCAATTACACTAACCAATTCCAGTGATCTAGTTTTTTAAAATGTTTTAGTAAGAATAAGGCTTTAAGTTTTCAGCCAACCATATGACCAAGTATTAATTAAAAACCAAATAGAGGGGTTGGAAAGATGACTCAGCGGTTAAAAGCACTGGCTACTCTTGCAGAGGACCCAAATTTGATTCCCAGCACCCACATGGCAGCTAATGACCATCCATGTAACTCCAGTTCCAGGGACTCTGATGCCTTCTTCTAGCCTCTGCAGGCACTGCATGATACAGGTGCACTTACATACATGCAGGCAAAACACTCCATACACTAAAAATAAATTTTAAAAAATTAAAAATCAAGCAGAAAAATAACCAAGAATCTCTTGTTTATAATTGTCAAGTCTTTCCTGCTGAAGACCTGTATAAAAAATCACATACACTAAAACAACTGGATATTACAACACAAAAAACCTCAGTCCCTAAATTGTATAATACATATAAACTAAAAATAGGGATATAGCTCAATGGTAGAACATGTGCTTACTGTACAAAAAGCCATGGGTTCAATCCCTAACATTCCTAAAAGAAATGAAGAATGAATGAATGAATGAATGAATGAATGGATCACAGACCAAAATGTGTAAGTTAAAATAACACAGCTTCCAAAAGAAGCTAATTATGAACCTGGATTAGATAACTATTTCTTAGGACAGAACATAATCATAAAATTAAAAAATTCATAAATAGGACTGGAGAGATGGCTCAGTGGGTAAAGGTACTTGCTGCTGAGCCTGACCACCTGAGATTTATACCCAAGACCTACATGGTAGAAGGAGAGAACCAACACCTACAAGTTGTCCTCTGACCTCCACATGCATGCTATGGAACTTGCAAGTACTCCACCTCCAAAATAAATGAATAATATAGAAAATAAAATAAAAATTCTCAAATGATCTCAAATGATTGGACTTATCAAAGTTAAAGCTCAGTGGTAGAGCACTTGCCTAGCAAGCACAAGGCCCTGGGGTTCAGTCCTTAGCTCTAAAAAAAAAAAAAAAAAAAAAGACACAATAAAAAAGGTACAAAAGACAATGAGCAACTACAGGC
>NW_008344599.1:676880-678027 GCF_000622305.1 Nannospalax galili | reverse complement strand
AACTACAGGCTATTAAAAAAAAAAAAAGCCTGCAAAATCAATGTCTGACAAAGGACAGTAAGCAAAATATATTTATAAATTCTTAGGGCTCTCAAATAATGAAATTTGCAGGTAAATGGATGGCTCTAGAAACTCTTATACTAAGTGAAGTAACACAGGCTCAGAAAAACAAAAGACATTATGTTCTCCCTCATTTGTGGATCCTAGCACCAAATCCCTTTAAATTCCATGTTCTTTTAATAAGATGATGCTGTATAGCAGTCTCTTCTGTGTGAAATAACTACCATCATCACGACTTCAGCTCTGCCTGCTTGCTGAACATCGTCACCCCTGGGCTTCTTGTCGGTTGTGCTCCTTCACTAAAGGAGGGGCAAGCGGGTCATTGGACCCTCACCTGAGTATCCAGGCACTCTTCCCAGCCAACTGTATGTAATTTGGTCCTAATCACACATGGTCTACTGGATTTGGGGAGGACGAAAGTATATAATCTGAGGAAGGCTAGGAAGAGAAAACTTGATACATGCTGGGTATAGGCTTCCCAGTGTGTATATCCCCAGGTCACTCATACACCTCAGCAACCCCTCAGTTATCTCTATAAGTAAGCTTAGTAAATCACTGGTTCCCCAGAAAAACTTTACTCAAACATTGGTTTGTCACTAGAACCTTAGAAGGGAATAAACATTGCTTAGTAGCCCGAGGAAAAGAATTCTCACAACAGATGGAAATTTTATTTGTTAATGTTATTATGTCTCATAATTATTAAAAAAGAAAATGAGAACATAAAAGATGTTAAAAGGATATGGGAACAGAGACAGTTTCCAAAATAGAAAAAATGAGAAAGCCTAAGCAAGTGAAGGTCTATATAGGTTTGTTATGATATATAAAGGATGAGGCAAAAATAATATACACATAATCTTAAAATTTCTAAGGTCATAGTTTAGTCAACTAGTTCAAGGAACAAAATATATGTCTAGTCAAGGTTTATCTGAAAACACTTGGGTTTTGCCCAAGCTTTATCTATATACAGCACATGGTAATTAAAAGTACTATACTGGTAGAACCTTCTTGGATGTATAACAGCCATACTTTGAGGCCTATACTAATCTGGTCAGAGGGACTTAAAGGACAGTTTTTGCTCCTTGCCCTC
>NW_008344599.1:673610-676652 GCF_000622305.1 Nannospalax galili | reverse complement strand
AGGTGATGCTGTGTGACCATAAGGACCAGATCCTCAAATGACCTTAAGAATAAAAATTAATTGGTTTATTTGGGCCAACTGTATGATCCTAAACACTCAAAAGGAAAGTATAACCAATGAGTAAAGTGATCAGTGTATTTCTTTAAGAATGCAAGGGATTACACGTCCCAGACATTAGGCTTAAGTCCATATAAAATGTTATTTAGACAATTATTTTTCATTGATGATTTTGTTTCTAATCACAAAGTGCTGCTCAGACATAAGACTTCAAATCTTGGTCTGTAATACTGTAATGTCCACCTGTAGCTCAGGGAGACAACCCACTATTGTTCTAAAATGATGGCTAAATTTGTTTTATCCCCCTATCTGGAAGCCTTTGCGAGGGAACTGACACTGATTCTAGCCACTCCAACAGCTATCAAAATGCCTGAAAACAAATCCTGAGTCTATCACTCTCAAGTCCAGCCTTGGCAGAAAAATGAGGAGAAACCCAATGGAGGGATGCTTTTGGAAGTTCCGACAGACTCTCATATGAACATTTGAAATTTGCCGTTTTGACTTTTTTCTGTTTCCCTGTCTGGAGCTTGCAATGCTAACTACTCTTGCCTTTACTTCTCCTTCACATCTCCTAGGCACCAGGCAAGGACTTTCTTTTCTCCCTACAGTTAAGAGTTATGCAATTTGGGAGTCTTTTAGATAGACCCTGTGAAGGGGTACCCCAACTGCTTCACCCTGTGCCCCTGTTCAGCATGGAAGAAGTCAGAGCAGTCTGTGTCCCAATTCCCTATCGGCAATTTGGGTAATCTCTTCAGAGGATGGTGTGATAAGAATAAGCGGTAGGAATTGGCTAGGTGAGTTAGAGTAAAAAGACCCCAAAGAAAAGTAGCCAGTTTCTTGGCTAAAAATCAAAATGTCCTTGGGCCTCTTAGCAGCATACTACGTTCCAAAGGGTAAAAATGTCAGAAGTATTTGGGAGCTCTTATTTAATCCCTGGAAGATTTTAAGGTTACTTCTTCAGAGTGGGGAATTGCAAAAAGCCCCATTAAAACGAGAGACAGAGACAGAGACAGAGAGAACAAATGAACAAACAAACATGAAGTTGTTCAGGAAAAAGTGATGGGAGATACAGGAGGAGCTGGAGGTGAGAGCGTGGGCGTGATTTGATTAAAACCGGCGTGATTTGATTAAAACACCTTATATGCGTGTATGAAATTCTCAATAAATTTTTTTTTAAAGTTAAAAAAAATTCTTGGGGCTAGAGTGATGGCTCAGCAGTTAAGAGCACTGGCTGTTCTTGCAGAGGACCAGGTTCAATTCCCAGCACCCACATGGTGGCTACAACAGTCCCTAACTCCAGTTCCAGGGGCTCCAATGCCCTCTTCTGACCTCTGTGGACACTGCACAACAGGGGTACACTTACATACATGCAGGCAGTACACTCATACACATAAATTTTTTTAAAAATAAAAACTCTTACAACATAATAATCACTTGAGGAAAGATTCTAAACATTATCATTAGGGAAATATAAACTATGACTACTACGAGAATACACTAAACACTTTTAGATGGTTAAAAAATTTTAAATAATACTAAAGAAGTAAAGTAACTAGAACTCTTATATACTGTTGGCTGAAATATAAAATGGTATACTTTGGAAAACATTTTAGCAGTACCTTATTAAGTAAAACAAAGTTACAATTATAATCCAGGAATCTAATTCTAGGCATTAATTCCTACCTTAAAAAAAAAAAGTATGTCCACAAACATAACAAAACCTAGTTTTATGTTTCAGTAGTTTTATTTACATTTAAAAAACTGAAAGTAATTAAATGTTTTTCACCTGGGTCAGAGATAAACATGCTGTGGTATGTCCACACAATATACTACTACTGAACAATAAAAAGAAACAAGCCAATGTTACAAGCAACAACATGGATGGATCTCAGATACGTTATGCTAAGTATAAGAAGCTAAACTCAAACAAAATATTAGGATATTATGATTCCATCTATGGTACTTTCTGTAAAAGATGAAATTATAAAGTCAGTGGCTGACAAGGGCAGTGGATGAGAGAATGCAGCTATCACAGTGCAACTGATGACAAAGGGCATTAGAAAAGGTTTTGAAACATGACAACTTTCTATGTTTCAACTGCAGTGGTGTTACATGCCTTTATTTGTCAGAACAGGTAACTTAGAAAAAAGGATAAATTTTACTATGTGTAAATTATACCTCAATAAATAAGGTATAAAAGTTAAATGGAAAAGAGTGAAGGAAAAACTCATGCAAACTGTTACATAACAGATAATGCTCAACAATTAAAAACACTAAATTTGGGGCTGGAGAAATGGCTCAGAGGTTACAAACAGGTACTACTGCTCTTGTAAAGGACCCAAGTTCAATTTTCAGCACCCACATGTAACTCCAGCTTGAAGGGATCCGATGTCTCCAGCCGCTGGGGGTTTGGGGGACACCTGCACTCATGTGCACATACCCATAAAGACATATACATACACATAATTTAAAATGGTAAAAATAAAAGTTTTTTAAAAACCCACTAAATTCTCAAGACTATATTGTTATATCACTATTATTATTTGGAGTTATTTGGGGGGGCGGTTCTTTTGAGATAAGGTCTTACTCTTATAACCCAGGTGGCCTAGAACTCAATATATAGCCCAAGTTGGCTTCAGGCATGCATTGATGCTTACTTACTCTGATGGTTGCTAAGAACATTAAGCTTAAAATAATTCAAAGTGTTTCTACCAATTGGCCTATTAATTTGAATGTTATTTGTTGATGCTGGAGATGGAGCCCAGGTGCTCACACATGAATGCTAAACACACTCTACCACTGAGCTACACCTCTATCACCTCTGATGCTGACACTTTTCAATTTTTAACTTCTCTCAGGTTTATTTTAAATATTTTTTTGGTATCTAGGGCCTATAAAAACTGGTCTGATAACTCTACCTTGGTCCTAAGGGAAATATCAACATCTAAATAATATTACTGTACTGTTCTTGATCAGTTGTAATCA
>NW_008344599.1:671626-673592 GCF_000622305.1 Nannospalax galili | reverse complement strand
TGTCTTTTTGAGACAGGGTCTCCCTGTAGCCCCAGCTGTCCTGGAACTCACTATGCAGACCAGGCTGGCCTTGAACTCACAGAGATCCGCCTGCCTCTGCCTCCCGAGTGCTGGGATTAAAGGCTTGTGCCACCATGCCCAGCTTGTTATCAATTTTTTGAAAATATTTTATTTTATTTTTTGTGTTTGAGTGTATTGCCTGCATGTATGTAAGTGTGCCCGTGTTGTGCAATACCTATGGAGGTCAGAAGAGGGTGTTGGATCCCCTGGAACTGGAATTAAGGACTGTTGTTAGCTGCCATGTGGGTGTTGGGAACTGAACCCAGGTCCTCTACAAGAGTAGTCAGTGCTCTTACCAGCTAAGGCATCTCTCTAGCCCCAGTTGTAGTCAACTTTTTTTTTTGTCTTTTTGAGACAGGGTCTCCCTGTAGTCCCTGTTGACCTGGAACTAACTATGTAAACCAGGCTAGTCTTGAACTCACAGAGATCTGCCTGCTTCTGTGCTGGGATAAAGACATGCACCACCACGCCCGGCCCTAGAGTCAATTCTTAGGACATTTTTCCACCATTCTCTCATGCCATCTGTGCCTCATATTGCTACTCTGCTGCCGACTCTCCTACACAAGCACCCACATTTAAATAAGGTAAGGGGTATGGTTTTCAAAATTTCCTCTGAAATTGAAAGGTGACGGTTCAATTATTAGTAACAAGTATTTGTGAGCCACATGACATGGTTCCTGGTTCCTCTTGGGAGGGCAGATGTCCCACACCACTTGTAATTGAACAGCTGTTCAAGGCTAATCTCCATCCAAAGTACAAATTTGCTTTTCTAGGTTCCACAATCATCTGAAATTAGTCCTACTTTCCTTGCTCCCAATTCTTTCAGAAATGGTCCATTTAAAATTAATTTTCCTTAATGTTTTTCTGCTCCAAAACAAGTAATTCTCCAAGCTAATTTTCTACTGACAGCCACATTCTAATAGTATATTTACTAACCAGAGAACTGAAGGCACTGACCCCAGAGAAGATGAAATTCATACTGTATGAAATATGTCTACAGGAGGCAAGACTTCAGTCTAGGACTTAGCATGGAGTGAATTAACCACCATTTTCTCCTCTGGTGGGCTGGGAAAACTCTGGAAGCTTCCACTCCTACTGTGCAGATGATTTGACAACACACAGCAACCCAACTGTACAGAGGTGCTAGGTAACCTGTTTTTATTCAACCATTTAGTGCTCTTGCACCACCCAGTGGCACATCTGTATACAAACAAGCTGGTATGCTACAAAAATAAACAATGCATCCACAATCCCTTGCATAGCCAAGTAATTGATTAGGAAAAATAATTATACAATCATAATACAAAAGATACAAATATCAAGATTACTAAAAACAAATACAAGCTGGACATGGTGGCACACTCCTTTAATCCCAGCACTCAGGAGGTAGAGGCAGGAGGGTCTCCATGAGATCAAGGCTAGTTTGGTCTACATACAAAGAGACCCCATCTCAAAAAGAAAAAAAAAAGCCACCAAAAATCAAATAAAACAAAATAAATATTTAAAAAAGGCTAAGGCAGGTAGATCAGGTAGTTTGAGGCCAGCCTCGGCTACCTGGTAAGATTGTCCCAAAAAGAAAAAAATTTTTAAAGATGTTACATTAAAGAGAATAAAGTATTATTTTCACTTCGGGGAAGACCAGAAAACCTTCCATAGAAAATGAGCTTTTAAGGGGCTTTGAAGGCAGGATTATATTTCAATGAGTAGAGTTGAGAATAAAAGAAGGGGGAAACATCCTGAAGGTCCATAAAAAGAAATGAAGCACAAGTTAAAGTCCTAGTAAATATAAGAAACTGTATGTATAGTCTGCTTTGGCTAAATATAAGAGCTGATTAGTTAAATAATAGGGAGGTTTAGTACTTGCCCAGTAGGTGCAAGATCCTGGTTTGACCTTCTCCCCATACTA
>NW_008344599.1:664643-671507 GCF_000622305.1 Nannospalax galili | reverse complement strand
AGAGAGAAAGAAAGAAATTATCCAGGGAGATTATTTTGCCAAAGATATTATGAGATCTAAAATGGAAGGGGAAATAAGTTTAAAAGCTTTTATAGTTGTCAAGATAAAGAGAGATTGTCTTAGATTGGTGGCACATGGAAACAAAAGGGACTCAACATGAGAAACAGTATAGAGGCAGACAGAATTTAGCTCCATAAACCGTTATGAAACTAAAAGTTAAGAAGACAAATTTTCAGTATGGTAGTACCACAAATAGCAAACTGTCACCCAGAGGACCAGATTAATTTTAATCTGTTTAAATCTAGCAAGAAGTCAATACAGTAGATGTAGAAGTTCAGAAATAAATTAGAGACCAGCTAGATGGCTCCATGGGTAAACATGCCTGCCTCCAAGCTGATGGCCTGAGTCTGATCCCCAGGACCCACACACATGGTGAAAGGAGAGAAGCAACTCCTGCAAACTGTCCTCTGACCTCTACACACATGCACACAAACACAAAATAAATTAAAACATAAATTATTATAAAGAAATAAATTAGAGCTAAACAGCCAGGCTTATAATGTGGAAATTTCAAAGTCAGATACCTTATAAACTACACCTTACTAAAAATAAACATACCCAAACAATTAAGTACCTGAGATTATATAAACTCTGAGAGAGGAAGTCCAAGAGAAGAATCTTAGGAAATACCAACCCTTAGAGAAACAGGAAGAATGGTGGCAGAAATGGTCGGGGAAGAGGCTGGAGAGATGGCTCAGTGGTTAAGAGCATTGGCTGCTCTTGCAGAGGGCCTGGGTTCAACTCCCAACACCCACATGGTAGCTAACAACCGTCTGTAACTCCAGTTCCAGGGGAATCCGATACCCTCTTCTGACTTCTGTGGGCATTGCACAACACGGGTACACTTACATACAAGCAATGTACTCATACACATAAAATAAAAATAAAAAATCAAATTTAAAGAAAAAGAAATGGTCAGAGAGGTATACAAAGTTCAGATGATCCATGTTTCCTCTTACTTCCAACATGACAAAAACACAGAAAGAAGTTCTCGTTATGTAGCACACAGACTGGACCTCATAATGTAGCCCAAGCTTGTCTCAAACTCAACTTCATCCTCCTGCGTCAGCCTCCTGAGTGCTAAGATAACAGGTGTGTGCCACCATGCCCAGTTAAGTAACTTTCTCTCTATTCAAAGATCTGGCTATGTCTTTCCCCTATTCAAGGGTCATAAAACACTAGGATTCATCTCTATCTTCAGTTAAGTCTGTCTTGGTGGCTTATACCTATAACCTAAGTACTTGGGTAGGAAGGTCAGAAGTTCAAGATCATCCTCAGTTTAGACCAGCCTGGGCTACGTTAGATCCTATCTCAAAAAGAAGAAAAAGAAAAAGAAAGAAAAGAATTGGGGCTTTGTTGCTTCTGTGAATTAATGCCCTATCTCCATGTTGTTAATACCAAATGCCAGTGGTTACAGTTTTAAGCTTTAATGCTAGTGACAGTACTTCAAAGTCTATTAGAAAAGCACTCTAGACCACAAGCGCTGTTCCTCCACAGCAAAACTAAGAAAGTTTTTTATAACAATCGAGCCACTCACCTTAAATTATTCTGAGGGACAGCTATTTTCCATTGATTCCATCATGATTTATCGATTCTGTCCCTATTAACATTTTTGGCCCTTCATCAATTTTTTTCTTTTCTTTTTTTTCATCTTTTTGAGACAGTCTCTGCAGCCCTAGCTAGCCTGGAACTCACTATGTAGATCAGGCTGGCCTTAAACAGAGACCCACATGCCTCTGCCTCCCAACTGCTGGGATTAAAAGTATGCATCACCATACTCAGCCTATAAAAAAAAATTTTAATTGAAAAAACGGTAACAAAAAGAGAGATGAGACCAGTATGCCTGCTCTATATAAGAACCTGGCTAGAACTCCCAAAACACACATCTCAGAAGATATGAACAAATACCTGACTTTTCAGATAGGATGAAAAGTTTTACAATAATCCAAGTCATTAAGCATACCACAGTCCATTAATAAGATGCTTTCTATTGCCATATTAATTACTCCCCAGTGCACTTGTGCTTCTATTCAAATAGCCCAGTTCATTGTTATCTATAACAAATTCCTAACACTTGACAAATTAGGCTTTCGGCACAGAAACTATGTCCTGTAGAGAGAAAGATTAAAAAACAAAACAAAAAACAAACAAAAAAACTATAAAGTGAACAATTCATAAACTTCATCATACATTAGTTTTATTCTGGAAGTATGTGTGCATGTGCTAGGCGTGGAACCCAGGGCCTCATGCATACTAAGCAAGCACCCTAGCACTGAGCTACACTCCAAGCTCATTGTACACCAGTTTCTGAAGAACTTTCATGAACTTTCCTCTCACTCTAAGAATAAAGACTGAATGAGTAAGTAAGAACAGATAACCTTTTCTGATAGACTTTAACAGTAATTAATTTTCTTGGGTACATTTATGAAAATAAAACAAAGTTTGTTTTTTGTTTTGTTTTTTTAAAAATATTTATTATTTTTATCTTATGTGTATCAGTGTTATGCCTGCATGTAGGTAAGTGCATCCGTGTCATGCAATGCCTGTGGAGCACAGAAGAGGCTGTTGGATCCCCTGTAACTGGAGTTACAGACAGTTGTTAGCTGCCATGTGGGTGATGGGATTCAAACCCGGGTCTTCTGCAAGAACATCAGTGTTCTTAACTGCTGAGCCATCTCTCCAGCCCCAGAAATTCTTAAAACCAATTATACCACTCTAATTATCTGAGTGTGGTATCTCTCTGAAAATGCTTTATTGCATATCTCAGCAACCACAGCCTAAGATTCTTGTTCTTTCATCTTCTGGTGGATTGAAGGGGTTTCAGGTTGCCCAGGTTGGCCTTGAACTCAAGATTTTCTTCCCTCAGCCTCCTGGGTAGCTAGGATTACAGGTGTGTGCCACTACACCTCCCTTTCCCTTTATGATAATTTTCATCTTTTCACTTAAAGGAAGCATTTTTGAACTTTTTATACATTTGAATTGCCAGCATCTACTCTCTTGCATTTATGGGGCCATTATTAAGTAAAATAAGTGCTATCCGAACATAGGTACCTATGATGGTATGAGTGATATAATAAGTCTGATAACAAGTGACTAACAGATGGGTACTGTATACAGCATAGAGATGCTCATCAAAGATGATTTGGTACCAGGCAAGTTGGGGCAAGATTTCATCATGCTATTCAGAAAAATCACACAATTTAAAACATAAGAATTGTTTAATTCTATACTTTCCCAACTAATATTTTTGTCCCATGGTTACCCATAAAAATCAAAACTACAAATAAAACTTACTGTAAACATGGTTAGTAGACCGCCATGCCTACTACTGATTTAATTCACTTAGAAGCCTCAGTTCTAAATAAGGAGGGTAAATAGCAGATTATCTTGGTTTACTGATAATCTACTTAAAAAAAAAAAAAAAGAAAAGAAAAGAAAAGAAAGGCAAATTCAATCCAGAGACTTAAAAAAAACTAACTCCAGAAGAAAAAAAATTTAAAAACAACTCTAACACCCATATTATATAATAAAAAGCTTAATTTGGATTTTTATTATTCTTTTATAATCTGGATTATTTCCTAAACATGTTTAGAGCTAACTTTTCTACAGCAGAAACAATATGGTAATATCTACTGAAAGCAGAGTTTAAGTAGTCACTTGATTTAAAAAGACTGATTCACGTCTGTAGTCCTAGCACTCAGGAAGTTGAACAAGGAGGAATACTATGAGTTCCAGTCCAGCCTGGGCTACACAGTAAGATGAAACCCAGGCAAGGCCAGAGTAAGATCCTGTTTCAAATTCATAAAGCCAGGGTGGTGGCATAGGACTGTGATCACACTAGGGAGATAGAGGGAGGAAGATCAGAAGTTCAGGGTCATCCTCAGTAATATACTGAGTTCTGAAGCCATCCTGGGCTACATGAGATCCTCTTTCAAAAACAGAAATAACAAAAAGCCTGTACTCTTAGGCATTACCTAAAACTTGAAATATAAAAATATCCTTAAAGCCAGGTGTGGTGGCACACATCTTTAATCCCAGCCCTTGGGAGGCAGAGGCAGGCAGATCTCTGTAAGTTCAAGGCCATCCTGGGCTACATAGCAAGTTCCAGGCCAGCTAGGACCACAAGGAGACCCTGTCTCAAAAAAAAAATTTATCTTTAGGAAGACAAGAATTTTACAGCTGTGATTCACAGACTAAGAATACTGAATCAATGCACACAAAGATATCAGCTAGAGTATAAAATATAAAATCTTTTCTACAGTTTGGAGGTAGGGACTCCTTATCCAGCACACAGGCAATAAGGAATAGTCCAAAGTCATTTTTCTTTCAACATATTTCCTCTTCTCCTCCACCCTTCTCATTCCACAAAAACCTCAAGATCTCATAAAATACAAATGCCTATTTCATGACCACTGCCAAGAGTCTTGACTTTACAATATGAAATCTAGACCCTGGGTGGTGGTAATAAAAGTTGATCAACCTGTGCTGGGCGTGATTTTGCAAGTCTTTAATCCCAACATTTGAAAACAGAGGCAGGCGGATCTCTATGAGATAGAAGCCAACATGGTCTACATAATGAATTCCAGGCCAGCTAGGGCTATAGGGAGATCCTGTCTCAAAAGCAAACAAACAAACAAAAGATGGTCCAGCTGCAGAGATGAAAACTAATCCTGTACTCCTAGCCTTCTAGTCCTGATTTACTTTAGAAAAGGATGAGGCATTCCCTGGTCAAGTTCTCTTCTTTGATAATATGTTGATGAAGATCAGCATACAGCTTTGCGTCTCAGAGAAAAATGTATTTCCCTTCCTGGTAAAAATGAAACGCATACGGGACAGGTGCAGCACCAATGAACATTACAGCAGAAGGGGAAGGAATTAGAATATACTCTGATCGAGTACCAAGAGACCAAGGAAGGAATCAATTAACAAAGGAATCACTGATGTTTAGTTTAAAAATGCATTTATGGCTGGTGTGATGGCACACGCCTTTAATCCCAGCACTCGGGAGGCAGAGGCAGGCGGATCTCTGTGCATCCAAAGCCAGCTGGTCTACACAGTAAGTTACAGGCCAGCTGGGGCTACAGGGAAACCCTGAAAAAAAAAAAAAAAAAAAAAAAAAAAAAGGCATTTACGGGGCTAGAGAGATTGGTCAGTGGGTTAAGAACACTAGCGATTCTTGTAGAAGACCCAGATTCGAATCCCAGCACCCACATGGCAGTTAACAACCGCCCATTAACTCCAGTTCCAGGAGATCCAACACCCTGTCCTCCGGGGGCATTACACAACAGAGATACACTTACATACATGCAGACAATATACTCATACACATGAAATAAAAATAATAAAATATTTTTTAAATGCATTTAGGGGGGCTGGAAAAATGGCTGTGGTTAACAGCACTGGCTGCTCTTGCAAAGGACCCAATTTCAGTTCCTAACACACCACATTTAATACACATTAAATTCATAAATACATAAATAAATAAATAAATTCATTAAGAAATAGACATACACATTTAATATTCCTTCTGTCCTATGGTTATCAACCTTACTGTCCAGAATCACGTTCAGAAGACAACCTCACACAGACACGAAGCAAACATCTAACTGGACAATTAAAAATGAATTTGAAAGGTCTGGAGGGCTCAGCAGTTAAGAGCCTTTACTGCTCTTGCAGAGGAACTGGGTTGGGTTCCTAGCACTCTCACAGTGGCTCACAGCCACCTGTAACTCCAGTTCCAGGACACTGATGCCCTCTTTGCCCTCTGCAGGCTCCTGCACACACATGGTGTACATAAACTTACACGGGCTTACACAGACACAGACACACACACACACACACACACACACACACACACACACACAAATAAAAAGATAAATAAATCTTCAAAATAAATTTGAGGTACTATGTATAAGCTATAGCTCACTCGGTAACAGAGCTTTTTGAGCGTGCCTGAGGCCAAGTCCCAGTACCTGAAAAAATAAAAAAAATCAGCTAGGAAAATGTATGCTTAACAGAAGGATTAACTATTATGCATGGTAGCTCACATTTGTAATCCCAGCACTTGGGAGGGTAGGACAAGAGTCCTAGAGTAAGTTCAAGGCCCAGCCTGGTCCACATAGTGAGTATCAAACCAGCCTGGGCTAGAGTGGGGCCTTTTGAGACAAGGTCTTATGTAGCTCAGGTTAGCCTCAAGATCACTATGGAGCCTAGGATGGCCTTCAACTCTCCTGATCTTCCTACCTCTACCTCCTAAGTGTTCTAGCTTGGGCTATCATGTCTAGTTCTTCCTATAGTACTTAAACTGGGTCTATCTATTTCTAAAGACTGTTCTTTTCCTCCTAGATCTTACATACACATCATTATTGCTATTTTTATTCTAGTTCATAATGAGCATTTTCTAGTTTGGGCACCATGTGGAATAGCAGAGTCACCCTCTAACTTTTCCTACTACAAATCATAAGGATACTAAGAATTTGTCAAAACTACCTTCCAGAGCCACTTAGCCTTTTCTTTTTCTTTTCTATTTGACAGGGTCTCACTGTGCAGCCCTGGCTGGCCTGGAACTCCCTATGTAAACTAGGCTAGCCTTAAATTCACCTAGAGCTCTTCCTGCCTTTGCCTCCTGAATGTCTATCACATCTTTTGACCCTCACAGTTCTACTCTCTGCTACCAGAAACCAAGGGGCCTTACAGAAACTACATTTTTACGTGTGTTCTGATTCCCTCTTTGGCACTGGTCTGAGTTGATGAATACAAAGGATGATTTTCCTACTAACCAAGAATTCTACACAAGCTACATGT
>NW_008344599.1:641843-664599 GCF_000622305.1 Nannospalax galili | reverse complement strand
TGAGACAGGGTTTCCCTGTAGCCCCAGCTGTCCTGGAACGCACTATGTAGACCAGGCTGGCCTTGAACTCGCAGAGATCTGCCTGGCATGCGCCACCACGCCCGGCCCCAGGAGTTGCCTTTTTAACCAAAAATCTCCCATTATGTCTCGAAAAGCTGAAACTGAAAATACACTGACACCAACTAAATGCAGAATTCCTCATCACACCTAGCTTTTAATCACAAGTGGCTATGTATTCTCCAAATAGCAAGTAAAGTCACTTTTGAGTCTGGGAGAAAAGGCCTGATTTGACAAAAGGCTGAACAAAATTCATGCAAACTAATTCTCAGATTTTAACAATGTAAGAGATATGATCCATACAAAGACAAAACAATGCAAATGAATAAAGAAAAGAGGGAGGCACAGAGTGCTCACTCTACACTTAATGCAAACCATTTGAAGACAGCAATAGCTGAGGGCAGCAGGTCAAAACACAGCCAATTCAATTTGTGAAGCAATTTAGCCAAAGCCAGAGCACAGCGAAGAACAACACCCAAACTTTTGGAAATGGTGGTAAGAATTCTGTGACTTTCGTGGTCAGCACTTGAGCATCAGGGAAGGGTCTGTCTTGAATTTGGGTATTTAAATGCCTTCAATGCCCACTCACCTTTCCTCCTTTAATCACTGAAGTAAGGCCAGGCTGAGCTCCTGAGAAAATAGGTCTGGAGGTTCACTGAAGAATTGAGAAAAAAGTTTACATGGCAAAGTCGTCTCTTGTAAACATAGTAAAAATATTGGTGACGACACTTTAATACCAAAATAAGGTACCTAAATGTGACTACTAAACAAAACCTCTCTCTCTCTCAAAGCCAGGCAAGCTCTCTCCCGGCTCCACCAACCCTAAAGTCATTTATGAGGAAAACCTGAGTCTCTTCAACGTTCAACCAAGCAACCTCTCAACCAAAAGCCGGGGGGGGGGGATATATATACGGGGGAAGGGGGAGAATGTCACAGGTCACAGCTCTAGGACCGGTTTGTTTACAGAGACTCCACCAACAATCATTTGAGTCGGAAATTCAAGCCACCAGACGCTTTCCAACTAGCGAGGAAAGAGTGGGACCGGTCTAAGGTGTCCTAAGGCTGCAGGCTGGGGGGAGGCAAACCAAGCGAACGCGCTCTCAGAGTCCAAGGCCAGACCGCCACAACAGACTCCGAGTTCTCGAACCTCGGCCTTCCGCAAGGTGCTACTCCCGACAACGGGGGATGGGGGAGGGGGCCGCGCTGCGCCGTGGCTGGGGTGAGCGCGGCCGGAGGCGTCTGCAATCTACCGGGAGAAACGAGACCGCACGACCCCGTGAAGTTGGGGGTGGCGCTAGGGGACAGCCCCAGGGCCGACCTGGGGAAAGGACAGTCAGTCCTCCCAACACTGACTCGGAGCAGAGGAAGACGACTAAACCCTGGGAGCTTCGGAAAGGGGTCAGGCCCATCCTGAGGGGAAGCGATCAGGGGACAGGCCGAGCCGGAACGAGACACGGACCGGGTAGGGCAGGGGGGGTGTCCGGCTGGGGCAGTTACAAGCACAGGAGCCGGCGAGGCTCGGCAGCCTGCTTCCGGCCTTGGGTCATCCTTCTGCCAGCGGATGCTCCGACTGTTTCAGGCCCAGCCGCCCCGTCCACTGCCGCCACCAACGCCGCCGCCATCTTACACTGGCCAGCGGCAGCCACCACCGCCGCCTCCGTGCTCTGCGCCTGCGCCTGCGCCGTCACGCTTTCCGGCCGCGTTTGCGACGATGTGCGGGAGAGGACTGAGAAGAGCGGTCGCACGAACTCACGGCTCCCAATCCTCCCCGGTGGACGCACAGGGGGCGGGGCTTAGGGCCAACCGAAAACAGCGAGGGGCGCGTGCGCATTGCCGAACAGCCAAGTTGTTTTCCTAGTGTCCGAGGGCGGGCTTCTCGCCTGGTATTCAAAACACGTGCGATATAGGGCTTCCTAGAGTCATGATGGAAAATAAACTTCATTTCCAAGGCAGCGGCAAGCAGATGACTAGGTAGCCTCCAGTCGTTGCCCCATTTCTTGTTTAAAAAGAAAACAAAAATATTTAAGGTTAAGCTTCAGTTCCCTAAGTGATTTCTTAAGAGGCCTTCTATGAGGTCCACTTTCCTGACAGCACCCAATTATCCCTTTGTTAAAAAAAGACTCCAGGGTCTCGGGATGTGACTCTGTGGTAGAATGTTTCCTAAGCGAGCTCAGATTTGATTCCCAGGCCCAGGGGAAAAGAAGGCTCAGAGACCGGAGATGCAGCTAAACTGCTCAAGAAGAGTTGGGTGACATTGGATGACTTTTTTTTTTTTTTTTTAAAGTTAGCCTACACACAGATTTGGAGGCTGAGGCAGAAAGATCTCCACAAGTTTGGAGGCCAACCTGGACTACCTAGTTCTGGGCAAGCCTGGGCTAGAGAGTGAGGCTCTATCACATAGCCCACAAAACCATAAAATGATAGGTTTCATTACAGCATTTTCATACATGTATATCATTATACTTTGTTCTTATTGCCCCCCCACCCCCACTGCCCTTCCCCTTCTTATCTTCCTCTAATTAGATCCTTTCACTTTAATGCCACATGTATTCTATTATCTTTTCTTATGCCCTTTCCCACTCCCTTTATATCTCTTCCTCACCTCTCAGTCTCTTTTGTCATATATGAATATATGTGTATGTTATATGTATACACATAAAATTTTCTTTTTTGGTCTTTTTGAGACAGGGTCTCCCTGTAGCCCCAGCTGTCCTGGAACTCACTATGTGGACCAGGCTGGACTCAGAGCTCTGCCTGCCTCTGCCTCCCAAGTGCTGGGATTAAAGGCGTGCGCAACCATGCCCAGCTATACACATAAATTTAAATGTAGATTCTGCTTATGAGAAAGCATGTGACAGTTGTCTTTCTGAGTGTGGTTTATGTTGCGTTAAGCAACATAATAATCCATTTCCTGCAAATTCCATTATTTTATTCTTCATAGCTGAATAAAATTCCATTGTGCTCTGTCAGTTCAAGGCCAGTCTGATCTATATAGCAAGTTTCACATCAGCCAAGGCTACATAGTGAGACTCTGTCTCAAAAACAAAAGTTCTGGGGCTGGAGAGATAGCTCAGTGGTTAAGAGAATTGACTGCTCTTGCAGAAGACCTGAGTTCAGTCCCAGCATCCATGGGGCTGCTAACAACCAGCCGTAACTCCAGTTCCAGGGGATCTGATGTCCTCTTCTGGTCCCAGAGGGTACTGCATGACATGGGTGTACTTAACATACATGCAAGCAATACATTCATATACATAAAGTAGAAATAAAGTTCTATTGTGAATATATACTATATTTTCTTTACTCATTCATCAGTTGATGGTCATCTAGGTTTGTTCCATAACTTAGCTGTCATGAAAAATGCATCATTAAATATGGATATGCAAAGAATCTCTGTGGTCTGCATGTATTAAGTGCACAATGTACATGCAATGTCCATGGAGGTCAGAAGAGGGTGTTGGGTCCCCTGGAACTGAGTTACTAGTGGTTGTTAGCCACCATATGGGTGCTGAGAACCAACCCAGGTTCTCTGTAAGAGCAGCCAGTGCTGTTAATTGCTGAGCCATCTCTCCAGCCCCTCTCCCCTTTTTAAAATATTTTTTATATGTGTAGGAATGTTTAGCCTGTATGTATGTAAGCACCCCATGTGGCGGCCAGAAGAGGGGCTTGGAACCCCTGGTACTGGAGTTACAGGTGGTTGTTAGCATGTGAGCTTTAGGACTGAACCCAGGTCCTCTGCAAGAGCAGCCAGTACTCTTTAACCTGTAGCCATCTCTACAGCCCCCCCATTTTTTTTTCCTTTTCACTTTTTTTTTTCTGAGACAAGATCTTAAGTAGCCCAGGCTGGCATCAAATTCATAAATTCACTTCTGTAACTCCTGCCTCCACTTCCTAAGTGCTGGAATTACAAACATGAACCATCATGTTTGATTTTATTCATCACTGGTACTCATACCCAGGGCTTCTTGTTTGTTAGGCAAGCACTCTACCAACTGAACTATATCCCTAGCCACATACTGCTATCATTCAATTCCAAGTCATATATTGCTTAATTACTTGCTGCAACAGACATTTAGCTGGTGTGATGATTAATACTGACAACTTCAAAGGATGCAGAATTAGTTGACAAGCCACTAGGTGTGCCTGTGAGGGATTATTGGCATTTGGTTAACTGAGTGGGAAGATCTACAGTAACTGTGGGTGGCATCATTCCATGGGCTATGATCAGGACTAGATAAAAAGAAAGTGAGCTGAGCACTGGCATTCATCACTCTGTGTTTCCTGACTGTGAATACAGTGTGGCCAGCAGCTTCACACTCCTGCTGTCATGCCTTCCCCACCATGATGGACATCCCCGACGGACATCCCCTGGAACTGTAAGCTGAAATAAACTTTCTTCCTTGCTTTGATCAGGTAAGTTTTCATAGCAATGAGAAAAGTAACTGATACAGCTGGGTTGTCTATTTCCATGAGTACCCTGCAGCAGTTGAATATAGGACAACCAGAACATTTTTTTTAAAAAAAAATGTAAGTCAGATTATAGTTCCCCTCACCCAAAATCTCCAATACTTTCCTATCCCATAATAAATGTCAAAATTATCACAGTGGGTCAGGCATACTGGCATGCAACTTTAATCCCAGCACTTTAGAGGCAGAGGCAGATCCATCTGAGTTCAAAGCTACTCTGATCTACATAGTAAGTTCCAGGCTAGCCAATGCTACACAGTGAAACTCAGTCTCAAAAAACAAACAGGGTTGGAGAGATGGTTCAGTGGATAAGTGCACTGCCTGTTCTTGCAAAGGTCCAGGGTTCAGTTCCCAGCACCGACATGGCAGCTAACAGCCATCCATAACTCCAGCTCCAGGGGAATCTGATGCCCTCTTCTGACTTCCTCAGACACTGCACACTGCACAACACAGGTGCACTTACATACATGCGGGCAATACACTCATACACAAAAAATTAAAAATGTTTTTTAAAATACAAAAATCTATCACAGTGGCCTCCAAGGAAGATCCTACATGATATGGCATCAATCCAGTATCTGATTTTATCTCTTCCCACATTGCCTGACTCTGCTCTAACCTCACTGGCCACCTTACTATCACTTAGACCAAAGTATGTTCCAGCTCCAGCATGGTTCCTTTCCTTGGAATGTCCATCTATAATATCTTTATTAGGCTGCATCTCTCCTCTTAAATCATCTCTATTCAAATGGTACTTCTTAAGAGAGACAGCTCTTGGCTATTTAGAATAGCACATTCATTATCCATTTCTACTCCCTTATTCTGCTTTTCTTTAAGAGATGAGGTCTCACAAACTAAGTGTACTGGCCCATCCCTGTAATCTGAGCACTTGGCAGGTGGAGGCAGGAGGATCAGGAGTTGAAGATCAGCCTCTGCTACATAGCAAATTCAAGGGCAGCCTGGGCAGCATGAGATCCTATCTAATGAGAGAGAAGTAAGGCAGGGGAAGGTCTCACTATGTTCCCCAAGCTGGCCTCCAACTCTTGGGTTCAAGTGATGCTCCAGTCTCTGTCTCTAGAGTGCCTGGGAGTACAGGTGCATACCTTTGCACCCAGTTTGTATTACTTTTTCATAACATGTTTTACTTTAGAACATTTAACATGTAAATATATTTCAGTCAAGATTGCTACTAGAATATAAGTTGTTAAGGGCAGAAACTATCCCTTTTTCATCTTTGTAACTTTTTTAAATTTTTATTTATTATTATGTGTATGAGCATATTGCCTGCAAGCATGTAAGTGCACCTATGTTGTGCAGTGCCCACGGAAATCAGAAGAGGGCATCAAATTACCCTGGAACTGAAATTACAGATGGTTGATAGCCACTATGTGGCTGCTGAGAATCGAACCTAGGTCCTCTGCAAGAGCAGCCAGTGTTCTTAACCACTAAGCCATCTTTCCAGCCCCTCATCTTTGTAACTTTAACACCTAGAAGAAAACTAGACCACAAAGTAATTATTTCATATCCTCTCATCCAATTCATTATTACATTCAGTTAACAACTATTTACTGTGTCCCTATTACCTAAGAAGCCTTGTGCTAAGGGCTGCAGCAGTGAATAAAACAAACCAAGATTCTTTCCTTTACAGAACTTATTAGAGCAAGGGTTGGAAGTATGGGGGAAGGAAAGAGACTTACAAAAAATAGTATAAAGAATAAAGGAAAACAATAAAGTGGGTTACCATGGTGGGTGTGCTCTTTACACTGGGGGCTTAGGGAAGACTCCTTTTCTGAGATGTCCTCTGAATAAGGACTTCAACTGACAGAACAAGCCATACTCACCAGTCGAGGGAAGAACAGAGACCATGAAGTTTGAGTGTGCTTACCTAGGAAGCCAGGGTGTGAACAAGCAGGCAGGAAATTAGTTTGGAGGAAGGGATTCAGATCACTTACAAATATATGGACTGAGTAAAGACTGGATTTTACTCTAATAATGTGTTGGGAAGTGATGGAGGATTTTGAGTAAAAGTGACATGATCTGATTTATAACTGAAGAAAGTCACTCTGGTTGATTCTTTAACTGCCTTCAGGGAGGTAAAATAGAAGCTGAAAGCCTTGTTAGGACGCTATTGCATAAGACCTGCAGGACCAGTATTGCAGGGCAAATGGAAGGAAGTGGTTGGAGGGCAAATGTACTCTGAAAGCGGTGTAGAGGTGAACTTGTTAATAAGTTGAACATGGTTGCAAAATAAAGAGAAAAGCAAAGGACATCCTGCATTGTCTTAAGTAAATAAACAATAATGTCTTTTATTAAGATACAATGTGGGTGAATGGGAGTATATTTTGGGGTAGGAAACATTGAGTTCTATTTTAGACATGTTAAACTAGAAATGAGATTTCCAAAATGGAGCCATTGAGTAAATAATGAGAAATATGATTCCAGAGCTCACAGAAGGGGCAACTGGAGGTATAGATTGGGAAGTCATTGGGTTTTGAATGGTATAGATAGCCATGGGACAGGGAGAGCTCAGTTAATGTGGAAGAGAAGAGCAGCAGTTCAAAGACTAGGAATTCTAATTCTGAGGCATTCCAACTAATGAAGCCAGAAAAAAAAAAAAAAAAGAAACATCCAGCAAAATTGGTTTAAAAGGAGTAGTTAAGAAAGAGAAAGAATGCAAAGAGCAGAAGTGTGAAGGAAGGGTCTTCCCAGACAAGTGACAAGGGCTTGCTTCCTGGGTAAGAGTGTAGAGTAGAAGCTTCCTTTATGTGACTCCATGAATGGGAAGAGACAGAAGTGATAGGTAAAAAGTAGCCTATAGATGAATCTGGTTGATCCAGAGAAAGCACCAAGACATAGATAAAACTCCATCGGAATAGAGTTTACTAGCAAAGGAACACATGGGACAGATTCCTTTCCAGGCAGGGAAAATAACTGCCCCAGGTCGTGAGCTGGGGTCTTTTAAAGGGGGAGGCTTCTGCTTTCTGCAGAAGGCAGGAAGATGTATTATTTTTAAAGTTGGGCACAGGGGCGGGTGGGGAGGAGTGGGAGAACAGGACTGTTAAAACCTGTTCTCTTTAGAGATCAAAGGGGAAGCCTGCTATGTTGGCCAAACAGTGGAGAAAAGTCTGCTTCTCTTGACTTCAAAGACCAAGGTGCTTATCAACTCAGTTCCCTTTTCTCAGGAGCTTGAGACATGAGACCCTGTTGGTGAGGGGGCGGGGCTATCTGAACCTTAACAAGAAGAACAAAGAACAAGCTATATTCCAAAGAGAGAAAGAGGAAGTGCATCAACTGTCATGAAGGAAATGACAGGAAAAGCATGGAGAAACAGAAAAGCTATGCCCAGGAAAGTAGCAAATAGGCTGCAACTCCAGCCTGGGAGGAAGAGGAAGCTGTCAGGCAGACGTGCTGAACACAGACTGATGGTACTAGTCCACAGTCCTCACAGGCCTCACATCAGTAGGGAGATCTGGTATGACAGTGAGTCCTTCTGTGTGGCAGGTCTGCCTCCAGAGTGCTGGGATTAAAGGTGTGCACCACCATACATGGTTATCTTATTGTTTTAAGATATCATAACAGAATAAATGAGAAATCAATCCCAGAGAAACTACAGAGATAATGCAAACACATGGAGATGGAAGACATACTTATGAATGATCAGTGGGTCATTGAAGAAATCAAGGAGGAAACTTAAAAATTCCTAGAATTGCCGGGCATGGTGGCACACACCTTTAATCCCAGCACTCGGGAGGCAGAGGCAGGCGGATCTCTGTGAGTTCAAGGCCAGCCTGGTCTACATAGTGAGTTCCAGGACAGCTGGTGCTACAGGGAGACCCTGTCTCAAAAAGACCAAAGGAAAAAAAAAAAAAGTCCTAGAATGAGGACAATAAGATGACTGAGTGGGGAAGGATGCTTGCATTCAACCCGGAACCCACATGGTAGGAGAGGAGAGAACTGATGATTCCTACAAGTTGTCCTCTGACTTCCATAAGCATGTCATGGTAGAAAAGCATGTGCACACACATATATACATTCACATGCCAAATGAATGCATGTGAAAAAACTTTTTTTTTTAATTCCTAAAATCAAATGGAAATGAAAAAAAAAACCTTTTACCAGAGCCTTTGGGATATAGCAAAGCAGCTCTAAAAGAAAAGTTTAGAGCTATGAGTATACATATTTAAAAAGCCAGAGGATGGGCAAGATGGCTCAGAGGGTAAAGGCACTTGCCACCAAGCCTGATGGCTAGACCTAAAGATCTGAAACCCACATGGTAGTGTTCACACAAAAGCACAGCACGGGGATAAGAGGTGCTTTATTCTGGAGCCAAATATGAGTGACCGTGGCCAAGGAACACAGATTCAGGTTACCCAAATTCCATGTTCCAATGTGGTAAGCTTCAAGAAATTTTTATAGTAACAAAACAAAACAAAGAAAGTCATAAATCAATATATATCTGGGGTTCCATCAGCAACTGCATTCTTCTTTTTTTTTTTCCTCCTTTTATATAGTCTTTTAGAGACAGGGTCCCCTGTAGCCCCAGCTGTCCTGGAACTCGCTATGTAGACCAGGCTGGCCTCAAACTCACAAAGATTGGCCTGCCTCTGCCTCCCAAGTGCTGGAATTAAAGGCGTGCGCCACCACACCCGGCAAATCAAGATATTTTTAAAATACACTGGTGGAAACATTAAGTAGGAAGTTACAGCAAAAGCAAAACCTCAGCTTAGGCCTCAGAGATAGCTATCTGATGACATTCAGCCTTTTGATTGGTGGAAGCTGGTGGTCTGCGAAGTTAATGTGTTCCAAAAGGTTCTACCTGTTAGACCCAGGATGTTAAGTCAGAGATAGAGGTGAGTAAGGAATGAATACTTAGGGGGCTGAAGATAACCCAAGATAAATGGTAATTAAATTCTGGACCTGCAACACTCCAAACTTTCCGCAGTCACTGAAGTTCTAATCAGTTGATTAACCTTTGCAGAGAGTTCAGTTTTAAGATGTAGTTTTTCTGGGAACTTTTGTTCACAGCAGACAGAGAGAACTGACTCCTTCAAGTTGTCCTCTAACCTCCACACTCACATCATGGTGTGTACATGCATACACACATCACATACACACAGTGAATAAGTAAATAAATAATCAGAAAGGGTTGGAGACATAGCTCAGTAACTGAAGTGCTTCTCTTGCAAGCATGAGAACCCGAGTTTGATCACCAGAACCCACATTAAAAAGCTGGTGTTATGGGACTAGAGAGATGGCTGAGAGGTTAAGAGCATTTACTACTCTTGCAGAGGACCCAAGTTCAGTTCCCAGCACCCACATCAAGTGGCTCACAACTGCCTATAACCCCAGTTTCAGAGGATCCAACACTCTTCTAAACTTGATGGGCAGCCTGCATGCACAATACATACCCACACACAGCCACACATATAAACATATTTTTTTAAACTGGTGTTATGTGTTATGGCACCCTTTATAATCCCAGTGCTGAGGAAGTGGAGACAGGCGAATCCCTGGGGCTTTCTGGAGAGCTTAGTCTAGGCTACTAGATGAGTTCCAGGTCAGTGAAAGGCCCTGCCTCATAAATAAGGTATCACCTGAACAGTGACACCCAAGGTATCCTCTCACCTCCATATACATGTATAGACATGCATACACACAGTCAAATGAGATGAACACACACGCACTTTCACACACAAAAGCAGACAGATCTTAACTGACCTAATGATGCTTCTCATGGTCTTAGAGAAACAAGAATGAGCAAAACTCCAAATTAGAATCAAAGAAATAATGAAGATCAAGATGGAGATGAATGTAATGGAAACTGAAAGAACAGTAAAAATATCAGTGGAAAAGAGTTGGCTTGTTTGAACAGATAAACAAAAGTAATAAAGCCTTAGCCAAAATAACCAAAATCAGAAGTGAAAGGAGGATATTACAACAAATGCCATCGAAATGCAGAAAGTCATTAGGGAACACTTTGAACACGTGTGTTGCGTGCATATGCACGCCACAACATGCATATGGAAGTCAGAGGACAGTTTGTGGAAGTTGGTTCTCTCCTTCCTTCTTGTAGGTCCTGAAGAATGAATTCAGGTCATCTGGCTTGGTGGAAAGTGCTTTTACCCACTGGGCTATCTGCATGGCCCTGAACACATATATTTTAATAAACTGGAAGATCTAAAAGAAATGGATAAATTTTCAGACCCATTTGACCTACTAAAATTGAAGCAAGAGCATATAATTACTCTTATATGCTCTATAATACACAATGAAAATGAAGTGGTAATTAAGACTCTCCAGTAAAGAAGAACTCAGTGATATAGTGCAAGTTGGTAGAATGCTTACCTAGCATGCAGGCAGCCTTGGGTTTGATCTCCAGAACGGCATAAACAGGGTGTGGTGGCACACTCCTCCAATGCCAGCACTAGGCAGGCAGAGGCAGGAGAGTCAGAAGCTCAGGGTCATTTTCAGCTGCATAGTGATTTCAAGCCAGCATAGGTTACATGAGATCCTAAAAAGGGAACAACAACAACAAAAGCTCATGACTAGGATTCCATCTCCTCCCTGTCAGAATGGCTATCATCAAGAGACAACAGTGATGACAAGGGTGCAGGATGGAGGAAGAACCCTTACACAGTTGGTGGAAATGGAAATTGGTTCAGCCACCACGTAAAAATATAACAAAAAACCAGAAGTAGAACGACAGTATGATGCAGCTATACTACTCTTGGGCATATGCCCAAAGGACTCTGCCAGCATACAATAGAGATTCCTGTATGTCCATGTTTAGTGTGGTACTATTTACAATAGCCAAGTCATGCAAGTCTTGGTGTCCATCAACAGATGAATAAAGAAAATGTGGCCTATATGCACAATGGAATTTTATTCAGCCATAAAGTTAAAATGGGGGATAGGGAGATGGTTCAGCAGTTAAGAGCAATGGCTGCTCTTGCAGAGGACCCAGGTTCAATTCCCAGCACCCACATGGCAACTACCAACTGTCTGTAACTCCAGTTCCAGGGAATCTGACACCCTCTTCTGACCTCCATGAGCATTTCACAACACAGGTACACTTATACACATGCAGGCAATACATTCATACACATAAAAATAATAAAATATTTTACAAAAAAAGATAAACAAAATGATGCCATTTGCAGGAAAATGGATGAACTGGAGATCATCATGTTAATGCAAAATAAGCCAGACTGAGATAGCAAACATCATGTTTTCTCTCATATGGAGACTTTAGATTTTTTAAATATTTTAAAATAGTTTATATATTATTTTTATTATTTTATGGGTATGAATGTATTGCCTGCATGTAGGTAAGTGCAGCCTTGGCATGGAGTGTCTGAAGAGATCAGAAGAGGGTGTCAGATCCCCTGGAACTGGAGTTAGGATGGTTGTTAGCAGTCATGTGGGTGGGTGCTGAGAATCAAACCCAGGTCCTCTGCAAGAACAGCAAGTGCTCTTACCCACTGAGCCATCTCTCTAGCCCCAATTTTTGATTTTGTGAGATAGAGACTCACTTACCCAGGCTGGCTTTGAAATTAATATGTAGCTGAGGCTGGCCCTGAACTCCTGATCCTGCTGCCTCAAACTCCCAAGTGCTAGGATTACAGGCTTGTGCCGCCACACCAGGCTGGGAATTTCAATTTTTAAATAAGAGAAAGATTTCCCAGTAGAAAAGGGACTATTTGGGAAGACGCAGGAGACCAACAGGTGGGAGTTAATAGGGAACATTAAATATGATCAAAGTACATTACAAACAAGTATGAACATCTCATAATGAACAGTTATGTGTACAATTAATATATGCTAACAGAAATGTATAAAAATAATAAAATAAGTTCCAGGAAGGCACTATAAATGACATCATTCTTGCTCAAAAAACTGAAGATGATTAAAAGTTAACCATTGAGAGGGGTGAGGGATGTTGGAGGAAGGAATAAAATTACCTATTAATTTGGAAACATGGAGTGGAAACTTTTAGAGGAGCTAGGTGTGATGGCTAATCTTCCTCATCAACTTGACTGGATTTACAATCACCATGGAAACAGACCTCTGGGTATGTCTATAAGGGTGTTCCCAGAAAGGAGAAGGAGAACCCATCCCAAAAGTGGGCAGCACCATTTGATGGTCTGGGGTACTAGACTGACTAAAAAGGAGAAAGTGAGTGGAGCACCCATATTGATCATCTCTTTGCTTCCTGACTGTGGACACCATGTGACAAGCCACCTCACAGTCCAGCTGCCATGCCTTCCCCACCATAATGGATTGTATCCCCCTTGAACTGAGACCCAAAATAAACCCTTTCTTAAGTTGCTTTTGTCAGGTATTTTGCCACAGCAGTGAGGGAAATAACTAATACATATGGGGATAAAAAGCCTCACCCTGGAGCTGGAGAGATGGTTCAGAAGTTAAGAGCACGACGTACTGCTCTTGCAGAGGACCCAAGTTCAGTTCCTAGCACACACGTCAGGCAGCTCACAATTGCCTCTAATGCCAGTTCCAGGGACCTGACATCCTTTTCTGGCTTCTGTGGGCGCCTGCACTCTTGTGCACACACGCAAACACAGACACACAAATACACACATAATTAAAAAACAAATACCATCTTTTTTTTGTCTTTTTTGAGACAGGGTCTCCTTGTAGCCCCAGCTGTCCTGGAACTCATTATGTAGACCAGGCTGGCCTTGAACTCACAAAGATCACCTGCCTCTGCCTCCCAAGTGCTGGGATTAAAGGCATACGCCACCATGCATGGCCTCAAATACAATCTTTTTAAAAAAGAAAAGCCTCACTCTCTGTGATTTAGTTCTTGCACTCACTGCTTTGTGTGTACCATTGCTATCACCACCAAATCAACTGCCATCACTACTAAATGTTCCTGTCCTCATTTGGGCTTTCCTATTGAATTCAAGATTGTGATAATCATCTGATACTCAATTCCACTAATTTTTATCACACTATTTTCCAAGTTTCTATTTATTTCTCTGACCAATTATTCAATTAGACTCTTCCTCCTCACTCTTCATGTTCTTCCAAAGTGATTGTATCCATTCTCAGAACCTAAACTTCCATATGAATAATGATGACTCTCAAGTCTTTATTTCCAAAAGCCCTGACTTCCCTTTCAGGCTGTAGACTCAAACCTGGTAGTCAAAGGGACTTTTTGCTTTTAACTTAATTGAAGCTGAATGCAGTGGCTCATGCCTGTAATGCTAGCCTTCAGAAAGCTGAGGCAGGAACAACCTACTGGGTTTTTAGTTCTAAGGCAAAGGTGTTCTTTGCTTCACTCTGAGTGGTCAGAGCTTGTCCTCACATTCTTACAAGACTGGCTAATACACAGTGGCACAGTTCCTAGGGAGAAATAAAATTTGCGCATTTTTTTTTATTTCAAGAAGTGCTGATCTAGAGGACTTCTACAAGTGGCTTCTTTATAGTCTTTTTAAATGGAGTTTTGCTTATTACCTCATTTGATAGAAAATACAGTACATTTTGTTTAATTTCCCACACTGACAAATGCCTTTATTTGCTGATTCATCTCTCCAGCCAGTCTTTTCAATTTCTTGATGGTGTCCTTGGAAGCACAAAACTTTTTTAAACTTTGAAGGTGGGTGTGGTGGCACACACCTGTAGTCCCAGCACTTGGGAACCAGAGGCAAGTGGATCTCTGTGAGTTCAAGGACAGCCTGGTCTGCACTGCATAGTGAATTCTAGGCCACCTGGGGCTACAGGGAGACCCTGTTTCAAAAAGACTGACTTTTCTTGGTAAGACTGAATTTATACTTTGTTTGTTTGCATTACTGGGGATTGAACCCAAGCCTTGCCTCACACGTGCAAGCAAGCGTTCTGCTACTTAGCTACATCTTCAGCCCTGTTTTTTCAGCCCTGTTTTTTGTTTGTTTGTTTTTTGTTTTTGGATTTTGGGTTTTGTTGTTGTTGCTTATACTTTTGGTGTCTGTGGTGGTTAATACTATCAACTTAACAGGATCTGGAATAACTGGAGATAAGTGTCTGAACTTGACAATGAGTGAATATCTACATTGAGTTACCTGAGTTGGTACCTAAATGTGCATGGTACCATCCTATGAGCTGAGGTCCTAGGCTGAATAAAAAGGAGAAAGGGAGCTAAGCACAAACATTCATCACTTTTGCTTCCTAACTGTGGATGCATGTGATCAGCCAGCTCCTGCTCCTGCTGTCAGACCTTCCCATACTACATGATGAACTGTATCCCTTGGAACTGTAAGCCAAAGTAAGCTCTCCATTCCTTAAGTTGCTTTTGTCAGGTATTTTGTCATACCAATGAGACATATAAATAGTAGTGTAATACCTAAGAATCTTTTGCCAAACTCAGTCATGAAATCATGGGGGTTTTGTTATGTTCTGTTTGAGACAGGGCCTTACTATGCAGCCCCACCTGGCCCGGAACCTGCTATGTAGAGTAGGTAAGCCTTGAACTCAGAGATTTGCCTGCTTCTGCTTCTTAATGCTGGGTTTAAAGGTGTACGCCACCAGACCTGGCTATGAAATCATATTTTACTCTGTTTTCTTTTTTGTAATATATATTTGGTCTTTTTTGAGACAGCATCTCTCTGTAGCCCCAGATGGCCTGGAACTTACTAGGTAGACCAGGCTGGCCTCAAAATCACAGAGACCCACCTGCCTCTGCTTCCAAGTGCTGGGATTAAAGACATGCTACCACACCCAGCCCATTTTTTAAAAATTTTTATTTATTTATTTATTATTTTTTTTGTCTTTTTTTGAGACTCACAGAGATCCGCCTGCCTCTACCTCCCAAGTGCTGGGATTAAAGGCGTGCGCCACCACGCCTGGCTTAAAATGTTTTTATTTTATGTGTATTCATGTATTGCCTGCATGCAGGTAAGTGCACCCGTGTCATGCATAAGAGGCTGTCGGATCCCCTGGAACTGGAGTTACGGACAGTTGTGGGTGCTGGGATTCGAACCCAGGTCTTCTGTGTGAACAACCAGTGTTCTTAACTGCTGAGCCATCTCTCCAGCCCTCCATGTTTTAAGAGCTTTATATTTAATTTTTAAGTCTTTGTTCTATTTTGAGTTAATTTTTGTAAACGGTGTGGGTTAGGGATCAAACTCTTCTTTTGCATGACCATTTGTCCCAATACCATTTATTTTTTAAATTATTTTTATGTATATGAGTGTCTACCTGCATGTACATAAAGAGCAGCATACACTTGCCTATGCCCACAAAGGCCAGAAGAAAGCACTGGATCCTCTGGAACTGAAGTTACAAATGGTTGTGAGCTGCGTTGTGGTGCCAGGAACTGAATCTGGATCCTTTGCTAGAGCAGCAAGCCCTCTTAACTCCATCTCCAGCCCCATCTCATTTTTTCTCTTTTTAAAAATAAAAATTATTGCCAGGCATGATGGTGGTGCACGCCTTTAATCCCAGCACTTGGGAGGCAGAGGCAGGCAGATCTCTGTGAGTTCCAGGCCAGCCTGGTCTACATAGTGAGTTCCAGGTCAGCTGGGGCTACAGGTAGACTGTTTCAAAAAGACCAAAAAAAAAAAAAAATTATGGCTGGGCGTAGTGGTGATGCATGCCTTCAATTCTAACACTCTGGAGGCAGAGGCAGGCCTCTGTGAGATCAAGGCCAGCCTGGTCTACATTGTAAGTTCCAGGCCAGCTGGGGATGAGAGCTACAAGGAGAGCATGTCTCAAAAAAATTACATATTTTATGTGTATGAGTGTTTGCCTGCATGTATGTTAGATCCAAGACCATTTACGAAAAAAGACTATTTTTCCAGCCGTGGATGGTCTTGGCACCTTGGGGTCAAAAATCAGTTGATCACACACAGATTGGCTTCTGGACACGTTTATTTCATTGATCATAATGCTTATTTTTGTGCCATTATCCCATTGCTTTATCATTGCTTTGTACTGTTTCGCAGTTGGGATGTGTGTCTTCCTACTTTAATTTTCATTTCCAGGATTGTCTTGGTTGTTCCAGGGCCACTAAAATTCCATGTGAATTTTAAAATTAGCTTGTCAATATCCCTAAGTTGTAAAAATCTGGGGCTGGAGAGATGAATCAGCAGTTAAGAGCACTAGCTGCTCTTGCAGAGGACCCGGGTTCGGTTCCCAAAAACCTTCATGGCAGCTAACTCCAGTTCCAGGGGCTCCAATGCCCTCTTCTGACCTCCGAAGGCATTGCACAACACAGGTGTACTTACATACGTGCACAAAATACATTACACAGAAAATAAGATAAAAATAATAAAAATATTTTTTTAAAAAGTTTATAAAAACCTGATTATCTAAAGGAGAGTGCATTGGACCAATCACTGACCCATGAATACAGGTGTTTCCTATGTGTACCTTTAATTGCTTTTATTTTTTTAATATTATTTTTATGTGTATGTGTGTATTGCCTGCATGTAGGTAAGTGCCTGAGTCGTGCAATGCCCAAAGAGGACAGAAGAGGCTGTCAGATCCCTTGGGACTGGGGTTACAGACAGTTGTTAGCTGCCACGTGGGTGCTGGGATTTGAACCTGGGTCTTCTGTAAGAATAGTCGATGTTCTTAACCGCTGAGACGTCTCTCCAGCCTGCTTTTTTCTTATACTTTTAAATATTTTATTCATTATTTTTATGTGTATGCATGTATTGCCTGCATGCAGGTAAGTGCACCCATGTTAGGCAATGCTCTCAGAGGTCAGAAGAGGCTGTTGGATCCCCTGAGACTGGAGTTACGGACAGTTAGCTGCCATGTGGGTGCTGGGATTCAAACCTGGGTCTTCTGCAAGAACAACCAGTGTTCTTAACCACTGAGCCATCTCTCCAGCCCCTATTTTTATTTTTTAATGTGTATGAGTGTATTGCCTGCATGCATTTAAGTGCACCCATGTCCTGCAATGCCATCGGAGGTCAGAAGAGGGCATTGGATCCCCTGGAACTGGAGTTATGGACAGTTGTATGTTGCCATGTGGTTGCTGGGAGTTGAACCCAGGTCCTCTGCAAGAGCAGTCATTGCTCTTAACAGCTAAACCATCTCTCCATCCTCCTTTAATTGCTTTTTTTGTGGGGGGTCTTTTTGAGACAGTGTCTCCCTGTAGCCCCAGCTGGCCTGGAACTCACTATGTTGACCAGGCTGGCCTTGAACTCAAAGATCCTCCTGACTCTGTCTCCCAAGTGTTGGGATTAAAGGTGTGTGCCACCACGCCTGGCTTTTGTTTTTAACAATGGTTTGTGAGCCAGATGTGATGGCATACATCTGTAATCCCAGCACTAAGGAGGCTGAGGCTGAAGGATTATCTTGGGCTACATAGCAATATCTTGTTTCAAAAAACTACAACCCCCCGCCCCCACCTACATAAACAAAACAAACCAGAAAACTGGGCTGGAAAGATGGCTCAGTGGTTGAGAGCACTGACTGCTCTTGCAGAGGATCTGGGTTTGATTCCTAGCACCCACATGTTGGCTAACAACCGTCTTAACTCCAGTACCAGGGGATTTGAGGGGCTCTTCTGACCTCCAAAGGCATTGCATGACATGGGTACACCTACCTACATGTAGGCAATACATTCATACATGTAAAATAAAAATATTAAAAACAAAAAACAAAAACAAAAAAATCTTTAGAAGGCTAATGGAATTTCTAATGCTCAGGGAGCTCATGAAACTTAGAAGATTCAGGAAGCTCAGAAAGTTTCACGATTCACAAGGCCCCTCAAGTTTACATAAACACTAAACAATTGCTAGAGAAAGGGGACTCTACATTGGAGTTGCCAGAAAGACAGACAGGGAGCTCCAGAGATGCAGCTTTTGTAAGTGGTCACCCATGTTAGGGTGGGCTTTAGTGACATGGCTGCCTTTTAGTCATCCATATTCCTGTAAGTAACAATAATAAACGCATTAGTTCACCAAGTGAGGCTTGAGTGGAATGATTTCTTTGGTTTAATATGGTTATATGGGATGAAAATAGATGTTTGCTCATATTTTCCCCCAATAAATGTCGTATGCACTAGACTCCTCCTTGAGTGTTCTGAGCCCTTAGTGATCATGTCCTTATCAGGCTGTAATTTTTACTTAACCATTTACAGTTAAAACTGAATATATGAGGTCAAGAGACATACCAGGGTTCACATATATATATATCACATGCTTTTTCTTTGCCCCTATTACATAGCAGCAGCCTTACCTCCTCATAGTGAAGAGTTTATCATCTCAGACAGCATGGCAACCTTTGCTTGATAAGTCAGCTGGCATCAGGAGCCCAAAGAGATCAGGCAACCATATCTTCAAGTTTAGTGAGATTCTTAAGCTGTGTCTGGTGACCACATCCCTCCTGGGAGTCAGGGCCTCCAGACCTATAGAACTTAAAAGTTGCAGAGATGGGAAGCACAAATTCCTCAGGTGGACTACTAGGATGTTATGTTGAGCAGCATCACTTCTCTTTCCCCTCTTAATTCCAGGGTCAAGTGATGTTAAGATACCTTAATATGGTCAAGTAGATCCACACTGCATTGTGAAGAATAGAGCCCCATTCTTGTGACACAACTTCCCCTTCTAGATGCGAAGTACTTGGTAGGATCACTACCAAGTGGTAGATCCCACTGCCCACTTGACCATAGACATGTGTCCTACTGCCACACCTTTTGTGGTTAAGTGTGTTTCTTGTTCCAAGGTATTATCATGTTGGACCCACACCAGTAGCTCAAATATCTATTGTGGGTCCTTTGAGGGTAGTGTTGCTGACATTGTGTAGACAGGAGAGACAAACCAAAATATGTTCAAATTTTGTTTTTTAGGCAAAGTCTTATTAAGTAGCCCAGGCTGGCTTTGAACTTGCAGGGATAATCCTGGATTACAGGTGTGAGTTACCACACCTAGTCATGTTACCAATCTTGGTCATGAGAAATATTTACCCTGCCCAAATTTGGAAAAGGGTTAGTGTACCCAACTCTCCATCACCTAGCTAGTTATTCTGGAGTAATGAACTGGTGGGGGAGGGGGGACTGCATTGGTTACTGATGGATTAGACAACCTGTCAATTTAACAAGAGCAGTAGCTGTATCAGCCTTGAGTGAGAGTAGAGTTGATGCTAATGCTAATAAACCAAGGTCGAGCCTTCAATTTTGTCACTTGATTCATTTGATTATGTATTGCTTTGCTAGTGAATACTTTTATAGGTACCATTCTCATAGACCCATCCAAATGTCTCACCACTTTTTTGTCACTTATTTTTCTATTTTGCTTCTTACAAGGCCCTGGCAACTAATCTACTGACTATGAGTTCATTCACTTATGTATAATTCTTATTTCAGGTCACTTTTTTTTGGACAAAGGGGACGATCAAGTATGTTCCTGAAGCTCTATACACTGATTTCCACCTCACTATAGTTTTTTCAGGGCTATTTCCAACTGAGGCTGAGGGATTATTGTGCCTTTCTGGTTCAGCTCAATGTATTAAGCCAATCCATCCATGTACCAGACCCGAACTTTTTCTTCCTACTGGATGGCTGAAAAAAATCCTCATGCAGCCATGAACTAATAGAAAATACAGTGAAGCAAATGTAGTGACCTGGAGGAGGAAGGGCTGAAACCCTTTGAACCCTTTAACTTAACCATGCTACCAAATTTTCTAGGGTCTCTTTTACTATTTTTTAATTTTAATTTTATGTGTATGAGTGTATTGCCTGTATTTGTGTAAATGCACCCATGCCATGCAATGCCTGAGGAGGGTGTTAGATCCCTTGGAGCTGGAGTTACAGATGGTTGTCAGCCACCATGTGAGTGCTGGGAATCAAACCAGGGTCCTCTGCAAGAGCAGCCAGTGCTCTTAACTTGAGTCATCTCTCCAGCCCCTACAGTCTTTTCTTAAGATTATTTATTTTATTTACTATTTATTTATTGTATTTATTTATTTGTGTGTGAATGCCACATGTGTGTGTGAGCCTGCGGAGGTCAGAAGATGGTGTTGGGTCCCTTACCATTGGATTTACAGGTGGCTGTGTGTCACCAGGCATTGGTGCTAGCAACTAAATTCAGGTCCTATGGAAGAACAGCGAGTGCTTTTAACCATTGTTCCATCTCTCCAGCTTCTAGCACTTCTTTTGTTGTTTTTGTTTTGTTTTTTGACACAGGGTCTCACTACATAGGCCAGGCTGGCCTCAAACTCACAGAGATCCTAAGTGTCTCTGCTTCCTGAGTGCTGGGGTTAAAGGTATGCACCACCACATCCAGCAAGCTTCCTGAATGCACCATTCCCTTTGTATTAGGTTCATGCAAAAGTAACTGTAGCTTTTGCACTGATGAAAATTTTCAATTGCTATTGGAATATATTCTAAAATAAATATGGTTATACTAAACATCATTTTAATGTTCATTTTTCATATTATGATTTCTGCTAATGACCCTTGCTGTTTATTTTAGTTATTTTATACTATAGAAATAATGTTAGAAAAAAAGGCTAATCTGGAATAGCCTGAGGACACACAGCAAGACAAATGCCTTCATGTCAGTGTTCAAAGTCCCTGAAGGAAACATGCCCATGTGTAAGAACTCATGCGAAGGATGTGGTCATCAGGACAGCAGACTGTCTTTTCAAGGAAAAAAAAAAAGACATGAGCCTGTGGTTCCTAATGCTCTGTCTATGAGAAACTGCAGAAGTCACCACCACCATATTAACCATGAGAGCCAGAGAACTACCTGAAAAATGCTGAAATGATTTCTCTCACACTTTTGCTTTGAGCACACATTTCCTTCAGAATCCTGTAAGAACAATGCACATCACTAATAATAGCCCTTGTTTAAATTTTTATTTATTAATTATTAATTAATTTGTGTGGGCTTGCCACAGCACACATGTAAAGGTCAGAGGGCAACTTGTAGGAATTGGTTCTTTCTTTCCACTGTGTGGGTTCTTAAAATTGAATTTAGGTTGTCATGCGTGGCAGCAAGTGCAGTTACCTGCTGGACCATCTTGCTGGGCCCCTGTGCTAAACTGTTTTTGTTTTAAATATTTTATTATTTCAGTATTTTAATTATTTTTATTTTATGTGTATGAGTGTATTGCCTGCATGTATGTAAGTAAACCCACCTATATTGTGCAATGCCTGCAGAGGTCAGAAGAGGGCATCAAGTCCCCTGGATCTGGAGTTATGAATGGTTGTTAGCTGCCATGTGGATGCTGGGAACTGAAGCCCAGCCCTCTGCAAGAGCAGCCAGTGCTCTTAACTCCTGAACCATCTCTCCAGTCCATTCATTCATTCATTCATTCATTCACTTTTAAAATACTTTATTTTTATTTTATGTGTATGTGTGTATTTCCTGCATGTAGCTAAGTGCACCCGTGTCATGCAATGCTGGTAGAAGATGGAAGAGGCTGTCGGATCCCCTTGAATTGGAGTTACAGTTGTTAGCTGCCATGTGGGTGCTGGGATTTGAACCCAGGTCTTCAGCAGGAACAGTCAGTGTTCTTAACAGCTGAGCCATATCTCCAGTCCCATCCTTTATTTTTATTTTATGTATATGAGAGTTGTTTGCATGTAAGTATATCACATGTGTGCAATTCCTGAGGAAGACAGAAGAGGGCATTGGATCCCCCAGAACTGGAGTTATGGAGGGTTGTTAGCTGCCAAGTGGGTGCTGGGAACCAAACTCCAGTCCTATCCAAGAACAGCCACTGCTGTTAACTGCTGAGTCACCTCTCTAGCCCCCCATGTTAAATTTTTAATAGGGCAACTGCTAGTACTAATCAAGTGAGGAAGTGAGAAATACTAACAAGAGAAATTTTCATCAATAAACACTGTGATGTATTGGGGGGAAGCAAATTTGAACGATTTTCTTATTCAAGCTCAAATTGGTCATAGAGCGGCAGAGACAACTTCCAATATCAACCACGCATTTGTCCTAGAACTGCTAAAAAACATAATGCAGTGGTGGTTCTAGGAGCTTTGCAATGGAGACAAAGCCCTTGAAGATGAGGGATGTGGTGGCTGGCCATCAGAAGTTGGCAAGGACTAATTGAGAGCAATCATGGAAGCTGATCCTCTCACAACGGCAGAAGTTGTCAAAGAACTCAATGTGGACTAAAGGCTGTTTGGCCTTTAAAGCAAATTGAAAAGCTTAATAAATGGGTGCCTAAAAAAAATCTTTTTGAACTGTTCTCGTTCTCTTTCTTGTTTCTCCTCCATCCCTCCCTCCCTCCCTCCAGGGTAAAATTACAGAGCACTGGTTGGTCT
>NW_008344599.1:600268-641736 GCF_000622305.1 Nannospalax galili | reverse complement strand
ACTCACTATGTAGACCAGGCTGGCCTTGAACTCACAGAGATCCGCCTGCCTCCACCTCCTGAGTGCTGAGATTAAAGGTATACACCACCATGCTCACCCTGTCATCCTCCTTTTTAAATACATATATTATTTTAAATACATATATTATTTTTATTTATGTGTGTGGATGTTATGTGTAGGTATGTACTATGAGGAAAGTGCCCATGGAGGTCAGAAGAGGGCATCTGATACCGTGGAGTTAAAATTACAGGGAGGTGGAGGCTGTCCAGATGCAGGTACTGGAAATCAAACTCAGCAAATTGCAGCCATTGCTCTTAACTGTTGAGCACCTCTCTAGTCCCAAGAACAATTTCTTGATTGGATTGTGACATGTAATTTAAAGCTGATTGTATTTGACAGCTGGAAATGAACAGCTCAGTGGTTGACCTGAGAAACTCAAAACAACTTCCCAAAGCCAAGCTTTCATCCAAAAAAGTCAGGGTCATCATTGGGTCGTTGCTACTGGTCTGATCCACTACAGATTTCTGAATCCCAGTGAAACCACTGTATCTGAGAGGTATGCTCAGCAAATCAATGAGACCCACCCTAAACTGCAACATCTGCAGCCAGTATCAGTCAACAGAGAAGGTCCAATTCTTCTCCACAATACTCAACCACAAATATCACACAACCAACACTCCAAAGATGAGCAAATCTGGCTACAAAGTTTTGCCTCATCTACCACTTGACCTCTTGCCAACAACTACTTCAAGGATCTCAAAATCCGCCCCCCCCCCAGGAATGACTTTCTGCAACCAGCAGAATGCAGAAAACGTTTTCCAAAAATTCATCAAATCCCAAAGCATGGATTTTTACACTCCAAAAATAAGCATACTTATTTCTCATTGGCAAAAATGTGCTGTTTGCAGTGGTTCCTTGTAGTGGTTCCTATTTTGATTGTTTGAGCCTAGCTATAATGATTTAAAACTCACAGTCTAAAACTGCAATTCCTTTTGTACCAACCTAGTAAGATGGATTATTGTTGTATCTGCTCGACCTTATTACTTTGTTGGTCTGACAATAACCAGCTGATTAAATGGGGATCTAGTTACAGACAGTCACTTAATATGCTATGGTCAGGCACTGAATCTCCATTGAGGCTTAACAGCATCCCAGAAGATGATGTTCAAATGGTAACTTATTTTGCTGAAGACATTGCCTCATTCCCAAACCCTGGTTTGGATTGATTACCAGAGACTCTACACAGGACCCTCTATCACAAATACCTTTAGTACCACAGATTTTTCTAGGTCACATGGCCCCTTACACCTGTGCAAACTATGCTGCTTCCAAAACTGTGAAGGCCTGTAATAACCTTTTACTTTAGAGGGGATGTTCTGGCATGCTTCAGATCACTGGACTCTACAAAATTTTACCAATATAACCAGGCATAGTAGCTCACAACTTTAATCCGAGCACTTGGGAGGCAGAAACAGGTGGATCTCACACCTTTAATCCCAGCACTTGGGAGGTAGAAGCAGGTGGATGTCTGTGAGTTTGAGGCTAGCCTGGTCTCCATAGTGAGTTCCAGATTAGCTGGGGCTACCGGGAGACCCTGTCTCAAAAAGACCCCGCTCCCCTAATATAAAATGTGGCAGGCCCCAAGCATTTTTGCAGGATTTATCTTTCACATTGTTTCACCAAAGAATAGAAACTGCTGGATAGCTTTAGTTGTCAACTTGACACACCTGGGTAGAGGGAGCCTCAACTGGCAACTGCCTCCATTGGACTGGCCTGTCGGCAGTGCCACCCCTGGGCAGGTTATCCTGTATTGTATAAGAAAGCAAGCTGAGCACAGGCCAGGGGAGTAAGCCAGTAAGCAGTGTTCCATGGCCTGTGCTTCAGCTCCTGCCTCCAGGTTCCTGCCCTGAGTTGCTACCTTGAGCTCCCTCAGTGATGAACTGTGACCCAGGAGGCATAAGCCAAACAAATCCAAGTTGGTGTTGTTCAGAGTGTTTTGTCACAGCAATAGAGAAGCTAACAAGGGCAGAAATGTACTTGCACTCCTAGGTCATCATTTGACGGACATATCCTTAATTCCTAATTAGCATAATGTAATCTGCAGAATGTCCAGTTCCCATTGGATTATATTCTAACCCAGAGAGGGAGTTCCTAAGACTATGAACACAGACTGCTGGCTGTCCTAATGAATACAAATTACTTCAAATACTCTTTTCTGATAGGAATTGAGAGGGCATGTTTACTAGACTGGGAGTTTGTGAACTTCATTTACAAAATATTTTAGGTTTTGCAAGCCATATGGTCTGTGACTACTCTACATAGCCACTGAGGCACAAAAGTATCCAGAACAGTACGAAAATGATCAAGGATACTTGTCAATAAAACTTTTTAAAATCCAGGCTATTGAACCTGTGATAGCTCAGTGGGTAAAGATGTTTGCTGAGCAAGCGTGACTGGGGTTCAATGTCTGGAACCCATGTAAAGGTGGAAGAGAAATGACTCTACAAAATTGCTCTCTGGCCTCCACACATGCACTGTGACATATACACACCCTTGTCCCATTGTACACACAGTCTAAAAATAAATAGAATGGAATTTTTTTAAAAACCAGGCATTTGACCAGATTTGACCCATGGGTTGTAATCTACTGGCCCCTGGGCTAGCTCGTTCACATACCTACTCTCTTCAGTAAACGTATCTGACACAGCAGTACATTCGGGACAATTACTTGCTTTAGCTTGCATCTGTCGACTGCTATCTACTAGCCAGCCACCATGTCTGCAAACAGCAGACAGATTAGACTAAATGAGGACATGATGTATCCTTTAAGGGGGGATTAATCCTTTCCATTTTCCTCAGAAAATGCATTTTTTAATATCCTGGCAATGGTGGAATACAGATTCAGGAGCTTCTTCTTGGTCTGCCAAATGCTGGATGCACTCACTGGCAGACGATACAAAGAAACATACATATGTGGATACTGGGGAAATGACCAGAGGATGGTGTGTGTAGATTCTCTGTAAGGCAGATTTGGTCCAGCATTCCACTTACTACTTCATCCACTATTTCCTGAAATGGGGAATATTTGGAGAGGTGACACTGTTGTGGTGCTTTGGATCCATGGACATCAATGTCAGTATATAAAACCTGTAACGTGTGTGAGATGGTTAATCTTGAGGTCAATTTATCGGATTTGGAATCAACCAAGAGATACTTCTGGTCGGGTCTGTGAGGGCATTTCCTGGAAGATTAGCCAAGAGGAGAGGACCCTCACCAGAGTGGACAGCACCTTCTAGCATTGCCAGTGCTGCTTGCCTGCCTCTGCTTTGTATGGGTGCTTACGCCATTACTGTTACTGCCGTCAGAATCAGTTTCTTTGGCATCCCAACGTGAATTGAAGACCACTGGCTCTCCGGGAATCTTCTAAGACTTCAGCATCAGATTGGGACTGCTGAGGCGCCCAGCCTCCTGAACTGAGCAAACTCCCTGGTTCTTAGCTTCTCCAGCATGCTAACAGCCATTGTGGACTACCATCCCATATCACGCAAGTCAATCTAATTTATACATTGCAATCTATTTTGTATATATATTCATTCTATGGATTCTGTTCCTCTAGAAAACCCTAATAATCCAAAATGTTTTCCAGCTTCTCTGGGTGTTCTTTCCTGGGTGTGTAGGTAACTATTTAGCTCTTTCATTTGACATTTGAGGCTCAGATACTGGGCAAAACATGCAAATTTTCTTTGAAATTCTCAGTTTTGGATATTGTGATGGCTAATCCTGGGTGTCAACTTGACTGGATCTAGGATTAACTGAAATTCGAGAGATCTTCTTGATTGGATCATCTGAAGCTGGAAGACATACCCTAAATGTGGGTGTTACCTTCTGATGGCAGCGGGTATAAAAGGCCATGACAGAAGGGAGCACTTGCTTTTTGCTGTTTGCCTTTCCTCTCGCTGGTGAGTTCGTCTTGCTGCTATAGACTGAAGACGAGCCAATCTTTTGGAATTCCTCATACCTTCAGTGCTAGATTGGGACTACTGAGATATTCAGCCTTGTGGACTGAACAACAACTGGATCCTCAGCCTCTCCAGTGTGATGCAGCCATTGTTGGACTACTCAGAATCTATCCTGTGAACTAATCTGATAAATCACTGAATATATAATATATATATATATATAGCATGTCACTAGGGGCTGGGCTTTGAGCGTTCTTAAGCCTTGCTGAATCTCCAGTTTCTCTCTGCTTCCTGTGCCTGCTTGAGGATGTGATCACTTGGCTTTCTGCTCCAGCTCCCTCCCGCCATTATGGACTCTTTCTCTGGAACTGTAAGTCAAAGGAACTCTTCCTTCTGAAAGTGACTGTGATGGCTAATCGTGGTTGTCAACTTGACTGGATCTGGAATTAACTGAAATGAGAGAGACTTTCAGATTATTTGAAGCTGGAAGACCCACCCTAAATGTGGGCGTTACCTTCTGACGGCAGCCCAAGTAAAAGGCCACGGCAGAGGGGAGCTTAGCTTTTGCCTGCCTGCCTTCTCTCTCACTGCTGCGTTCATCTTGTTGCTGTGATGTTCGTCTGCTGATAGGAGAACCAACTTCTTCAGATTCCATTGCAGATCTTCAGCACCAGATTGGGACCACTGAGACATCCGGCCTCGTGGACTGAGCAACTGCCTGACTCTCAGCCTCTTCAGTGTGGTGCAGCCATTGTTGGACTACTCTGACTCTATCTTGTGAGCTAAGCTGATAAATCTCTATACATATATATTCATTCTACAGGTTCTGTTTCTTTGGAGAACCCTGACTAATACAGATATCTTAATTTATAAATCTTCTGGCTGCCCAATCTGTCCTACTACTAAAACCACCAATGTACTCTTAGCAATCTCTACTCTAAGCTGGCTGCTCTTACAGAAATTCACCTACTTTCTGACATAAGTGCTGCTTCAGCAGCTTTCCTGAGGAATATGGTCAGCTGGTGAGTTTCTCAGTGTTATATAACATCCATGGTAATGCATACTTCCTGAAGTCTTTTGGGACATTTTTGTATCTGCCATTTCTACTTAATGTGAACAAGGTCTAGAGAGAGGGCTCAGTGGTTAAGAGCTGGATGCCTTTCAGAGGGCTAGAGTTCAGTTCCCAGCACCCATATCAGGAAGCTCACAAGTGCCTCTAATTCCAGGTCCAGGGGATCTGACACTTTTTTCCTGGCCTTTGCAAGCAACTACACACACAAATAAAAACAAATCTCAAGCCGGGTGTGGTGGCGCACACCTTTAATCCCAGCACTTGGGAGGCAGAGGCAGGTGGATCTCTGTGAGTTGAAGGCCAGCCTGGTCTACATAGCCACTTTCAGGCCAGCTGGGGCTACAGGGAGACCCTGTCTCAAAAACACCAAAAAAAAAAAAAATCTTAAAAAAAATTGTGAGCATTCCTACTCTCCAAATTTCCAAAAGCCATCTCAATGGCATATTATTAGTCTATGAGGCCCTGAGAAAATGTTTCAGGGTTGCAGGAAAATAATATCTAAATTTTATATGAATTTGATTTTTGTTTCATGAAGGTACCTATCCAACCAATTTGTTACCTGAACATACAGAACTTTAGAACAAAGGGGCAGCTCCTATAAACTTTGAAACAACCTGAATATAAACCTAAGCTTTGCAATAATTATTTTTAAGCATCAGGAAAGAAAAGCTACAAAAATGCTAGATCTATACAATGACATTTTGCTGCACAACAAGTTCTCCACAGGTGGCATACGGGAGAGAACGTCAAGTATATAAATACACTTGCCTTGGACTGAGAATAAGGAACACCCAGAGAAGTATTACTCCTATGAAAGTTGGGTTTTTTTCATTATATTTTCATATTTTTTCATAAGTATCAACTTAGGACATGAGGAATCTGAAATTCGGTGCTTAAAACCTTTTTAGCATTGTGATTGCTGTGAAATTCAATTACATGATCAATGGGCTCAACCTGTTAATGGGATCTGGAGAGTTTAGATGTTACAAAACTTACATGGCATCTTGTAAGTAGTTTCAACTGCATATCAGTCATGGGCAACAGGACCACATATTGATACATGAAGGACTAGATGTTTAAAAAACAAAAAAATCTGGTCCTTTACTGCATATTGAGGACTACCCTAGGGTACCAAGTTTTATTCAATTACAAGTCCCAAAGTAATTCAAATGGTGTTTCTGGAAGAGAGAATGATCCAAGGTCAACTTGTTCATGTTCAATGAAAATAAAAATGAAAGAATGTCTTGGAAATGAAACTACAGTGGACCAAGGCATCTTTCAGATTCCTAGAGAAGGCCTTGGTCAGACCATCAGAAATGAGAATAGAGGACACGAAGCACAAGAGGCCAAGGGCAGGACACTCTGGTTCTGGTCTCCTCTTTCTACCCTTTTCAAGTTTGGGGCTGGAGTGTCAAGAAGATACTCGTATTCAGGCCCCATATTCATCAACTTGTACCCTTTCCATTTCTCAAAACATATAAGAGTCTCACGTTTAGACCTGGGGTCATCCATGCTTTGATAAACTGTGGTAGCTGGATATTCCCCAACAGCCTGAGTCCTCAAGAACATTTTCTTTCACAGAATGTGTGGAATCTTTGGTGGTGATTTTAATCCCAGGAAAACCAATGTGTCATGAACTCAAAGTGACTCAGATAATGTGCATTTGTCTGGTAAAAGTTATATTCTGGGGGTGGATATGATCAAAATACATTGTATACATGTATGAAATTCTTAAAGAAAAAAATGTTTTAAAAAAAGTTATTTTCATGGGCCGGGTGTGATGGTGCATGCCTTTAATCCCAGCACTTGGGAGGCAGAGGCAGGCAGATCTTTGTGAGTTCAAGGCCAGCCTGGTCTACATAGTGAGTTCCAGGACAGCTGGGGCTACAAGGAGACCCTGTCTCAAAAAGACCAAAAAAAAAAAAAAAAGTTATTTTCCAAGTGAACCAGGACAGTTAAGTGGGCTGACCAGTGTATCCATAAAATCTAAGACAGTAAAGACCCTTAGACCCACTAAGAGGTCAATTCAAAGATAGGGAATTTAGAAAACATGTCAACAATGTATCACTAACATTAGTTATAATGCAAAAAGTTAAGACTGAAATACCAAGGAGATGAGAACAGTCTCCTTTTGCTAACTGAGGTATAGACTGAGCTGGGGGACTGGGTAGCGATGGAGCCTAGAATAACTTATAGAACTACTTCCTAACCTTCTCCATTCTGCAGCTTAACAGAAGATGAGGAAGATCAGAAATAGAACTGGATAAAATAGCCCACACACCTCACGCAGAATATTTATTAGGTACTGTCCCATGGGCTTGTAGGACAAAGGACCCAGTCTATATATACCCTTTTCCCAAGCACCTTCTTAAACCAAGGATTCTAGGGAATCTGATATCTCTATTAGGTCAGAATCAACCTGGGGTAGAATGGCCATTCATTTACTAGACCTGATGTGACAATTATATGTTCACCAGGAAGGAAGGGAAGGGTCTAGTGAGAATAGTAGAAGTCTAGATAAGGGGAAACAAGATTGGTCTTCCTCTACCGCAGCTTAGGTTCAAAAGGGTTAGAATAAATAAGAATTTAAAAAGAGAGGGATAAGAGGATAGTCAGGGAGCAAAGGAAGGTCAGGTGCTGGGTTCACCCAAATCACAGAATTGAAAAGAACCGAGGCAGCAACCTGAATTCTCACAAAGAAATGGGGAGCAAGGGCACAGCACCTAAGGACAGGAAAAGCCCAGGGCTTCTCTTCCCACCTTACTGTGATTACCTGCAAAAGCCCCTTGTCTTCAGAGAATTCATGCTCTGCCTGAAGGCAAGGGGGCATGATGAAAGACTTAGAGCCCCAACCCAGGCTACATTTCTCCTCATTCCCAGAGGCTTGGACCAAGAGAAGCACAGAATCCCAGGACTCAGCTCCTGCTCCCCAGATCCAAGAGAGGGAGTAGAAACAAGGCACAAAGTCCCTGGGAGCAAAGGGGGAACATCAGCATGGCCCTAGACAACATTATTTTGGGAGTGGGAAAAAGGTACAAGCCCCAAAAGGGATGCTTTCCTTCACCTGGCAAATAGCTGGGCCTTTTCTAGCAGCAGAAACCACGATGCAGTAAAGCTCACAGAAAGAGCCTACAAAACAGATCCTGTTCCTAGAAAGAGTAAAAACCTCAGCTGGTATGGCACGTCTTGAACCAGATGTCAGAGGGTGGTGGGGAGCCAGGTCCAGAGACGATACTTCTGCCTCGGTTTCTGATGGTTCTGCTGACTCCAAATGTTCCCCATGGCTGGAATCCAGGGAGGAAAATGTGTTGTTTCACATGATCAGACACTGTTCGCCATTGGCACCTGATGGGCCCGAAAGATTGAGGGCATCCAGGTCAATGTTGAGGCCAGGAGGCTGCAGAAGAGATGAAGGGACTGAGACAACCACTTATATTTCAGGTCAGAGCTTTTGAAGCCCCATCCAGCCACAATTATCACCGTACGTGGATTAACTGGGGTTTAGCGGATTCTGCAAATTGGGTTAAAATGTAGAGGACATACTCACCATCTCCCCAGCCAACTCTTTTGGAGGATGGCCCAAATCCTGTAGCTGAAAAATAAAAAGAATGAGACTAAAAAACAAAACAAAACATCACAGAAAATACAAGAAGCAAGAAAAAGAATCTGGTCAGTGATCTGATTCTTCTGACCATGGTACCTGGCCTCTCCTATTCCCTCCTCCACCCAGGCTTGGTAGTGAGCACCCTTCCCAAATAACTTCTTCATTTAATGCCCAAGTGGAGAGCACCAGCGGGAAGGCAGTGAGAGGAAGCCTTACCTGCTGCATGAGATCTAGCACCATCTCAAAACGAGCCTTCTGAGTAGCCTCACTGTCTGTGGGCATCTCTGCCTCAAATTGCTCACAGATTCTGCCCATGATGCTGTGTTGCTCCTGATATTTTTCAAATTGCTCCGGAGGAATAGATTCCTGGTGACTCTGCAACCATTCTGGATACTGAGGAAAGAAGAGAACGTGTGGGAAAGACTAAGCGAACAATGAGGAAAGGGAAAGGAGAGTCAAGATTTGAAACTGTGAAGGGAAGAAGACAAAGGAGAAAGGCTACATAAGCAAGTTCATGTAGTAAGTAGTGCTGACTCCAACGATCATCTGGAGGTGCTAGTATCTATGATAACTAGAGACCCTTAAGTAATTTCTGTGAAGAGCAAGAAAGTACTTACTTCAGGCTCTGAGGATCCAACATGCTCCTCTCTGTTGTATATTCTTCTTGTTTTCTTCTTTTTTTTTTTTGGTCTTTTTGAGAAAAGGTCTCCAAGTAGCCCCACCTGGCCTGGAACTCACTATGTAGACCAGGCTGGCCTTGAACTCAGAGATCTGCCTGCCTCTACCTCCCAAGTGCTAGGATTAAAGGTGTGCACCACCACACCCGGCTCTGCTGTTTTTAACCTTTAGAAATGTAAAAACTATTCTTAGCTTGAGAATTGGACCATACAAACACTGGTCTGCAGGTTCCTAGCTTTGTTATTCATTTACCCTTAGTCACATGTTATCTAATAAGAGCTTCTATTCTTATTTCATTTCTCCAGTAAAACTATATGCTCTTTGGGAGCTGGAGAGATAGCTCAGCAGTTAAGAACACTTGCTGTTCTTCCAGAAGACCTAGGTTCAATTTCCAGCACCCTCATGGTGGCTAACAACTGTCCTTAATTCCAGTTCCAGGGGATCTGATACCCTCTTCTGGTCTCCGTAGGCATTGTACAACACAGGTACACTTAAATATATGCAGGCAAAATACTCATACAGGTAAAATAAAAATAATAAGGGACTGTAATAAGGAGCTGGAGAAACAGCTTAGTGGTTAAGAGCACTGGCTGTTCTTGCAGAAGACCAGGGTTCAATTCCCAGCACCCCATGATGGCTAATAACTGTCCGTAACTCCAGTTCCAGAGGATCTGATGCTCTGTCAGTCTGTGGGTACTACACGACATAGGTGCACTTACATACATGCAGGCATAACATTAATACACATAAACTAAAAATAAATCAATAAAAATTTAAAAAAAATTCTTTTAAAAAACTATATGCTCTTTGAGAGAAGGGACCATCATTTAAATTATTCTTTTTTAAAAACGATTATTTTCTTTTGAATTATGTGTATTTCTGTGTATGTACACATGAGTACAGGTATCTGTGGAAACTGGAATTATAGGCAGTTGTGAGCTGCCCACTGGAGGTGCTAGGAACTGAACTCAGGTCCTCTTCAAGAGCAGTGCATGCTTTTAACCACTGAGCCATCTCTCTACACCCTTAAACTGTTCTTAACTGTTCATAATATTAAGAGTACTAAATCCTGTAAATCCTTGTTGAAGAAATTAATGAAGTCAGACACACAGGAAGGAGTTGATCAGACAACCTCATAGTCAAGCTGAAAAATTTTCCTTTCTATCCCAGACATTCTCAGTTTGGACAACTGATCAGATCACCTATGTAGCTTTCTTCTCTCAAAGACCTCTCCCACCAACAAAAAAGAGACCTGTACACTCAAATTACTCTTTCTCTGCAAATTCTGAGCCAGGTGGCCCATATGGGTTGATATAAAGGCAAGTGAGGAGAAAAGGCAGAAATGGAAATTCACAAACCTTCTCTGTGATCTCCTTCAGGGATGGGTACAGTACATCCTTGGACAGTAGGTTCTGCATGATACTCTGCATGATGGGGAGGATGTTCCCTTCCCCATCCCCTTCATCCATGCCCAGCCCCTCCATGGCCTTGGTCAGCTCCTCCTCTGACATGCCCGAGTTCTAGACAGGACGAAAGATAAGTGAATAGGTATACTCCCTTCCTGGGAAGCTTACCACCCTTTCAGATGGCAAGAACTATCTAAATGTGCCTGTAACAAGTACCAAGGCAGGGAGGGACAGATTTGAAGGCTACCCAAGGGCATCTATCTTTTGAGACTGTTAAGAAAGCATCTGGGAATGGGCTCTTTGTGGTCCCTACCCCTTCCCGTTTACCTGAAGGTCAGTAGCATTTTTGGCTAGCCCACTTAACGTCTCCTTTAGGCAAGAAGTGAATTCTTGTTGGGAGTTTGCATCACTGCCTAGGAGGGATCAAAAGAACCAGGATTACCTAGGATTTTAACTGTCAACTTGTCTAGACTGATGTGGTTACCTTGGATATGAAGCATTTACTAACAAATTATTCAAGTCTTTGACTGCTCTGTGGTTACCTCCATAGTCACACTATAAATCTACACAGACAGTGCGTCAGTTTATTCTCCACAATGACACAACACCCTTTAAAATGGTCGGTTTTGGATAATCTTTTCTACTACATTCCAACTCATCTTAACCTTTTCTTTCATTAAGCAGAATTCCCATACCTATTCCTACTGCCTTGCCCACTCCATGGCTGCGACATAGTGATTTTTATCAATTTTACTGACAACCCTGGTATTCTTAAGCAAGCAAGACTTAAGAGGTTTGTCTAGTATTTGGGGTTTCCTCACCCACTCTCCCAGCAGCCTCTGAGAGCTTCTGGAACTGCTCCACCAGGTGGGGCTCTTCCTCAGCCAACTCCTTCATTGCCCTCTCAAACTCCGCAGTGGCTTGGGAAGCCAGCTCACTGTCGAATAGTTCCTGAAAAAATTTCTCTTGGGAGGCGAAGAGGGCATCCTGCAGGGGAGAGGTGGACAAAAACAATCTCTTATGGGCACCACACTGTTTCTGGACTTTGACAGAAGCTCAGGCATTCGTTCTGGGAAATGCAACATCTCCCCCATCTCCATTGAACATTCTATCTACCTCTCCTTATGAGGGCAACAAGAAAAACACCTGGTCACTGAGGGAAGAATATGAGGTGGCATATGAATCCAACCATTTAAAACTGCTCTTTTCTCAAAGAACTTCCTTACTACCCCTCCATACAACCCCAGGTCTTTGTTTCACAGGGACTGAGGTGCAAGAGCACTCAGCAAAGAGCACTCAGCAGCATGAGGCAAAGGTACCCTCCCACCCACCCCTCTGGCCCACAGGGGCCTGCCCCACCACTGCTTAAAGCTGCATGCCCATCCCCTCCCTCTCCCTTCAGGGGATGGAATTTATACTTTGGCAGTGTCTCCTGGCGATCTCTTCTGGGGCCCTGAAGCATCAGGGGCCGAGGTGGTAGGAGGGGGTGCTGGGGAGGGTTTGGCTTTATCGAAATCATCAAGAGCACCTTCAGAGACAAGAGACATGGTGTGTATATTGGGGACGGATATGGCTGGAAATCTGTGTGACTTCTAAGCAAAATATTAGAAAAACGATCTTATAAAGTGCCAGCTTTCCTCAGTTTTTCTTTCTTTTTCCTTGGAGTCTCTCCTGTGTGGTCCACTGATCCAAAGGCTTCCCAGATCCCTGATCACCTGATTTATTGTGGCCAACTGGGAAGGAACCAGTGTTATCTCAGGAAGTGGGAGGAGAGGATTAAAGAAGTTCTGCAGAGAAATCTTTATATTCACTCTAAAATTTCCCTAGGAATCACAGCAAATGCCTAATGTGACATAGCCTCATCTCTTTTAACTCACTGGAGCCTCAAAGGGAATAACTTCTGGTAAAAGAGCCCCAGATACTCTACCCAACTGTCTACTGCTCCTGCTAAGAGTACAAAGTAAACACCACACCATGACCTTCTACTGGAGGGTAGTAAACTCTTCTCCAATTTGGTTCTGTCAGCAGGCTCCTACAGCTCCTGCTGGCCTCATCTGCAGGTAACCCAGGGGCAATTCAGAGTCACCTGACATTTCTCACGATTTCTGTTCATTTTCTGCCCACATGGTTGTGACTGAAAAACAGATAAAAAGTTCACCTCTGCCCTGAAAAGCCTGTGTTGTCACCACCATTCTGCTTGCCAGGCCTAGGAAAAGGGCACTGGCTTCATTCTGGGCAGGAAACCAAATAAAAGTTAAGAAAAGAACATCCATTATCTTTTCAGGAGGCTGAAATGTTTTCCCCTGGGACTGTTTCACTCTTAAGTTTCCAAAAATAATGAAAAAGGGCATCAGGTATGGTGGTGTAGTGCTGGTAACGCCAGCACTTGGGAGGCAGAGGCTGGAAAATCAGGAGTTAAAGGTCATCTTCCAGTACATAGTAAGTTTGAGGCCAGCCTGGACTACATGGGACAGTTTCTCAAGACAACAATAATGGAAAAGGAGTCTCCTTGAACTACTAATATGAAAGAACTACGGGTCTGCTAAAAAACTGGGGCAAGAGTGTCAGAAAGGCTCCTTGAAGCTTAAAGGGTTCTGTGATTTCTGCTGCTGGCAGGAGGTGAGGGTTCAAGAATTTGGTAATTATAAAGCCAGTCGTAGCGGCTCACGCCTGTAAATCCAGCATTCGGAGGCTGAGGCAGCAAGACTGCCGTGAGTTCGAGGCCTGCCTGGGCTACAGAATTGAGATTCTGCGGCAAAACACACATTTTACTAGTCTAAAGCAAGGGAAGTTTGCAGGGGAACCGTGGAACACCTCATTAGTGACGTTTCCCCTCCACGGAGAGGTTAGATGTCTGTGCGGATCACCGGACCGAGGTGAACACCCCAGCTACCGACGAGCGACTAGGTGACCCCGAGATTTCCTTCGGGGTCGCAGCCAGACCTTCGCCCCCGCCAACCCCCTGCGGCCCGAACTCTCCTGCTTTGCTGACCCCCGAATCCAGGCACCCCCGTGCCCTGCGGCCTCTCCCACCACCGGCTCTTACTTTCCAGAAGCTCCTCCAGCTCCCGGTCCGCATCGACTCCAACATCACAGCCTTCCTCCGCGGCCGCCATCTTGCTGCCTCCGACTTGCTATAGGAGGCGGGACTACAGGAGCCCCGGCGGGTCCCGCCCCCTGTGCCTCTGGCAGCCAATGGGATCGTTCGATCTGCGGGACCGCCATTTTTAAAGGGACAGGGAGCTGTGGTTTTGTTTTTGTTTTGCGGTGCTGGGGATCTAACGTGGGTCCTTGCACAAACTAGGCTCCACCACTGAACTACAGCCACAGCCGTTGGGTTTTCAAAGATAGGGCCAGCCGGCCTTGAGCTAGCTAATGTAACCCAGGCTGGTCTCGAACTCAGGATCCTCCCGTCTCCCACTTCCTAAATATTGGAATTATAGGCTTGACCCACCAAGCCCAACTGAATTGTTTGCTTTTGTTTTGTTTGTTTACTTTCCCTGTGGTTTGGAATCATCAAAAAATATTCTACTAATTTATTATTAATTTTATTTTATGAGTGTATTGCCTGAATGTATGTATGTATGCAATGCCTCCTGAGGTCAGAAGAAGGCGTCGAATCCCATGCAACTGGAGTCACTGATGGTTGGTAGCTACTATGTGGATGTTAGGAACCAAACCCAGGTCATCTGCAAGAGCAGTTAGTGCTCTTAACCGCTGAGCCGTCTCTCCAGCTGGTTTGGACTCTTTAAACTGGAGGTTTTGTTTTCAGTCTCAGGTAGTCGAGGCTGATCTTGAACTCCTAATCCTACTGCCTCCATCTCCGGAGTGTTGGGATTATAGTGCCCAGCTCAAACTGAAGCTAAACCCCTTGTGGTAGCACACATTTGTGAGGCAGAAGCAGAAAGATTGCAAAGTTTGAGGCCAATCTTGGGCGACTATGGAGTCCTTATCTCAAACAACCAAATGGCTCCACAATATGGCTCGGTGGGTAAAGGTACTTGCTGCCAAGTCTGACCACCCAGTTTCAATCCCAGGGATCTACATGGTTGAAGGACAGAATTAATTCTCTCATGTGTTGTCTTCTGACCTCCACCTTTTCACATAAAAATAAAGATTATAAAAAATACACTAACTGGCTGGGCGTGGTGGCGCACGCCTTTAATCCCAGCACTTGGGAGGCAGAGGCAGGCAGATCTTTGTGAGTTCGAGGCCAGCCTGGTCTACATAGTTATTTCCAGGACAGCTGGGGCTACAAGGAGACCCTGTCTCAAAAAGACAAAAAAACAAACAAACAAACAAAAAACCAAAAAACAAAAACACTAACAACAAACAACCCTGGCTTGTAATCTTCTATCTGGTTTATTTATTAGTTTTTTGAAACAGGGTCTTACTATGTAGCCCCAGCTAGCCTGGAACTCACTATGAAGGCCACCCCAAGCTGGCCTCATTCTCACAGGCAGCCTCTTTAGTGCTCAGATTAAAGGTAATAGGATGCCATGCCCAGCCTGATTTATTTTTATTTTATATGAATGTTTGCCTACCTGTATATATGTACATAATGTACGTGCCCAGTGCTTCAGAGGTCAGAAGAGGGCATCAGATCCCCTAGAACTGGAGTTGTAAGACCCCAAGTGGGTGCTGGGAGCTGATCCCAGGTCCTCTACAAGAACAGTAAGTGCTCTTTTTCAAAAATTATTTGTTTTTTATGTGTATATGTGTTTTGCTTACATGTATGTAAGTGTATCATGGCCTATGAAGGCCAGAAGAGGCATCAGATTCCCTGGAAATGGAGTTATGGGGTGACTGTTTCCGCCACCATGTGGGTGGTGGAAAAAACCCAGGTCCCCTGCAAGAGCAGCCAGTGCTCTTAAGCACTAAGCTAGCTCTTCAGTACTCCCTCCCCCTCCCTCTCCCCTTCCTCCCTGTGTTTTTTGAGACAGGATCTCACCATTTAGCCCTGACTGGCTTAGAGCTCAGTATGTAGACCAGATTGTCCTAGAACTCAGAGAGATCCACCTGCCTCTGCCTCCCAAGGCTGGGATTAAAGGTGTGTGCTACCACTCCTAGCTCTGGCCTGGTTTCTTTTAACTTGATTTGTGTGTTGTGTTGTGGTGTGTGTGTGTGTGTGTGCGCGCTGAGGGTCAGTGGACCACTTTGCATTCTCTCCTTCCAGCACTGTGCGTTCTGGGGCTTGACCTTAGGTCCTCAGGCTTGCCAGTAAGTGCTGGTCACCTCTCCTTTTTGCCAGCTGCTGGCTCTGCCTGTTTATCAGCCTGCAATGTTTTCACTCAATTCACATCTTTATTGTCTGCTTCCTCTCCACCTCTGCAAAATTTAAAAACAAAGAAAGTAAGAATTTCCTCTGTAGTCTATTGCTGTATCCTTAGCTCCTTGAACAGGGATTAACTTAATAGACAATCAGTAGACACTATTTTCTCTCCCAAACTTTAAATGGGTACATTTCTCAGCTGAATCGAGTGGGCAGGTCCCATTGTATTCTCCATTAGAAATGCCAGGCTAAATGACACAAAGCCAGGAACTTGAAGAGTCAATGACAGGAAAAGTGGCCGAGACTTCGGATTGTGCAAAGGGAAGTTTGAATGTAGTAGTTCATCTGCCCCCTACCCCTTTCTTTCAGTGCTGGGTACTGAACCAAGGGCCTCAAGCATGTTAGGCAAGTACTCTATCACTGTGTTACATTCCCACCCTGGACTTCTTTTCTCCACATAGAACCCAATAGACTGGAGTGAAGATGGGGAAGGGTGTGTAGGATAAGTCTAGAAACCCCTTCCCTCTTTTGGAATTGTTTCATTCAGATCTGTCAGCATGTACCAGCAATTTCAGCCAAATCTACTTTTTCATTTATTATTGATATTATGTGTGTGTGCGTGTGTGTGTGTGTGTGTGTTATGTATGTGAGTGCTGGTGTGTGCATGCCACATCATGAATTTGTTGATCAGAGGACAACTTTTGGGAGTCGGTTCTCTCCTACACTGGGTTCTTGGGATCAAACTGAGATCCTTAAGCTTTTGTGGCAAGTGCTTTTACCTGCTAAGCCATCTCACTGGCTGCCCAAATCTATTTATATACACATGCTAAATGAGAAAAAATATATATCTTAATATATATCTTATGCTGAACACAGTGGAATATACAAATAACTCCAGTCTGGTCTTTGCCGTTACGGTTGACTTGAGGTATAACTGGATAAGATACACATTAAGTATGACACAGGGTAAGAGATTTAATGAGTTGAATAAAATGCAAAGTTAGTTTGTTGTTTTGACATAGGGTCTCCTGTAGCCTAGGCTGTCCTTGAACTTGCTGTGTAGTTGAGGATGACCTTGAACTTCTGATCCTCCTACCTTTGCCTCCAAAGGGCTAAGATTACAGATGTGGGACACAATACCCAATTTAATATAGAGTTTAAATGAGAGAAATCACATTTAAATGGAAAAAAAAGTTTCAAATCACTCTACCACTTTCATCCTTTACCTCCTGAACACACATCTGACTTCTGCCTCAAGCACCAGACCAGGTACTTATTTTTTCCTCTCATGATAGAGCACAGACTTGCAAACTTGGTCAAAACCTACTGTTTTCTTTTGACAGGATATGTATCTATGTAGCTCAGATGGCCTTCAATTTGCAATTCTCCCACCTCAACCTATTGAATTTTTAAAATTTTTTTTATGTGTATGAGTGTATTACCTGTATGTGTGTAAGTGCACCCATGTCATGCAATGCTTGAGGAAGTCAGAAGAGGGCATCAGATTCCCCTGGAACTAGAGTTACAGTTGTTAGCCACCACGTGGGTGCTGGGAATCAAACCCAGGTCCTCTGCAAGAACAGCCAGTGCTCTTAACTGCTGAGCCATCTCTCCAGTCTCTTTTTCTTTTTAAACATGGTCTTCCTGTAGCCCCAGCTGGTCTGGAACTCATTATGTAGGCCAGGCTGGCCTCAATCTCACAGAGATCTGCTTGCCTCTGCCACCCAGTGTGCTGGTATTAAAGGTGTGTGCCACCATGCCTGACTTACCTCAGCTTTGTAAATGCTGGAATTACAGGTTTATACCACCATACCTGGCCAAACCAGTTTGCTTCCTATCCTAAGTAGGATGCTTTGGGACAAAGCATTCTGAAAGCATAAAACCTACGTTCAGGAGTGGGAGAGATGGCTCAACAATTAAGAGCACTGGCTCCTGTAGAGGATCCAGGTTCAATTCTCAGTACCCACATGACAGCTAACAACTGTCCGTAACTCCAGTTCTAGGGGATCCTAAGCCTTCTGATCTCCGAGGATATTGCACGACATGGGTGCACTTACACACATGCAGGCAATACACTCATCATACACATAAAATTAAAAAAAAAAAAAACACCCAACTTCCGTCCCAGCCTTTTGCTACATCACTTTCTAACCTCCATTCCTTTTTTCTCTCCCTCCCACTCCCTCCTTTTTCTTCTTGAGACAGGGTCTCACAAATTCCAGGCTGTCCTGGAATGCACTATGTAGCCCAGGCAGGCCTTGAACTCTTGGCAATCCTCCTGCTTCAGCCTCTAAGTGCTGAAATTACAGGTGTGAGCCACCATGCCCTACTTCTAAGGTCCTTCTCAATGCTAAACTTTTATAATTCAATCCTTCCCTGATTAGCCTCTTTAATTTTTGTAATATTGATTTCAGACTTTGTCATAAAGATTCAAATGGTTTGTGTAAATGTAAATGTGGCTATTGTTATATAAAACATTAAAAATATAAAGTTTACATATCCTCAGATTTATTTAGAGACAAGGTTTTGCCATGCAGCCCTGTACTCTGATACTATGTAGCCCAAGTTGGCCTGGAATTTACAGTAATCCTGCTTCAGTCTCTGGAGTGCTGGATTATAGGAGTGAGTCACCATGCCTGGCTCCTGGAAACTTTCATCATCTTTGCATTAATGTAGTAATAAAAGCATATTGATAAAGAAAACACCAGAGAGTAATTAAGAGGATTAAAATGGGGGGCTGGAGAGATGGCCCAGCAGTTAAGCACTGGCTGTTCTTGCAGAGGACCCAGATTTAGTGTGTAGTATCCACATGGCAGCTAATAACCAATGGAACCTCCAGTTCCAGAGGATCCGATGCCCTTTTTTGGTCTCTGAAGGCATTGCATACATGTGGTGCATCTCCATTCATGCAGGTAAAACACTCACACACATTAAATAAATAAATAAATAAATAATAAATAAATAAAATAAATGTAATAAATATTAAAGCCAGGCATGATGGTGCATGCCTTTAACCCCAGCACTCCCTTTGTCCAGGAGGCAAAGGCAAATGTCTCTATGAGACTGAGGCCAGCATGATCTACATAGTGAGTTTTAAGTCAGCTGGGGCTACAGGGAGACCATGCCTCCAAAAAAAAATTTTTTTTTTTGTCTTTTTGAGACAGGGTCCAGCTGGCCTAGCACTTACTATGTAGACCAGGCTGGCCTTGAACTCACAGATCCTGCTGGGACTAAAAGCACGTGCCACCACACCTGGCCAAAAAAAAAAAAAATTTTTTTTTTTTTTTTTTTAGAGAAGACTAAGATGGACTAAAAACAAGCATGACTATTTCTTTATATTATTTCTTAAAATTCATCTTACTTTTTGCTACTGATATTCCTAACATCTGAATGCTTATTTACCTCTTGACTGCTTTTTCTGCCTTTGTAATGATAGTGAACATTGATGTAAAAGGTTTTTTTTTTTTTTGGTCTTTTTGAGGCACGGTCTCCCTGTAGCCCCAGCTGACCTAGAACTCGCTATGTAGACCAGGCTGGCCTCGAACTCACAGAGATCTGCTTGCCTCTGCCTCCCAAGTGCTGGGATTAAAGGCGTGCGCCACCACTCCCGGCTTGTTAAAGTTCTTTATAGCTTTCTTTCTTTCCTTTTCTGTCAGTCTCATGTAGGCCAGGCTGGCCTGGTAATGCCTGATCCTGTTGCCTACACCCCTCGTGTCTGAGGAGAGGAGTGAAGGTCTGCATTACCACTCTCTGCCCTGCTCACAACACTTTTTCCTATCACTGTCTTGCTTAAGGACTTAATGGTTCTCCATGTTTATTGACCAACTTCAGATTGACTAATATTCACAATTATTTCATATACACTCATCTTGTTTCCTCAAACAGATAAACTTCAAGAAGCAGAGAAAAGCCAGCATGGTGGTACATGCCTTGAATCCCAACACTCAGGAGGCAGAGGGAGGCGGATCTCTGAAATTGAGGCCAGCCTGGTCTACAAAGTAAATTTCAGGCCAGCTCAGGCTATAGGGAGACCTTGTCTCAAAATAAACAAAAGTAGAGATCGTCAACCTTCTTCACATCACTCACTTCACAATGCTTGTACATAATTTTGTAATTTAATTTGTAAACAAAGATTTCTATTATTTTAAAAATTGTGTGTATCTGTGTCTGTACATGGCTAGGTGCATGTGAGTATAGATGCAGGTGCCTGAGGAAGGCAGAGGTGTTGGGTCCCTCTGGAGCTGGAGTTACAGGAAGTTGTGAGCCACTTGACATGGGTGCTGGGAACTGAACTCAGGTCCTCTGCAAGAATAGTGTACTCTCAACCATCTCTCTAGCTGCAAAGATTTTCTTTTTGGAGACAGGATTCTCACTTTTTAGCCAAGGCTAGACTTGAACTTGAGGCAGTTATCCTGCCTCATGCTTCCAAGTATTGGAATTAGAGATATGAGCTACTATGATTAGTGCTTACCTGTACTTATAGGAAGAATGTTTAAAAACCCGAGAAAATATCCTCAAAGTAGTAAACAAACTTCTGAGAAAGCAGTCTTGAGTTTGAGGATTATATTTAAGAAGGCAACGCTTAAATCTGAAAATATAAAGGCCTGTGCTCTTTGAAGCAGGCATTCATTCCACTTGTAGGTTAGCCTCAGGCATACTTATCCCACCCATTCAAGGTATGCTCAAGTTATTTATTGCAGCAATGTTGATAACTGTAAAAGACTGCAAATAACCCAGATCTCATGAGGCCATTTCATAACTTATAATAAATTATACAATGTATACTATGTAGAAAAAAAGTAAAACTAATAAACTGATATGGAAAAAATATTTAGGATGTATTGAATGCAAAAACAAAGACTCTATTTCCATTGTGTATGAGAGAGGTTGGGGGGACAAATTTATATGTACTCATACATACAGTTTTACTGAGGTTTTTTTTTTCAGACAGGGTCTTTCTCTAGCTCCAACTGTCATGGAACTCACTATGCAGACTAGGCTGGCCTCAGTCTCAGAGATCCACTTGCCTCTCAAGTCCCAGTGCTGGGATTAAAGGCATGTACCACCATGCCCAGCTCTTATTTTTTGTACGTGTGACTATTTTGCCTACATGTAGGTGAACCATGTGTGTGCAATGCCCAATGTAGCCAGAAGAGGGCACCAGGTTCCCTGGATTGGAGTTAATGGACATTTGTTAGCCACCATATAGGTGCTGGGAACTGAGCCCAGGTCCTCTAGAAGAACAATCAATGCTCTTAACTGCTGAGCCATCTCTAGCTCCCACATATATAAACTTTGAAGGATATAAGGAAGCTGGTAACTAGTTACCTATTTGGGGAAAGGTCATAGGAACTGGGTAGCTCAGGAAAGAGGTAAAAGGAAACCTATTACAGGATAGTTGATTTAAAACATTAAAAAAATTTTTATTTTTGTATGTGTAAGAATGTTTTACCTACATGTATGTAAGTGCATTTGTGCATGCAATGCCTGTGGAGGGCAGAAGGAGGAGTCAGATCCTCTGGAACTGGAGTTAAGGGCTGTGGTTAGTCACTATATGGGTGCTCTGAACTGAACCTGGGTCCTGTGCAAGAGCAGCTGGGGCTCTTAACCACCGAGTCATCTCTCCAGACCCTAAGAAACTTGTATTAATTATGTGTGCATGTGTGTACGTGGGGTGGCACACAGATGCCATGATGCATGTGTGGAGGTCAGAGGACAACTTGGGGAAATTGGTTCTTTCCTTCCATGTGGGTTCCTACGGTCAAACTCAGGTTGCCAGGTTTGGCTGAAAGTGCCCTTACTCACTGTGCTGGATAGCTTTAGTTGCCAACTTGACACACCTGGTTAGAGGGAACTTCCAACTGAGGAGTTTTCTCCATTGGATTGGCCTGTGGCCATGCCTGTGGAGCATGTTCTTGACTGTTGTGGGTGGGCTCAGCCCAGTGTGGGTGGTGCCACCCTTGGGCAGGTGTATTGTATAAACAAGCAGGCTGAGCACAGGCTAGGGGAGCAAGCCAGTAAGCAGTGTCCTCCTTGGTCTGTGCTCCAGGTTCCTGCCCTGAGTTCCTGGCTTGGCTTCCCTTAATGACAGACTGTGTTGTTGTTAAGTAAAATAAACCCTTTCCTCCCCAAGTTGGTTTTAGTCAGTGTTTTTATCACATAGCAATTGAAAGCAAACTAGTACGCTCACTAAGCCATCTCACTGGCCTGAGGACAGAGGTTTTAAAACTGATTTTTGAACTATATGGATATATAGTTTATTGACTAGATTCAAAATGTTAAAAAAATTACCATAATCCCAGCACTTAGGAGGTAGAGGCAAGGAAAATCAAGGATATCCTTGGCTATGTAGTTTCAAAGTTAGCCTGTGCTACGTGAGACCTTGTTTCAAGAAACAGAAAGAAACCAGTATGCACACTGTACATTTTTGTTAGGGATACAGACAGCTCAAGCAGTAGAGTACTCGCTCAGCATATATGCAAATCCTCAGTGCCACAACAAACAAATTTTCTGCATTTATCTATTTTCTGAGGAAGGTATGTGCCACCATATGCAGTGCTGGGGATTAAACTCAGGACCTTGTCCATGCCCGCAAGCACTTGACCAACTGCTGGGCTGGTTTTTTGGTTTTTTTTTTTTAATTAAAAAAAAAAATTAAGATTTATCTTTATTATTTTTATTTATGTCTATCTCTGTGTATCTTGTGAGTGAATGCCATGTGTATACAAGTGCCTGCAGGCCAGAGGAGGGAACAAATCCCCTGGAGCTGGAGTTACAGGTAGTTATGAGCTGTCTGATGTGGGCGCTGGGAACTGAACCTGGGTCCCCTGGAAGAGCATCAAGTTCTCAACCATTGAGCCATTTCTCCAGCTCTATTTATTATTTAAATTGTGTGTATGTATAGGTTTGTGCATGTGAGTGTGGGTGCCCACAGAGGTCAGAAAAGGGCATTGGATCCCCTAGAATTGTAGTTACAGGGAGCTATGAACTACCTAATTTGAGTGCTGTGAACTGAACTCAGAGCCTTTGCAAAACCAGTACATGCTCTTAAGTGCTAAGCCATTATTTAAAAATAATTACTAAAGTAAAAAAAACCTGCTTTGATAGAGTAGCTACATGGAATAACAGGAGTATGAAAGTAGGTGGTCAAGAAAGAGTGGGCTGGAGAGATGGCTCAGTGGTTAAGAGAGCTGACTGCTCTTGCAGAGGACCCAGGTTTGGTTCCCAGTACCCACATGGTGGGTAATAACTGCCCATAACTCCAGTTTCAGGGGATCCAACACCTTTTGACCTTCACAAGCATTGCACAGCACAGCATGCACTTACTTGCATGCAGGCAATACACTCATACACATAAAAAATAAACTACTGAAAAAAAAAAAGAGAAAGAAATAGAGCCAGGTGTGGTAGCACGCGCCTTTAATCCCAGCACTCGGGAGGCAGAGACAGGTGGATCTCTATGAGTTTGAGGCCAGCCTGGTCAACATAGCAAGTTCCAGGCCAGCTGGGGCTACAGGTAGACCCTGTCTCAAAAAGAAAAAAAAGAAATGTAAGCCAGGGAGCTCTTGTAGAAATTTATTTAGTGTGAGAAACAAAACATAAGAACAAAGGCTATAAAGGATAAATCAATGAAAAAATGGTATGCATTTTGCAAAACTAAATGATTTTGTCTCAGACTGTGTCTGGGTACACAGAGAGAGCCTGTTTATGAAGTTAAATGCCCAAAGAAAACAGGGGATTAGATAAGAATTTTGCATGGCTGAGGAAAAATGGCATTTATTTTATTTTGCTCTTTTCTAGTGGAATGGAAACAAAGGTGGTGGGACAGAGAGGAATAAATACTGAAGGAATTTGGTAGACAAATGTTCATCACAAAGTTTTCATTTGTTCCTTGAAAGACCTAAGCTGGAAAGGCAAAGCCAACTATGATCTAGAATGTACTCACCTGCAGAAGAAGGTCTGCAGGAGCAAAAAGTCACACTTGAATATTTTGATTTGCCATAGAAGAGAAAAGGACACTAAGTATTAGGAGAACCAAGTATCAACTATCTGAAACAGGGACACAAGGGGAGGGTAGAGTGGGGAGGACAGAGACTCTGAGGGAAGATATATGATTAATCCATGCACATAAAGGGGCCTTAGCGAAACTGAAGAGGACTGATCCTCAGACCAATCACATCTTTGCCAATCTCTGTCACCTGTGGAAGAGGAAACAGAGGACCAAGTTAAGAGACTGGTAAGGCTGAGAACCCTAGAAAGCTGATTCCCTGTGCCACCCCTCAATGAGCAGTAGGTTAATACCTGCTACTGAGAAATGAAACAGCAGGGAGAAGCTCTAGCTCTCTCCGGTGTCGCTGCCTCATGGAACCAGGGCAAATGTAAGGCGAGAGAAGAACCACCATGCTTCCTTCTCCTTCCCCTTCCCTGTCCTAGATACAGTCTTGAGGACAGTACTTACCATAGTGACCTTGCAGATTTGCCCCTTGAACTCAGGGGAATAGCAGGCTCCACTGAGTGGACATTTCTCCACTGGCTTTCCACGGTAGATAGGCCGGTAAGATGCAGCACAAATGTCAAAGGGGTTGTGCATGTCATAATTGAGCTGGTAGGCATCTGTGGGATTCTTCTCACAGGCAGACAGGATTTTTCTGGTCTAGGAGAAGGAAGGAACATTTTATTTAAGATGACAGAAAGAAGCACAAATGATCTGATGCAAGATGGGCATGGTGGCATCTGTCTGTAATCCCAGCACTCCAGAGGCAGGAGGATCTCAAGCTCCAGGCCACCCTGAACTATATACTGAGAGCCTGTCTCAAAAAATAAAACACAGGGCTGAGAGACGGCTCAGTGGTTAAAAGCATTTGCTGCTCTTCTAAAGGACCTGAATTCAGTTCCTAGCATCCACACCACGCAGCTCAAAACTGCCTGTAACTCCAGCTTAAGGCACCTCCATGGGCACCTGTACACATGTGTGCACATACCCATATATACATGTACATATTGTTAAAAATAAAATCTTAAAAAACAAAATACAACAACAAAGAGTAACTATACTACACAAATACAGGTCCCATCTTCTATATAGGATATATGTGAAGAATTAACAGTTGCCATTCCTGCTGAATGTGGTGGCGTGTCCCTGCTATTCCAGCACTCAGCAGGCATTGGCAGGAGGATCAGGAGTTTGAGGGCCAGTCTGGGATACACAGTGAAAATCTTTCTTTCTCCAATATGGCTCATTGCTCAAAATTCACAATCCCACACCAAGTTTTCAGATTAGATTATCAGGGTTGGACCCCAGAAAGGGTTTAAACACGCTTCTATTACCCAAGACAAATGCTTTAGGAGGGATGGCACAGATGATGGACATGGAAGAGAAGTACCAGAGGTCAGGATGGGCCATCTTAAAGACAGATTGGGGTTATTTGCAAGTACACTGGAGCTATTCTAGGTTGTAGGTCACTCTTAGACCAAAGCCATGTCAGAATAAATTTCTCTGGTTTTCAAGAAAAAAAGAAGGCCCCAGGTCAGTAAGTCATCAGAGGGTTGTATTCTGTTGATCTGTTTCCCTTAAAGTCAGTGACAGAATTTCCACATACCTGTTGTGCCACTTCAGGCTTGGGCCCAAGTTCCAACAGGCGCCGGGCAAAGGTGGCAGCTGTCTTGAAATTCTTGAGCTTGAAGAAGAGGTTAAGGGCTGTCCGCAGCACCAGAATCATGTGCACAGGCTGAAGGTTTGAGTGTGTGAAATAGGCTGCCATCTAGTGGACAGAAAGGAACACACAGCAGGTCATTTATAAATTGCTATACACATAAAAAAACAAAACAAGCTACTGGGAGACCCCATCTCAAAAAACCCAAAACAACAAAAACACAAAGAAAACAAAACAACCCCCTCCCCAAACAAAATAATAACAAACAGCCAAAAGGATTGGCTATAAAGTACAGAGTAGTTCTACCTCTTTTTTTGTTTTTGAGACGGGGTCTCACTATGAAGCCCTGGCTTGACCGGAACTTGCCGTATAGACGAGGCTGGCCTTGAACTCTCAGAGATTGACCTGTTTCTGCTTCCCAAGTGCTCAGATTAAAGCATGTGCTACCAGGCTCAGCTCTAGTCCTTCTATCTCTTAAATATGGAAGACTGATGAGATGAGGAAGGGTGGAGAAATGTAACATCTTACAAAAAAGGGGCCAGGAGTGGTGGCGCATGCCTTTAATCTCAGCACTTGGGAGGCAAAGGCAGGCAGAATTCTGTGAGTTTGAGGCCAGCCTATCTACATAGTGAGTTCCAGGTCACCTGGGGCTACAGGAAGACCCTGTCTCAAAAAGATAAAACAAAAATAAAAACAAAACCCCCCAAAACAAACAAACAAAACACAAAAAAAGACCCAAAACTTTCTTCTTCCTAAAGTCAAAGAACTTTGGAACCAAAGAATTTAGATCTAAAGGAGGGTTAAGGCGAGGGTGCCTCTGCAGTGCTGGGTCTCACAGACCTTACCTCACAGATACGCTTTTGTTGGTCCAGAGTCTCCTTGGGTAGCTTCTTCCTTTCTATTTCCATGGACAAACCCACAATGTATTCACGACAAATGGTGATGAGCTGCTGGGCCTGGAGAGGGTGCAGAGAACAGTCACAATACAGAGACAAGAACACTGAGGTGCCTAGGATGCAGACAAGTGGCTAGACTCCTCTTACCTCTGCAATCTCCTGCTTATTGTCCACAACAAGAAGTGGCACACTGAGTAGGATGGAACGGAATTTCTCTACTGCTTCCTCAAACTTGCCAACTGTGGTGAGCTGGTAGCATAGCTGCAATCGTTGGATTAGGTCATTAAGCTTAAGGCCCACAGCTGGTACACCATTCTTTAGGCCGGCATCCTTCCTGAAAAGGGAAAGTTAGGAAGAAAATAGGATAGTGAATGACTAATTAGGACTCATGTTCTTTTTCTGGCAAACTCGATCACAGACAGCCTTCTGTGAAAGTAGCTAGGGAACAGGATGGCAGCAGGTGTAAACCAAACCCCACACTAACAAGCCAAGGATCTCTTATGGAAACCTTAGCTCTGGAGCAATTCTATGTCACTGGGGCTATCATCTGAAGCCTCTACTCCAACTTGGAACAGGTAGTAAAGAGCAAGGGGCCTTACCAATTGCGATTAGGGTAACTATACATGGAGGGCAAACAGGGGAGCGCTTGATAGGTGGTACGGCCTCCAGCATATGTCTGCAGGAACAGTTGCTTATAGGGGCCAAACTGGATTACTCCTACCTGGTCATGAAGAAGCTGGAACACAGGAAAAAAGAAACAAGATGGATTTGTGCTCTATCAAAAAATTAACTGAACTTGGATTAGGTACTTTACTTCTCTGTATTGCTTTTTCATTAGTAAAATAAGAGTTAATCATGAATCTAATCAATTATATATACATATATTTATATAAATAAAAAGTACTTTAGGGCTGGGCATGATGGCATATGCCTTTAATCCCAGCACTTGGGAGGCAGAGGCAGGCAGATCTCTGTGAGTTCAAGGCCAGCCTGGTCTACATAGTGAGTTCCAGGACAGCTGGGGCTACAGGGAGACCCTGTCTCAAAAAGACCGAAGAGGGGGGGAGTACTTTAGGATACTCTTAACACATGGTGGCATTTTAAATAAACCTTGGTGGTTGTGCAATTGTTATTACTGTTATTCTAACACCTGGCTTAGTGTTCAAGCATACACCTATTTAGAAAGGGGTGCTGATTTTACTAATAATGTAAGCCAGAAAGCAGACTATAAAGAAGTGAAATGGCTGAAAGATCCATCTTAAAAGATCACTGGCAAACGACCACAGGCCAAGAGGAAAACGAAACCTTCATAAAATAAGTTCCTTTAGCAAGATCAAGAGTGTCATGATAAATATACACCTCTGCCCTGTGGATCAGAGCATTTCCACTTGTTTAAAAAGATAAGTCAACCATTCTCCCCAGGACTCCAATAGGCATACAAGGGCCAAAGTACTGAAAGAAGACTTACCCGCATGGCTGTTTCAAAAGAGCCTGCCAGGATATGATCAACTGGAAGCTGAGAGTTATTGCACCAGATCTAATAAAAAGCAAAAAACCAAGCCAAATGAAAATTTGCCCTTTTTCTTTCTGAATTATCTTCTTCTACATCTGTTAAAATAGCTAATAATTTTAACACATTAGTCAAGTATTAGCTAGCTCAGAATCATTCCTATATGGCTACTCTCCTACTTACTTGAGTTGGGCTTGTTCCCTTGGTTGGAGGTACAAAGAACCCATCTTCGGCACCACCACCTGCACCAGAGGGTACATCCTAAAGGAGAAACAAACATTAAGATTTATTTATTTATTTAGACAGTCTCACATAGCCTAAGTTGGCCTCAAACTCCCTATGTAATGAGTATTGAACTTTTATTTTTGAGACAGGGTCTCACTATATAGCTTGGAACTTGCTATGTTGACCAGGCTGGGTTCAAACCCACAGAGATAATGCCTGTCTCTGCTGCCCAAGTGCTGGGATTAAAGGTGTGCACCACCATGGCCAGGGAGCACTGAATTTCTTTCTTTCTTTCTTTTAAATATTTTTTTTTAATTATTTTATAGTGCTCCTGTAAGAGGCCATGGACTGGGGTTTACTATGTGGAAGGCATGGGTCTGGTGGGTCATTACTATGTGTTGTCTTGTAGGTATAAGCTTACTATTAAAAATATTTATTATTTTTATATATTTTTATGTGTATGTGTGTATTGCCTGCATATAGGTAAGTGAACCTGTGTCATGCAATGCCTGCAGAGGACAGAAGAGGCTGTTGGATCCCCTGGAACTGGAGTTATAGACAGTTGTTGGCTGCCATGTGGGTGCTGGGATTTGAACCCAGGTCTTCTGTAACAACAGTGTTCTTAACTGCTGAGCCCCTTCCAAATTATTTTTATTTTTATGTGTATGAGTGTATTGCTTGCATGTATGTAAGTGCACCCATGTTGTGCAGTGCCCAAGGAGGTCAGAGAGGGCATCAGAGTCCCTGGAACTGGAGTTATGGACAGTTGTTAGCTGCCATGTGAGTGCTGGGAACTGAACCTCAGTCCTCTACAGGAACAGCCAGTGCTCTTAACTGTTGAGCCACCTCTCTAGACTGAGAGAATTTAATTTCTAATTTTCCTGCCTCTACTTAAAATGCTAGGATTATAGTCATATACTACCATGCCCAATTTATATATTGTTGGGCATTATACTTCAAGCCTTCTCTTTGTGCATATTAGGGATGCACTCTACCAACCGTAGAGTTCCAAATTAAGACATTTAAAAAAACTATCCAGGCACTTTGTTCTGATGAATTTAAGTGACAAACATTTACTTTATTTCCTACCTCTTCTGGGGACAAGAGGTGCTATGGGCGGAGACTCCTATAGCAGGAGCCACCTGACCAATAACAATACAACATACCAAAAGCTCCAATTCAGATTTTAAACACTTGATGTCTTTTTTGTAAGCTGCAGCTCACGAAACCTGATTATTTCATCCTCCCTCTTTTAAATGGAAGAGGGGTATCAGGTTAGGAGTCCAGTCTAGAGCCCCTCCCTTGCAGAGACCTCAGGATAGTGGCAGTGTGTGTACGTGTGTGTGTCAGAGAGACAGAGATAGAGATAGAGAAAGAGATGAGAGAAGAGAGAGAGAGAGAGAGAGAGAGAGAGAGAGAGAGAGAAACCATTGGTTATTGGTTTTCACAGGGAGAAAAGGAGAGAACCTTCCAAGGGTAAGGATTTTATATACCAGCTCAGGTGGGAGCTCCAGATCTTCTTCTACATCCCAGCCACCACCTTCTTCTTGTCCCTTGCCAAGGGCATCATCCCCTAAACCTTCTGTAGCCTCCACAAACCCATCTGCAAAGAAAATCCAGATCAAGATAGCTCTGGGTGGGAGCATACCCAGAGAAAAGCAAATTAGGATCTGTTGGCCCCATGAGTCCAGCATCTCAGGAGAGTCCTAAAGCAGCACTCTTACCTTCATCTAGCTGTAGTTCTGCGTCCTCTCCCCAGCCCTCAGTACCAACAGTGTCAATGTCAATGTCAGCAGCCAGTGCTCCTCCTTTCCCTACCAAGGGAAGAGCAGAGAAGCTGGTTATAGTCTAGTAAATCTGCTCTATGATCTCTATGGGAAAGGTGCATCCTTTCAGATGTAGTTGCCCACAGCTGTGTCCTCAGCAGTATGTGTAGTCTACTTAGATATTGGTATTTATGAATTTCAATAAATGTTTTACTGCATTGTTAAATCCCAAAACAAAATAAAACCCCAAACAAAAGACAATTGCCAGTTCTGTTTTGTCCATGTATTTCTTCAAACATATGTGGATATGTATGTGTGTGCAAATGCCAGTGGTGGTTGGCGGTCTGCATTCAGTGTCTTCCTCAGTCACTCGCCATCTTATTTTTTGAGCAAGTGTCTCTCACTGAGCCTGGAGCTGACTGACTAGAATGGCTTGCTAGCAAGCACCAGAGATCCACCTGTCTCTGCATTGTTAGTGCTAGGGCTCTGAACTCAGGTCCTCATTCTTGTGTGGTGGGCACTCTGCTGATGGACAGTTCCCATCCACAAACTATGAATTATTTTTATTTTTGTGGCATATATGTGATGTTAATTTGTGATCGGTTTCACAAAGAGGAAACAGAAGAAAAGCAGAGGTTGGTGGGGGGTGGTGTTGCTCAGTGGTAGAATGCTTGTATAGTACCTATGAAGTCTGGGTTTGATCTCTGTTGAAGTGGGGGAGAACTGTTACCAAAACTGGTAGTTTTTGGTGGCCTACTCTTGGAACATCTTCCCAAGACCTATGCTGAGTTACCATCGCTACAGTGTGTCCAGAGAACAAGGACATAGGGTGGGTAAAGGAGACAAAAAGAGCAGGGCAGGGCACAAAACACTTAAAGTCTGTTTAGGCTTATTTAGACGTGAACTAGTAGAAATATCCAAGAAAACAGGAGGGTAAGAGTGGCAGTGGGAGAAAGCTTCTGTCCACAAACACACATGAACCACATGATGAATACTCAAACAGTGAACACAGAATATGACTACATATATGGTAAAATCTGGAGAAATACACCAAATGCTTACACATTAGAGGTAGTAGAGAAGCCCTACTTTACTCTCCTTACTTTCTAGATTTCCTTTATTTTTGGTGGGTGAGGAGAGCATTGAGACAGGGCCTGACGTGGCCCAGTTTGGTCTTAAAGCAGTTATGTAATCCAGGTGGCTGGCTGGCTCTGAACTCCTGTGTGTACTTCCCAATCCTGAGATTATGGGCTTGTACCATCAAACCTGACCTAGATTCTCTTTAATGATCTCAAAAAGCCTTTTCTTGGTTTGTTAGACTATACATAGCCCTGATTAGCATTTCAGTACTCTATGAAACTTCACATAGAAAAAAGATCAGATGAAAATATTAAGTGGTATTTTCCAGGATTTTTTTTTTGAGCCAGTGTCAATGTAGACCAGGATGATCTTGAACTTCTGATCCTCTTGCCTCCACATCCCTAGTGCTGGTATTACAGGTATGTGGCGCTGAGGATTGAATACAGGGCTTCATGCATACTAGAAAGAAACTCACCAACTACATACCAGCTACATAATTAAGCCTATTTAGGCTAGTTCTTAATAAAAACAATAAAATTTCTATAAAAGAAACGAGAACTTACCCTTGCTGGCAATGGAGCCTTCAAAGAATCCTTTGGACACAGTTAATAAGGGCCAGTTGGTATCTAATGGCATGATAGGTGCAGGTGGCTGAAGCAGCTTGGCATTAGGGTCAATGTCTGGGATCTGAGGGGTGGAAGAAGAGGTTAAAAACAATCAGTTCTCAGGCATCATACCGGGAAGGTTGTGCTGCTTTCCTTTAAAACTCCTTTTTTTCCTCCAAGCCTCTCTCTATAATTTGGTGGGAGTGAAATTTGTGGTTTTAAATTGTCCCAAGATCAGAATGAATCTTGTTATCAGAGACACTTGTATAAATACTCACTGTTTCCTTTTCTGGGTCAAAGGTTTCCTTCAGAGTCTCAGCTTCTTCATCTAAGCCATGTGTAGCAGCTGTGAGATAGGCCAGAGACTCTGTAGGAAAAACAGACTTTGTGGTATAAGTACATTTCTAAGAGAATGTTACTTTGGTAGACTCTGTGGCAGGGTGTGTCTCTGTGTGTGCATGTTTGGTAGACTCTTGTGGTGGAGGGGTGGGGGTGGGGTGTGCGTGTGTGGTGTGTGTGTGTGTGTGTGTCTGTGTCCCAATCAAGTATTCTAATGCTTGCATAATACCAATACCCACCCTTAAGTATAGGCTGGATTGCTAACTAGCTTCTAATGGACAGAACATGGCGGAAGTGATGAAATGTCACATCCAAGATTAACTTACAACTGTGGCTTCCATCTTGAGTGTCCTCTTGTTCACCTGCTCTGAGGGAAACCAAGTGTCATGTTGTGAACTGCGTGATGGAGACAGCAACATGGCAAGACAATGCTGTCTCTCAGATGAAGAGAGAGGAAGGACCTGAGGAATGTGAGTGAGTGTGGAAATGGATTCTTCTGCAGGTGGGCTTGTATATACGTGTAGTCCTGGACAGCACCTCAATTGCACCTTTAGGAGACATGCTGAACCAAAGCTAAGCCACCCTCTAAATTTGAGGGTATGCTTATTTATTTACTTATGTGCATGTTTTCGTGTGTGTTCCTGAACATGGGTGCACATGCTATGGTACACATATGGAGATCAGGGGACAACTTGTGGGGGTTGGCCCTGTTTATTGCTTTAAAATGTAACTTGGGAAGGGGGAGCAGGCACCAGGTTGGGCCACAAAGGTAGCAAGAAGCCCCTGAAATGGCCCAAGAAGCATGCATAGATGGTTTAGCCAGGCATGGTGGCACACACCTTTAGTCTCAGCACTAGGGAGGCAGAGGTAGGAGATCTCTGTTTGAGGTCACCCTGGTCTACATAATGAGCTCTAGGCCAGCTGGGGCTATAGAAAGACCCTGTCTCAAAAAGACAAGAAAAAAAAGGTAAGCGTTTCAAACAAAACAAAAAGAGAAGAGACTTGAGAAAAAAGCAAAGGCCATGAGGAATTAAGAAACCTGGCCTACATAGTGACCTTTCCTATGTAAACATCTGGGTTCCCTGCCAAAACAGCTTTTGCCACTTATAGCTAGAATGAAGTGTTGACTTAAGAGTTCTATTGTGCATGATAACAAAAAAATAAAAAAAAAAAAACAGCTGTAATTTAGGTATCTTTCACTGGAAAGGGAACCAGAAATGGTTCAGATTTTAGAGATTTTCAGATTTTGGAACATTTGTGTAGACATTACTGAGTATCCCTCATCTGGAAATATGAAATTTGGGTCTGTGAGATGGCTCAACAGGTAAGGGTGCTTGCCACCAAGCTTAATGACCCAAGTTTGATTCTAGAACCCATAAGGTAGAAGATTTTTTTTTTTTTTTCTGAGACAGAGTCTCTCTGCAGCTCCAGCTGGCCTTGAACCCACAGAGAGTCACCTGCCTCTGCCTCCCGAGTGCTGGGATTAAATGAGTGTACCACCACACATAGCATTAAAGATTTTTACAAAAAATAAATCAAAATCAGAAATTTTTTGAGCATCATACTGGCACTCAAGTTTGGAATTGCTGGGTGTGGTGATGCACACCTTTAATCCCAGCACTCTGGAAGCAGAGGCAGGCTGGTCTCTGAGATCCAGGTCAGCCTGGTCTACATACTGAGCTCCAGGTCATTCAGGGCTACATAGTAAGACCCTATTTCAAAAAAGAAAAAGGGCAGCTGGAGAGATAGCTCAGCAATTAAGAGCACTGACTGCTCTTGCAAAGGACCCAGCTTCGATTCCCAGCACCCAAATGGCGGCTGCAAACCATCCTTAACTCCAGTTCTAGGGAAATCTGATGCCCTATTCTGACCTCCTCAGCACTGCACAACATGGGTGTACTCACATACACGCAGGCAATACACTCATACACAAACAATTTAAAAAAATTTATTTTGAAAAAAAAGAAAACAGGAGGAAGAGAAAGAAGTTTGGATTTTGATTAGGAATACTCAACCTATACTAAGTATTAAGGTAATCTCTTAAGCAGCAATTAATTTATAACAAATACAATTATGTATCTTTTTTGTTTATTTTGAGACAGGGTCTCCCTGTAGCCCCAGTTGGCCTGAACTTGCTATGTATTGAGGCTGGCCTTGTCTCATAGAGATCCCCCTGCCTCTGCCTCCCAAGAAGTGGGATCGAAGGCTTATCTTTAACTTCTATTATCAATGTTAATGATAACCTTGGGTTTATCCATGACTCCTTTCTATCATATCCTACATCTAGCACTTTTTTGAGACAAGGTCTTGCGATGTGGATCAGGATAGCCTTGAACTTGAAGCAATCCTCTGCATCCTCCCAAGTGATGGATTAGAAGTATGCACCACCATGCCCAGCTTTTCATCTAGCTGCCACATCAGTTCTATCATCAAAACGTATCCCAAATCTGACCACTGTCAGCATGTCTATTCCTAGCACCTTGGCCAAACTACATTTTCACCTGTTTTGTTCTTTCATTTTGTTTTTTGAGACAGGGTCTCACTCTGTACTATAGTCTAGGCTGGCCTCAAAGTCATGGAAATCCTCTTGCCTAAGCCTTCTGAGTGCTAGGATTATAGGCATGAGCTATCATGCCTGGGTCTTGTTTCATAAAGTATCTACAAATGCTATCATAATGCTTGTTATAAATGAGTTGTCAAAACCCTAAATCCTTTAAATGCATATATGAATAGACATCTCCAGAGTGGAAGTGAAAGAATAAAATTATATGGATATCTAATTAACTGAATTACTAGAGAGCCCTGGAATTTTTTTTTTTTTTTTTTTTTTGGTGTTTTTGAGTCAGGGTTTCCCTACAGCCCCAGCTGGCCTAGAACTCACTATGTAGACCAGGCTGACCTTGAATTCACAGAGATCCTCCTACCTCTGCCTTGAGAGTGCTGGGAATAAAGGCGTGCGCCACCATGCCTGGCTGCTCTGGAACTTTTAGACCTCCCTTTGACTTGTTATTTAGCTAAGGGTATTGGCCAGACTTCATTATCTGGCTCCAATACCATTTGGTTTTGAAGAAAATTTTCTAAGCATAGTATTATTTCTTCCAAAAAAGTACAATAATCCTCATTAATGTATGAATAGTTCAACATGAAGAGAAAATACTTCCAAGGATCTTAAAGGAGCTAGTGAGTCCTGGATAGACACTTACTCTGCCCACAGTTCTTCAGGATCCGCACTCGCTCTGACACATCACCGAGGTATAAGGCATTCTGATAATGGCCACTCATGTCCTTTCGGATCTCAGCTGCATTGAGTCAATGAAATACCAAGTCAGAAATTCTCTCAGAAGTTCTCTATCTACCTCCCTCCTTCCCCACAACCCCCCCCCCCCCGCCCACTTCCCAACTTTAGTTTTAGGGGACTCACCAATCTTCATCATCTTGCGAAGTTTCTCCAGGTTGCCGGTTATAAGGTACAGGAAGGAAAGTTTGTCAAAGTTTTTGGTGCGCTGATAGCACATTTCTACAATCTGGTGATTCCCTTGTAGCAGGGCCACTTCTCCCAGCTTTTCCCAGCAGTTCTTGTCATCCAGTGCTTTGGCTGCTTCCAGAGCAATCTAAAGAGTTTCCAGGGTCAATGTTATACTATGACTCTGCAGTCCTAGCATTGCCTCTACAATGTCCCAAGGAGCTCCCAATGCTTGCAATCACTAGCTTCCCTCCATCTTTATTGAGAAGTTGGTCTACAAATAAGATTTGGATGCACATCACACAGACAGAAGAATCATTTCATACTATACTCATCCTCAGAAATTTTTTTTTTTTTTTTTTTTTGGTCTTTTTGAGACAGGATCTCCCTGTAGCCCCAGCTGTCCTAGAACTCACTATGTAGACCAGGCTGGCCTTGAACTCACAGAGATCCGCCTGCCTCTGCCTCCGGAGTGCTGGGATTAAAGGCGTGTGCCACCATGCCCGGCAGAAATTTATTTTTACAATAAATTCACCTAGTAGTTGCTGAGTTCACACAGTTCTTTTTTTAAAATTTTTTTTATGTGTATGAGTGTTTTGCCTGTGTTTTAAATGTACCTGTGTCAGGCAATGTTCACAGAGACCAGAAGAGGGTATCCAGATCCCCTGGAACTGGAATTAGCCAACATGTGGGTACTGGGAACTGAACCTGGGTCCTGTGCAAGAGCAGGCAGTGCTCTTAACCATTGGCCATGTCTCCAGTCCTGACACAGACAGTTCTTGATTAGCTATCTTACTCCCTACTTGATAGTTTGGAAGATTTATAGGAGCTTTAGAAAAGGCAGAATAATAAAAGCAGGACAAAGCTGGGCATGGTGGCACGCGCCTTTAATCCCTGCAGAGGCAGGTGGATCTCTCTGAGTTCGAGGCCAGCCTGGTCTACAGAGTGAGTTCCAGGCAGCTGAAGTTACAGGGAGACCCTGTCTCAAAAAGACTGAAAAAAAAAAACAAAAAAGAAACAAATAAAAGCAGGAAGGAAATTCAGAATTAGGAAAGCAACTTCCCAAGACCTTTCCTCCTTAGAAACAATGCCTATCCATCACATAAGCAAAATCAAGTGTCAAGGAAATAATCAGATTTTCCAAATTTCTTGCTATCTTCTGGCTATCCTACAAGTTCCTGAATTCAGTTTGAGAATTTCAAGAGTAGAGACACTATGGCAGAAGCAGTCAAGAAGAAGCAGGAACAGTCAGACAGCAACAGGAAGATGGCTCCATCTAACTAAAAACCTCCTAAACTCCATTCTGGCTAAAGAAGCAAAACCAGAGTGCTGCCTTCCGGAGGGCCAGTCTTATTCTAGCACTCTCTTAAGTCACACGGTTCTAATCCTCTCACCTTCTCTCAAACTATCTAGCACCTACTACCACATTCCTCTCACCTCAATGTTTCCACACTCCAATGCCAGACTGAAGCGTGTTTTCTCGTCCTTGACGAAATGCAGTGCCACTTCAGGATAGCCTTTCTTCTGGAGATAAGCAATGATGGACTGGCCTACTAGTTTGGCATTCCTCACCATGTGCAGCACCTAGACATTTGATTGGGTAGGCAGGAAGCAGGAATTACTTACAAGAAAAGAGGACTGGTGCCTCCTTCAACGTTCTTTTAAGGTTTCCTTGCTTCGTACCTCATCATACTTTCTGTTGATCAGGGCCAGCTTGAATTTGAACTCAGTGGGATCAATGGTGAGTACCCGGGGACGACATTCCCTATCCAGGCAATACACATTGTTGCCCTTCACCCTTGTGACATAGATGGGTAAATCCAGAGTTCGGATGATCCCGTGGTCCCTAGGAACAGGGGATAAAATAAAAGGCACAACTTTCAGGGAGAGAGGGAAATCCAACTTGTGAAAAATGAACAAACCTAGGACAGCCTTTTTCTTTTTTTTTGAGACAGGGTCTCCTTGTAGCCCTAGTTGGCCTGGAACTTGCTATGTAGACAGGCTGGCCCTGAACTCATAGAGATCACCTGTCTTTGCCTCCCGAGTGCTTTTCTTCCTTTTTTTAAAAAAATTATTTTTATTTTTTGGGTATGAGTGTATTGCCTGCATGTGTGTAAGTGTTCCCATGTTATATAATGCCCAAGGAGAACAGAAGAGGAGGACAGAAGAGGGCCTGGGATCCCCTGAAACTGGAGCTATGGACGGTTATTAGCCACCATGCAGGTACTAGGCATTCTAACCTGGGTCTTCTGCAAGAACAGACAGGGCTGTAACTGCTGAGCCATCTCTCCAGCCCTGGGATGGCCTTTTTCATCTTCTCATTACCTTTTTATAAGTTCTACTTAAAAAATGGTACAAAAAGTGATTCACATTGATCTGACATTTTTCTATGGTAGGACAGATGATATGAACTTTCTTATTTTTATTTTTGGCAGTATGGGCAATTGAATCTAGGGCCTTGGGCATTCTAGGAAAGCATTCTATCAATGAGTAGCCCCCTCTTTTTGAAAGTTTATTACTCTGTGTGTGTACATAATGTATGTGGGCATGTGTGCCACGGCATCGACGTGGAGGTCAGAGGACAACTCTGTGGAGTCAGTTCTCTCCCACTTTTATGTGGATTCCAGAGACTGAACTCAGGTTGCCAGCCTTGCCTTTATGTGCTGAGCTATCTTACTGGCCCCTCCCTAGTATGTTACCTGTGGAGGTCAGTGGACAATTCTCAGGAATCAGTTCTTTCCTACCACCTTGTGATATCTGAGGATCAAACTTGGGTTATCAGTCCTGTGTGCAAGTGTCTCTACCCACTGAGCCATGTCACTGGTCCCTTTAAAAATTTTATTATTTATTTATTTATTTATTTATTTATTTATTTATTTATTTATTTATTTATTTATTTATTTTTATGAGATAGAGTATCCCTGTAGCCCCAACTGTTCTGGAACTCCCTATGGAGACTAAACTGGCCTCCAACACAAGAGATCTTTCTGCCTCTGCCTCCTGAGTGCTGGGAGTAAAGGCGTGCACCATCATTCTCTAGTCTGATTTTTTTTTTTTAAATTTTGAGTCAGGGTCTAACTGAGTTGCCAAGGTTGAACTTGCTCTGTAGGTCAAACAGGCCTAGAACTTGCGATCTTCCTGAATTAGCTTTCCAAGTAGCTGGGATTCTAAGTGCAAATCACCAAGCTTGCTTCTGATCTTTTTTGGTTTTTTTGAGAGAGGATCTCCCTGTAGCTTGTGGCTCCAGCTGGCCTGGAACTCACAGAGATCCACCTGCCTCTGTCTGCTGGGATTAAAGGCGTGTGCTACCATGCCTGGCAAATTTTTTTTAAAATAAGCTATTATTATAGGAGTTGAGTAAAAGACGTGACAATAGGAATCGGACATAAAAATTAAATTCTAAGCTCTGATATACAATACTCCTAGTAGGCTGTTATGGCTAGGTACCTCCTTTCTTATAAGCTGTAAGCGAAAGCAGAACAGAGGTGGATATGATATGAAGAGTTCTAACACACAAATAATGAAAAAGAAATGATAATGAAAAGATCACAAGAACTGTTGGTATAGTTAATATAATACTTGAGTAATTCACAACTTTAAATGCATATATTGTATTAGAGGAAATACTGAAAATAAATGGGCTCTTTATGCATCTACTAGGACAGACTAAGAATTAATGAGCATCTATCAAAACTTTTATTGTTCTTTTAAAAAAGACATTTCATTTTTAATTATGTGTATATGTGTAATTACCTCACATATGTAAAAACATTTCTAATAAAATTCAATATTCATTCAAGATGCTATGATTTTTTAATATAGAAAATACAAATTACTAGAATTAGTAAGAGTTCAATAAAACCCTAAAAATAAAACTGATAACAATTTAATTGTATTTCTCAATAACAGAAAAAATATTAGAAAATTAAATTGATACCATCTATTTACAAGTTGCATTTTTAAAAAATATTTTATTTATTTTTATTTTATGTGTATGAGTGTATTGCCTGCATATATGTGAGTGCACCCGTGTCGTGCAATGCCACGGAGGTCAGAAGAGGGCTTCGGATTCCCCTGGAACTGGAGTTAGGAACGGTTCGCAGCTGCCATGTGGGTGCTGGGAATTGAACCTGGGTCCTCTGCAAGGGCAGTCAGCGCTCCTAACAGCTGAGCCATCTCTCCAGCCTTACAAGTTGCATTTTAAAAAACTAGTGCCTAATGAATTTAACCAAATAAATGCAGTATCTCTATAAAGAAAACTATATAACTTTGTGAAAGACACCTCAGAAGACAGTATATCTTGTTCACAGATCAGGACACTCAATACTGTAAAGATGGCAGATACCATCAAACAGACATATCGATTTAAATGGAGTCGCCACTGAAATCACAATTTTTGCTTTTTTTTAAAAGATTAAAAAAAATTATTTTATATGTATGTGTGTATACTTGAATATGTGTCTGTGTACCACGTGTATGGTGCTAGGAACTGAACCCAAGTCCTCGGCAAGAGCAGCAAGGTCTCTTACCACATCTCTAGCCCCTAAAAGTTTTTTAATATTTTTACTTTGGGGTGGAATTTCACAATCGGATTCAAAAATTTATATTTGAGAATGTAAAATTTATTTGAAAATACCCTAATAAATTTTAAGACACAGCCTGGCATGATGGCTTATACCTATAAATCCCAGCATTTAGGGTGCTAAGGCAGGAAGATTGTCATAAGTTTGAGGTCAATTTGAGTGAATCCTAGGCCAGCTAAGCTAGAGAACCAGAAGCTACACTGCTTCAAAAAAAAAAAAAATTAAAAAGTCAATATATAGATAAGTGAACAAAATGAGAAAGACTAAATCTGTTTTATGAAGATCTATAACAAATCTCTAATATTTAAGGCACTGTGGGGCCAGGGAGATGGCTCAGTAGGTAAAAGCACTTGCTACCAAGTCTGATATACTTAGTATGAGCTTAAGGACCCACATGGAGGAAGGAGAAAATTGATACTTGCAAGTTGTCCCATACATTCTCAATCAATCAATCAAAAATTTTAAAGACAGTATGGAATTAGAACTGATACCACAGAAAACAGAACCTTACTTTTCAAATACATTTTTAAAATTAATTTTTATGTGTATGAGTGTTTTTCCTGCATGCATATAAATGCACCCATATTGTGCAATGCCCATGGAGGCAAGAAGAGGGCATCAAATCCCCTGGAAGTGGAGTTATGGACCACTGTTAGCTGCCATGTAGTGCTGGGAACTGAACCTCTGCAAGAGCAGCTAGTGCTCTTAACTTCTGAGCCATCTCTAACGCCCTCAGAACCTTACAGTTTTGAAAACATAATTTTTGAAAACATAATTTATGAATGATGAAGATGACAATGTAGAACGGTGGGGAAGGAGTGGTCTTTTCAATAGTAGATCTCTATGAATTGGAGATCAGCCCGGTCTATATCAGCAAGTTCCAGGCTAGCCAAGGCTACCCAGTAAGACCCTATCTTTTTTGGGGGGGTCTTTTTGAGACAGGGACTCCCTGTAGCCCCAGCTGGCCTAGAACTCTCTATGTAGACCAGGCTGGTCTCGAACTCACAGAGATCCGCCTGCCACTACACTGGGTATTAAGACTTAAAGAAAAAAAAAATGCCCTCACACATTTTCACCAAAGAACCAATCATCTGTAAATTAGTTCCCAAACATCCTTTGTTGTTGAACATTTCTGTTCCTAATCATCTATTTACATTCAACTTATTTCAAACTCTTTGCCAAATTAAAGTGAAAATTTCTTTTAAAAATGCATAATTTTTTCCGGGCGCAGTGGTGCACACCTTTAATCCCAGCACTTGGGAGGCAGAGGCAGGTGGATCTCTGTGAGGTCAAGACCAGCCTGGTCTACATAGTGAGTTCCAGGACAGCTGGGCCTACAGGGAGACCCTGTCTCAAA